>NW_009260762.1:853566-893667 GCF_000687185.1 Egretta garzetta
AGAGGTTTTAAGGGTTTCCCCTCAGCTTGAAAAATGAAAGCAGAGCTTAACTATGCATTGTCAAAGCCACACTTCTGAGACACTGGAGTTCTGCCCAGAGGCGACTGGCTAATTTTCTGAAAACTAATATTGTCAGCGTCTTTCCAGGCTGATACTGATGAAGATGGGTACTTGAACCACTGGCAAGTTTTAATGTCCTTGAAAGAAGTTGCCCCTTCAGAAGCACTGACTTACAGAGTAAGTGAAGCCAACAGATCCATTCCTGGAAAGGCATGAGAGGGAGTGGCAAACACTCCTGGTGTTCACAGCTTCATCATTTATTTGTGATATTTGGTTGGTCAAAGCTACCCTTAAATAAAGGAAAGCAACCTGACCACCAGCAACACTGGCATATGTGTGAGATATTTCTTTGTTAAAGAATTCCATACATAACCTAACTAATAAATGAAATAGCACACTTCCTTTTTCTTCAGCTTTGGGTCTAACAGTAATGTTAATGGTCTGAAAGGCCTGGGGGAGAAATCAAAGCTCTGAAAGAAGGGGAAGGCCAGAGGTCAGCAGTGGAAATGGGGGTTTTGCCTTGGTTCTTATACTGGCAATTTTGGCCAAGTAGTTGAGGCATGACAAAGAGACAAGACTAAGGGTGCAGTCTACTCTTGGTACTCAATGTTACGTCTTTGCACAGCTTTTTTCTTTTTTTCAATTGATAGCTACACTTTGAAAAGTGACAGGGGATTTGGGATCTGTCCCATTTTGGTCAGCCAACTTGGCATAATGTAGAGGAGTCTAAATATAGCTGTAGAAGATGTTACTCATTAGGCAACTGAAAACACTAGACAAGATAAAAATATGCCAAATACTCTGTGGATTTAATTTCAGACCGAGCTAGTCTCCCTGTAGAGCAACTCCACCTCTGTGTAAGTTGCTTTAATTTACTTTCTACAACACAGGCATTTGATTATATTTAAATGTTTTGTATGTGCGCAAGTATTAGCAAATTTTCCAAGTTTCATGGTAGTCCTCGAAAGATTTTCATGTCCAGCATTAAAGCATTTGGCTCTTCAAATGATTGGGGTTTGTAGCTGATGTACATCAGTGGAGCTGTGCCAGCTTCCTCCAGCTGAGACTTCAGCCCTTCATTGCTGGCCTTTTTGCAGTTCTCTTATCATGATCCTGTTTGAACCATCCAGACATACAGCACAAACTCTGTTAATACAGAAAACCGGTACTAGGAAATACAGACATCAAGAAAAAGAAGTATAAAAACCTCTGTGATTTAATCCAAACCTTACAAAGGCGTTGTTTCTTTGGGCACTTTCTTTGAAAAGACTACCATTTCAAACAAAACAGAAGGAAATTAGTAGGAAGTGATTATGGAGACAGGAAATCTGAAAGCCATGAAACTGTAAATAAAGTGTTATTTGTACTACTGTACTTGGTGCCCTGCTTTGCATTCCCAGCACGAAATGTTAGACAAGGCTTTAGCACTAGAGCAGGGACCAAGTTATTTGTATGTTTAAAAAAAAAAAAAGAAAAAAGGCTCCAACCCCGTATTTCATATGATTAAAAGGAGAAAGTCTTTTTGAGAAATTATTTTGCATGGAATTCATCTGGGCGGATTTTTATCTGAAACTTGGAGCCCCAGAGCCAGTCTCCATTGCAATTTGTTCCTCTCTGCAAAGGATGTGACATGTTTAGACATCAAACACGTATCAAGTGGCTTGATGTTAGTATTCTGAAGCACCAGCTCTACGGCAGGCGCCAGTGCTAACATCATTACACAACTCATGTTGCACGATGACAATCCAGTTCAGCAGCGCCTGCATTTATTGTTTATTTTTATCAGACCTATAAAGCTCATCTTTTCCATCTGCTGGCATTATCTTATGTGATCCATTAATACAGCTAAGGGCAATGCATTACACTGTACACTTGGATCTCAGTTAATGAACCACCTTTCCCTATAGTAACAACAATGAATGAATGAGCGCAGATTTTAATTACTTCCATTATGATGTGTTTGCTTTGGCAGTGGTTCCTGCCATATGAAAAGTTAACCAGCAAAGTTATCCCTACATCTTTCGTGGTTCGTATATGTGCATTCAGAAAACATCCCTTTCCTCTCCCTTCCTCAGCAGCCGTGTATTGTGTTTTCTGCTATAGTTTAAAAATTATTAGCAAAGCTCAGAGGGATAATAAAGCACCTGATCAAGAGAGCACGTACAACTCCAATTTGGTCTGAAGAGATGCTCTGAAGCATATGAAATTTACTGGAGTTAAGATCATGTATTTTCATGTTGAGAGAGGCCACAGAAGTCCTGTGGGCAGCAGTCAGCCCCTGAAAGACAAAGAGGGCTGACAAAACCAACCCCAAAAGCCTGACTGTTGTTTCACATTGTTGTTGAAGCAGAAACAACCGCTTGAAACTGCTGTAAGGCCTTCAATTCCCAGTGCTCTTTCACTTTCATGGTAAGAGAGTCTGGGGGTAAAATTTGCACCTTGATGTTGAACAGACATCCATTCAGAGGGAGTTCCAAGGAGCCTGGTGGTGAGACCTGCAGTGCACCTAGAGTGGCATGTCCTCATATGCCAAGAAAATCAAGATGACACAAGCATCGTGGTTATTGCTAGTAGAGTAAGCTCTGCAAGCATTAACCAGTGGAGCATGTATAAGACCAGACAGAGCTGGCAAAGCAGAGAAGTCAGCCCATGTTAGGAGATGATACATTTGGGTGGCTTATCCAGCCAGTATTATTGCTGCTACTATTTCATTGCTGCTACTATTTCAATGGCTGCAGAGGCAGTTAAATGGATAATATGTCTCCTGAGAGCATGTTGCACTGGATATAGTTAGTCCTGTTTAAAATGTGGACATGTGGCAAGAAAAATACAAGGTAGCTGAGCCCTACTTGCAAGTCCTCACCATTCTGATGCCTTAAAAATCAGCAAATCCTTCCTTTACAATGGGAGGGTAAAGGAGGAAAGGACAAGGAAGGAAGGAAAAAAATTACACTTACTTTCCTGTGGTGCAGCTGAGAGTGTGTGGTATAATACCAGGAGGCAGAAAGATTTGGGGTGAGCTTCTTTACTGGTTTAGAGGGTGTTCTCAAAGACTCTTCAGTGCCTAGTTGTGTATGGCAATGCCTAAATTATAGCTGTAATGTTTCGGGGCATCCTTCAGCTTTCCTGCCCCAAAGCATTTTTTTCTTTCCCACCAGTCTGGCTTCCTTGTCAACTTCCTTGGTGACTAGCGTTAATATTTTGGGGCTTGGTTTTGCTGGCTGTGCTAATCGGGCTTGTCTTTGCTTCCATCAGGGCTTATTATCCGGCCTTTCCCCCTTCCCCCTTCCCCCTGCCTCCCTCCTCTCCAAGCAAGGCAGCAATCTGTTCTTTTTAAACCCTTCATCATCTTTGCTCTCTCCATCTCTGTTTCCCCAGATTTTAGAGATTGTTGACTATTATGTAACAGATGGCCTGACAGACCTCCGACTCTTTGCGGTGATGGCTAGCTTGGCGCAGAAAATAGCAGCACTGGAGTAAGTATTCAGTGCCATAGACGCTCATGAATTTTAACTCCTCGGTGACAAAGGAATTCAAGGGGGTAAGAGCCAATCTATCAGTAGCTGAAGTAATTAGAAGACTTAGATGGCTCTCTAGTGCAGAGTATCCCTTCGCCGCTACAGGCTGTTCATACTAGATTAGGATAGTCTATGTCCCATTGATCTCTAAACCATAACTATGCTTCAAAACAATGGGACAGCTTAATCCAGAAATTGAGACATTCGAGTAAGCATCAGTGAGGGTTGTTCTTTTGGCTTGTAATGAAAAGTACTTTGCAGCATCAAGCTGGGACAATGTATATTGAGCAGAGTTAAATTTTGATTTTTGTTTCTGTTGTATTCCTGGTTAGCAGGAGAAATCACTCCCACTAAATGACAATCATTCTGTCTCTAAATGTTTAATACTTGGGAAATTAATTTTCCTGCCCTCTTTACCTCTTCTGGTTTGTTTGTTTTTTTTCATTCTTGTTTCTGTGTATATATAGTAAAAGAGTTCTTGTAAGTGACCACAGCTTTGGCACCCTCATATAGTTTTTTGTCATATCTAAGAAGTTTCTGAATGTATTCTTCCCTTTGCTAGAAATCTAGCTGCTTGCCTTTCAGAAATATTTCTGTGTCTGACCAGTCAATGGAAGGTTTTTCTGGTAAAGTAGGGGAAACAGGGAGAAAAGACAGCTCAGAAGACCATCTTCAAAAGAAATGTCAGGTATTCAAAGCAGAGCTGACTTATATTATTTTAAAGATTAGATTAAATTAAAATAAAATTTAATGCCTGGACTAATGTACTGCAGGGGCAGAAGAGCGCGAAAGCAAAGACGAGGTCAAATGAGCTTTTGCTGAACTGATAATAAAGGGAGAGTTGAGTCTGAAGCTTGGCTTCTCATAGCTTCTTGTTGAGACTATGCTGTATTTATATGCCAGTCTGTGTATCTTGGCTAAAATCTTGCTGAGGAGCGTAAGAGAGCTGGGCGTGTTTCGGAGCAGGCAGCGTACAGCTGAGGTGGGTGATGTGTGTCTCCCACGCCAGGGCCACCAGCTCCACTGGGGCACGGCCAGAGGTACCGTGTCCTCACACCCGTGCTCACAGCAAGGACTCCAGGGGCTTCTTTTAGCCCAGAAGTGTTTGAATTACCTTGAATAAGCTTCATTTTCAGTAGGAGCCTTACCAAGTTATCAGCAGAAGAGAAAGTCCAGGAGTGGAAAACCAACGGAAATCTCCCATTTTGACTCTTAAATGTGCTCTGACACCCCTACAGATGAGGGATGGGCTTTCCATACATGCTTTTGCAGTTTGGGAATACTTGTCCCATTGGAAGCCACTTGTGGAAACGTTTCATTCCAGCCCATAAGGTCTGCAAAGAATAATTATTGTATATATTTCTCAGCAAAATGTGTGCTCACCCATAGTTTGCATTGGATCCTAACCCAGAGCTAGCCCACAGCCCTAAACACTGGTAAATGGTATAGGCTACCCTGGAGGGACAAAATTCTTTTTGAAGGGCTCGATTACCCCTTGTCCACTGCCTCTGCCCATACATAGATGCACACAGCACATCTCCAACCTGCAGTCTGTGCTGTAGTACAGGGAGACCCCACACAGCCTCCATTGCACCTTTGGGACATAGAAAATCATCCCTCTCCCTGCCAAATCTTCTTGGCTCTATGCAAGCATTGAGTTTCCCAAGGATGGTGTATCAAGGAGAGGGTGCAACATAGAGGTCAGCCAGCAGCTCCAAGCTCAGCAAAAGGTAACGATCTGCTTAGGCTCTGCGAGCGCTAATAATGTCATTTAGCAGCAATAAATCTCTCTGTTTTAATTTGAGTGACAGTGTCCCAAATGGCCATTTTAATAAGGTTTGGAGATTCTGGACATAGAGCTTTCCTGCTTTTGCAGCCCATAATAACTAGTTAGTTGTGCTTAAGGTCAAACAGCAACGTCTGGTCAGCAAAATCTTTTACAAAATAGCTTAGAATGGGATGAGCAAATAGTATCATTGTTGTAAAATTGGCTTCTCCATCTCTGCCTGTTGTTTATCCAAGTGTCACAGCTATGAAATAACTCCCCCAGAAGGAACTCCAGCATTTAGTCTTGGGCAAAAGAAACCTTGGTAAACATTCCAGCTGACTGGAGATATCAAGCAGTGACATGATAATTTTGTTCATTCTCATTTTATTTAGAGAGAGAGACTTGAAACATGATCTTTTTTAGCCATTAAAAATAAATGTTTCATTCTTAGGTCACAACTGTTTCTGGGTGCATGGCATAGCAGGGCTGGGATGGAGGGAGGGTGGGATGCTCTTCCATCCCCAGTGCCAACACATGGGCTAATTCCACCTGTGGCCCTGCAAAAGGAGAGCGGTTATTGAAGGAGAACTGGACGCTTCATGAAGCCCACTGCTCCGCTGGGCATGCCGGGCATCTCGCAGAGCAATCCAAAGCCCACTATTGCAAGGACAGGGAGACCCGGCTCTAGCAAGAGCATTGGTCCCTCATGGTCATGTCTGAGGTCTCTCTTTCAGCAGTGGGAGCAAGGATGGTTTTGTGCCTTGGGGGGCCTGCTGCCAGGATCCAGGAGGCCAGGAGCTCTGCACCATAGGGCAGGTTCTGGGTTCTCCTCTGCTGTGGTCTCCTAGATGCAAAGTTGAGAATAGCCGTACTTCTTCGGGTGGGCATCAGCTGGGGACTGTAAGGTGCTTGAGAGGAAGAGCCATAAAATTCAACACCGAAACCTCTACTCTCAAGTAAAACCTGCAGTGTAACTACCCTTAATGGGTCTGTTCTGCAGCTCTGGTGAGATACTTAGCATCTTTGAATCACAACCAGCAATAGCAGATTTCCGTCTCCAACTTTGCTATGCAAGTATATTTCATGTAATTTTGTACCTTTTTTTCCTTGTAATAATACCCCCCAAACTCCTCCAATGTAATGTTTAGGTAACTATACCATAATTTAATGGTTTGGGGAACTTTTCTTATTGCTAATACAAGGCAGCTAACCGAGAAGGACACTAACATAGAAATCTCATGCTGAAATCGTATCAGACGTCACAAGATTCCTCGGACAGAAACCATGCTGTTCTGCTTTATTTTTGCAGGGCTAATGCTTATACTGCCATGTAAAAGCAATAATAATAATTAAAAAAAGAAAATCTTTTTGCATTATTTGGTGTTGAATTTCTCTTGTTTAGACAAGCCACTTTCTGAACTTTAGGCAAATAAACAGATAGGAATAACCTGCATCTAAAATCAGTAAAAGCCAAGTGCAGTCCAGTCCCCTGCTTTTTTGTGAGTCAAACACTCCAGCCCCAAAATAAACATCTGCAGAATTAAAAAAAAAAAAAAAAAGAAATGGTCATTTTGATCAGGCGTCACATGTGAGAACTACCTGAGGGCAAATAAATGTGAGGATCACATTCTTATCAGCTCTTTCTGATAATAATAGCCCGGTCACTGGGGACAGTCTGTTAGCGTTGGCCCGGTGGGTCAGATAACAATCCCGAGCCTCTCCCTCTCTTCCCCTGCCGTGACCCGGCCCATCTGCTTCCCTCTGACCATATGGTACAGAAGTATCTGGTGCTGGAGACGTTATAGTTTTATGCATCTGAATGCTCCTTGCTTTCATTGAAACTTCGCTGACACGGCATTCATTTGAATATTCCCTGACAGAAGTGGTGGGGTTTTCTGCTTTTGTTTCGGTTTTCATTTCAGAGTATAAATGAACACCGGGGTTTATATCAACAGAGAAGATATCTAGTGGATGCATGGGTGGGGAAGAAGGCTGGCCACACATTGCCTCCCCAGCTTACCTTAAATGCAATGTTATTTATTCTGCCTCTGAACAACTAAAACAAACCCCAGCATATGCAAAAGTGAGGGGTTGGTTTGGTTATAAATAAGTCCAGCCTGACAGGGTGCCTGCGTGCCATGGGTAAAGCACAGTCCAGCCTGAAAGCTGTAACATTCCTTCACAAAAAGTGAAGGAAATAAGCTCACTGGGGCAAACTGTGCTCGGGCAGGCATCCCTCCCCTACTCCAGACCAGGCAAGGGGTGGGGGGTCCCAGGATGCTGCAGCGCTCTGCCTTGACGCGGCTGAGGTCGCAACCCCGACGCAGCCCGGCTGTAGCCCTGCCACCGCTCCTGGGGGCCAAGTCGGCCAGCACAGTGTGGCCCCAGAGCCTCCCCTAAGGAGATATCCCATTCCCCAGGCAGTCCTCGGGGACGGGGAACACACAGGTATATCCTCCACAGAGAGCACGTTGCAAACATCCAATTAGGCCTAATGAGAGTTCAGCCCAGGCATCAAAGGAGGGAAAGACAATAGCACATGCACAATACTCCTCTTCAATGGTCCCTTTACTGAGAGGAGGATGTAATTATTGTGTGGGATTTAACATAACAAAGCCTATATGTTCATACTGCGCCTGGCATCCTGGGGCCCCTCTCAGCTGGGACCTCTGGACATCGCAGCAATCACCTGTGTGATGGAGGCCTGAATTGGAAAAGTAAAATAGGGATTATTGCACAAATATTACCACAACAAGCTGATTTACAAATTCTCTGAGGGAAGTGTCCAATGGCACAGTTGTCTTTTGGTTTCTGTAACAATTTTAAATAGCAATAAAACCCCAAGCATCTGAGTCTAATACCTATGTCACTCCCTCCACTCATATTTCTTAGAGAGTGCCCTCACGTTTTCATCTGCCTTGTGGAAAGCCCCACAGAATATGTCATGGAAAGCTCCAGGGAATTATAAAATCAGTGAGTCTCTCTAGAAGAATGCAAGGGTTCTGGCTACATTTTCACTTTGTCAATCAACCCTGTTATTTCACAGTTCCAGGGAGGTGCCTAAAATTTGTTCATTTAAAAAAAAAATAGTGTTTTTTAGTTATGACAGGCTCGACAAATCTCAAGATTTACTATCTGAGGCTATTTTTAATGCCTAGAAATCAGAAACTAATTAACAGATTTTCTTGGGACATCTGAAAATTCAGACTTGATTGAGAGTCTCAGTGCTGGAATTTGATGTAGATAGGCTGCCTCGCCTCCCAGACGAAGAGGCTGACTACCTGCTGCTCGTGTAAAATAGACACCCAACCTCATGATGTTAGAGTGGATTTTGCCATGCCCTGGGCCAGCATTTAAGGGATCAAAATGTGTAAGTCCATCACCCTCTACAGCCAAGCCTGGGTGTGCTGGAAGGGATGCTGGTGGCACTGCTGGGGGAAAAAGAGGAGATAAAGAGGGAGGTAGGGAGAGAGTCTGCTTCATCCTTCTCTCCCCCCATCCTGTTGGTGGGTGAAACATGATGAGACTGACATTACCTGAAACATAATAGTAATACTGTACTTTAACACCTTTCTTGTTCCTCTTTACCTTGGAAAATTTTATACTTGCAAAGCAAGATTTGAAACCCATTAACCAATATGCCATTTCACAAGTAGCTCTGCACCTCAGCAGTGATTGTGGGGTAATGCTGCTGTCCCACTGCCAAAGGGAAAATCAACTTCCTCCCATAATCCGAGGCCTGACTGTCATTTGCCTCCTTTCCCTTCAGAGAAATTAATACTCTGAATCTGGATTGCATGTATTGGGAGAGGCTGGGAGGGCTGAAAAGCCAACACGATTATTGTCCCCGTATTAAGAGCTTGAAAGGAATATAGCTTTTGGATGAAAGTAAATTATTAAGTTTTCCATATATTTTTTTTTTCTTCTCTTCCTGCCATTACCCTTTACTGACATATCCCTCCTAACAATAAGGCTTACAAAGATGTATGTGCATGTATGTGTACATGCACATGCTGCACACACACGCACATACATGCGGAGCCTGCCGATGAAGCAGCTAGCAGCTGTATGGCACTAGCACTGGTGGTCTCTATTTGGTATGACTCTACTCATGGATATGGCCCACATCGTAAGATCATTCATTTAGAGCAAAGGATCCTTCTGTCTTTAAGCTTTCACTGCCTAATTTGCAAAGGAAAGGAAGAAAAAAACCCACCACAACATAGAAAATCCGCTATAAAAAATTAAAAGCAGGTAAGAATGATGACACATTTCTTAGATGACATGAGAGCACCTACCATGACATTGTTATTTCCTTTAAAAAGGCTACTCCTTCAACAGGGACGAGGAGGGAAGAGATGAAAGCAGAAATTTGTTTACTTGGCAATTGCATTCAGTGATGACTCAGAAACCCTCTGGACCAGGGACCTCTTGCATTAGACACTGCATGGAGATGTTTTAAGAGACATGTAATATAATCATGTTATGTTGTATACATCATACTGCAGCATTTAATATAACATGAATAATTGCTAAAGTGAGTTTCTCAACAATCTGCAACAATCTCTCTCATCATAGCCATGATCTACCTTCCTGTCTACAATATCTTTGCTCCTTAAAATGTGCAAAAAGATTTGTAAGAAGTTTCAGAATAGTGTGCTATTAAGAGTTTATGTAATCTTATGTTTTATTCAAGAAACTTATACTTAGTTCACTGTGTCACGTATATACATACACCCTTACGTAACCTATTTGTGGAACTAAACTGGTCATTGCAGTATACTTTCCACAGTTTAAGAATATATACTAACAGAAACCCCAATACCAAATAAAAACACGCTGCCAAATACTTGAATCTTCACTATGCTAGTCACAAATACATGTTGTTTGTTTCACCATTTCAATCCCTGGTGGGAGAATTTGCACAAGTGCCCCTGGGCCTGTAAGCCTTTAGGAACCGCACTGTGTATTTATGAAGCATTTATACTGCACCGTAAGGGTATATAGTCAACAACAGTCTTCAGTCAACAGGATTTCTTATAGGAAATCGGACTCGTGCTAATCCAATATCCTGTTGCAAGAAGGGGCCATACATGTTGTTTCACAGAATGATGTAACCAGCCCAGAAGCTGGTGATTAGGAGGCAACATGCTCTTGGGGAAAGGCTCTTCCCAAGCCGGTGGATGGGGAGGGTGCCCTCAAGCCAGAGAGTTCATTTCTCATTCTGACTTTTTGCTTCTAAGGCTTGATACTTCGATGCTGCATTCTCCTGTTTTCCCAGATAAGTATTCAGGGAGTGATCAAGCAAACCAGGGGTTCGAGTTGTAAGTTTGGATGAATAGAGCATGTTAAGTACTGGCGAAAGAGGCTGACAAAAGACCACATAAAAGGGGTGAGTGGTGGCTTCCTTATGGATTCATTTCCAAACATGTTAATAGATAAGTGACTGATATTTTTTTTACTGTTCTATTTTCCTTTTTCTAATGTGAAATTTTCTGCGTAAAATCTATTTTTAACACAGCGTTAGTTTCATAGTTGCATATAAAAATCTCTAGTACTGCCGCAACACACAGTCAGGATTTCTTATGGTTTGTGAAGATATGAATGAAACCAAAATCAGTTTGACACCTGTCTGTACAGTACAAAGACCGAGATGGGGTGCAAGCTTGAACTTGCTCAAAGCTGAGTAATGCTAGACTGTTATCTTGTCACTAAGAATTGCTTTGAGTCCCTATCTGTTCAGCAACTCTAATTAATGATCATTTAACTGTACTGTCAGCCCCGTTTAAATCTGAGTGTTGCCAGTTGCTTCCTTCGTGCAGGCAGCCAATAGGTGCTGGGGGAGTCGTTCATGCATAGCATTGCCCCAGTGGCGCTGGGCCTATAGCATCCCAGTTTAATAGGGCATTCAGGGCTCATTAGTGAGGAAACACATCAGGAGTGACCGCTCCACTGCCACACGTTGCAACTAATAGCCTCGCCGAACAGAATCGTTTCTGTTTCTGCTCACTTGTTTTTGAATCCTTTCAATGTCAACAAGTGGTCATGTCGGCAGGAGCCCGCCATTCTCCCCAACAGTTTTATCCGTTGCTCTCCTGAGCCAGACTTGTGTCCTCCTCCATTGTTCCAGCCACAATGGAGCCTGAGCAATCACAAAGGCTTCACAGCCATTCATCATCAGCTCGCGAATTCTGGGGTTGAGATTACCCACCAAACTTTTGGGCCATCATTTTGGCATAATGTGTGAATGCCCATGAAATACAAATAGTTTCTGAAGTATACACATTTGTGGTAAATGCACAGAATGGTGTTTAGGGGGGCTGTGGCAAGGGGGCTGGACAGAGGGAAAGTGGAGGAAAAAACCCAACATTGCTCTGGCTAAAACAAGAAAAGATCCTGTGGAGGGGAGATAAGAGACAATGAGATTGCTGCTGGAACGAGAGGTGTGGAAAGGAGCAACAAGGGAAATGGAGGTGTGTCCAAAAAAGTGTAATCACACTTTTGGCTCACAGATTTGGAAACGGTCCCTTGGCTTTGTGAGGAGGCGCAGGCAGCTCTTGTGTCACTGGGCTCCGGGAGGCACAGGCGCAGGGCACCCCTGTGTGAGCTCCCCAGACCCTGTCTCCTCCTTCCATTCATGGGAATAACCAGCATTTCTTCCTGGTTACTGGAACCATGACTGGCAAAAGGCTCGCTGGAAGCATACGCCTGCTGTTTGTTATTTCTATTAGGTTAGCATTTAGCCCCTGTTGTGCTAAATGGAGAGTGAATGGGTGTTTTATACCCGGAAACCTGAGATCTGAAGATGTAGTGATTTTACCGGGGTCACATGGTAAAGGTCAGAGATGAGAATCAAAGCTGAAGCATGTGCGATCCAGTTTATTTTGGTGTATTACTTTTCCAGTGCCGTGCTCTTCCTTACATCTGAAGTGATGGGGCTGAATCCTGCCTGCTTGAATGCCAGGCAAAACAGACATTCATTTGCTGTGTGCTGGCTACTGTCTGGACATGCTCAATACACGCAAAGCATCCACCAAATGCTCCACTTTGGGTGATGTGGAGAGAGCGTGCTGCGACCACAGCGCATAACACTGCCATCAGATGTTTGCTCAGCACATGGCAGAGAGCTTGCTGGACACGTCCACCTCTTCCTCACCCAAGGTAATGCTCTTTAATGGAGTTTACATTGTGCTGACTTTGCCTGAGTAAGGACCAATGGCTGAATCCTAGTCAAAAGGATTTGATTTTAGGATCATTTGGAAATCCCTGTGGGCATCCTATGGTCTCTTCTTGGTCATTTTAGCAAGCCAGGAAGTTACAAGGGGACAAAAAGTGTTCATAAAAAAAAAAGTAAAGGTGATATTTTTTTTTGTCTGTCACTGGAAAATTAAGTTTGTCATAAACCACAATCACAGCAAAAGGTGCTTTTCAGTACAGGCACCTAGAAATTATCTCCTATTCCACCGTCCACTGTATATTGACTACAGAGTTCTCCTTTTTTTGCCTGTTACAATATTCAGAATAAAAAAAAAATAATTTAACTGCTTTACTCTTTTTTTCCCAACAGGGCAGTTCCCACTACATGGCCTGAGCTGTTATAAAGTACCAAGAAGTATTGCATGCCTATCAAACACATTTTCTGGCAAAAGTTTTGGGTGTAGAGCTACAGCAGTCACCACCATCAAAGGTAATGGAAAACACTGTGAGCATTTTTAGGCTGTGTTTTTTTGTGATCATTGCCATTCAAAACAGTCACAAACCATTAATTTTGTAAATATTGGGTTTCCTGTTATCACATTAAGACCTGCTGAATGTGTAAGGGACTAATGTGTAATTCCTAGTTATCTATTGGTTGTTTCTCTCTTGATTTTGGTATAGTTACACCCAACTGATACTGCAGCAGCGCAGGTGTTTCTTCTTGCCCCCCGTGGTGTAAAGCAGGAATACTCAAAGCAAAACAACTGCCTGAAGGATGCTTCAGTGCTGTTTGCAGTTTGGGTATAAATTAATCAGCCTGATCTGGTCTTACTTTGAAACTGAGCTGGAATAAACCCACTGGTTTCATTCATGCGTGGTACATACAACTGTGAGGAGTCAAGCTCTTGCATGAAAACCTTGAGTTCCGGTGGTCCTGGTAATTACCACGTATAACTGTTGGGTGAGTCATCACCAGGGGTAAAATCTTTATGAAGCATGGTAAAATAAATACCATGAAGTCAAAGTCCCAGCTATGGCAGCCCCCCATGCAGGGATTTGTTGAGTGAAGGACTCACAGCTATGTCCACAAACTGAACCCTGCACTTTCAAGGGCCCCAAATATTCATCATCCAGGGGCATCCACAGCCCCAAGTTAGGTGCAGAAGCTGTGTAAGTAAGACTGAAGAGGCAAAGGCAGGCCAGCAATGGAAACCACAAAAGTTAAGTAGGGAGCCATATAAGCTAGAAATACCCCATCGCTGCATTTTGCATGTGGCTGATTTGATAGACAAGCACAGGGAACACTAACTGTCAAGTCTTGCACACGAGATAAGCAGGAGAACATCACAACAAGGAATCTCATCAGTATTAATTGTAATCTAAGTGCATTTCAGCCACCAGGACTTAAATGGGCATGCCCATGCTCCATACAACATCTTTAGGGATCCATAGAATTGCTATCACAGGCAGCGGTTTTGCAGAACCTATGTCTTGTGGAGCAATGGAGCAAAATCCTGACTTTGGTAAATCAGACAGGGTTTTGGCCTCAGTGTTTTCAGGTACTTGCCGCAGTCACTCCTACCAGAGCCATAATGGTATGCATCTATTCAAGCTTTTCAAGGACAGAATTTTTCTTTTTTTCTTTTCTTCCCTTTTTTTTCCCCCCCCCCTCTCTAAAGCAGCTTATGAAAGAGGTAACTGCTCCTTTTCACAGTCAAAGCAGGATATTCTGAACTGAATGCTAACTAGACTTGGGGCCAGACTGAAGAAGGGTTTGAGCAGTTGTTCAGATTGGGGGTTTTGGCTTCAGGATCATAAGTAATAATATAGAAGGAAAACTGTATCTGGAAAAAGTACAGATAACAGCCTCTGAAATGTCCTTAGTTTTTCTAAAAGTTGGAAGTTTTCCCTAAGAGAAGGGGAATCATGGTAGGTAAAAATGTGTCTCTTTTTTGTTGTTGTTGTTGAATGTTGCAGCAGTTTTATGAGATTTTTGATTAGCTGCATGAACTTGAAGGCCTTGGAATTGAAAATGTGCCAGGCTGGGTAAGTAAAGAATTCTGGTACTCTTCACAAAGCTCCCCTCTGAGTTTCATGTAGCCCTCTACAGCTGGATACCAGATCTCCTCTCAAGTCCAGGTCCCACAAAGACTTAACTGTATGCATCTGCCTAAACATAAACTGCTCATTTGCTTATAATTCTGCACATTGCGATAAGTTTTGGTTATTCTAAAAGAGAAATACAATGAAAATTATGTGAGTGCCTAAATTTGTGGATTTGGAGCATGCATGTGGACAAAGCGGTAAACTGAGACGTGTGCTTGCCCCCCAAAGAGGGTGTTTCTCATTAAAAAAATGCTTTTTCTTCACAGCTTCCAAATCGCATCTGAACGTAGAATGTTTCACTATATAGAGTTGATGACTGAAAGTTGTTTTTTTAATATAATTCAGAAAGAAAGTATAGAAGAGATCAAAAATAGCCTGTAGGGAAGTATTCTGAACTATACTGAGGAACTGGCTGGGGGTAGGCTTTGTCCCTGATACTGATGGCATCAGTATGTGACACTGATTTCTAGTACCAGATGCCACGCTGGTATTTCAAAATGCTACATCTGCACCATGCTATCGTCACCAGATAGATTATTCAGTGGTAAATCAAGCTCCTGAGATGTGACACAGGTATGTAAGAACCTAAGTCCGGTATCGCTCAATGTCTTGCTTTGCATTCCACAGTTGGCCACAAGTGTTATTTTTAGGCCCAAAAGTTATATCTACATTGAGTCAAATAAAAATCTCCTTTACCTCTATCATGATGCAGAAATTCATTCTACCTTCTTTTGTTGATATCTCTTCCATGCTTCACACCTGGAGCTCCTAGGTTTAAATAGCAAAATTTATGAAGTAGGGGTAACCTTAGGTACAACAACAATGTAAGACAGCTAAAGAGTGGTGGTAAGAGGGAAAGCTTAGGCTTTAATACCAGTCACAGGGAACTGATAAAAGGGTTAATATGTTGATCGAGCATGAGCCAATGCAGTTTTCACTGCTGCGTGCTCCTCTGAACACGGGGGATTGCTTCTGGTGCAGAGCTTTCATGGCCTCAGCAGTGCAATTCCCACACATTTTCTAGGGATGTGATCTTGCTTTTTCTGACTTGGGAGTAATTCTGATTATCCAGTGAAAAACTAAGCGAGCAAAACCAAACCCTGTGTTTCCAGCGCTAAGTTTGTTGCATAGCAGTTAGTTGTTTTTTTTTTTTCCAAGGCAAGTAACTTAAAGAATAGCCTTTCCTTGTTGATTGCTCCACCATTCATTGGACAGCATATGGTTTTTGTCTTGGGAATCATCCAACATGTCACAAAGGAAGTGATACTGGACAGTTACTAGGCAGCTTTTGTGTACTTTGGGGATAGGGGAAGATGGTATTTTAATAGATTTCCTTGGGGATCTCTTGGAAGGGTAATTTAATTGTTGAAATCAAATTTTGGACCCCTGTCACAAATCATTACCTTATCTTTCATCCATCTATTCCCTTGCTGTTCAAACTAATAAAACATGCACGCTGCCATCCATTCATGTGATTCCCTTCATACGTTTTTAACTGGTAACCCCGGCTAATAATGGGTAGGTGGCCTGTTTCTGGCTGAGGATTTTTTTGAAGGAATGGATAGTTTCTCTAGCTACCACATAAACAGGGGTGGCAACACTCATTCACTCAAATGAAAAGCCGCAGAACCACGAGTGTTGCTGAAATTCAATCAGGAAAATGATTGAAAGTGAAGGATGCAACCTGGAGCATCTCCTTAAATATTCACATTCTGATCACCGGCAGGCGGATTCTGGGAGAGTGAGCTGTCGGTGAAGTAAACTCAAGACCCTTCTTGGTGGAGCTTTTTGTCACCATTGCTATGGTAGTGTTTTATCAGTTCTGGCTTTCTCTCAGTAATGCTTTCAGAAGTTAGTTTGCTCAATTTCAGAAGTTAGTTTGCTGAAGTTAGTTGCAGCGGTTTGATCAAAGCATCTGAGATGAGGTGCATCCTCTTCTCTCCTTTCTCCTTTTCTGTTTCCTCTCACCCCAGGGCTCTCTGCCTGCCCTGCCTGGGGGGAAACAGCCTGTGGTCCCCCTGCCTCAGCTGCTCCTCACCAGGTCCAAGCAATGAGCCCCCTGCAGAAATGCAGTCGGGCAACACCTGTGACCATCTTGTTCCAGTCTCCCCAGCCTCCGTCGCCTCTCTCGTTCCCTCAGGAGCTTGCAGCTCCCTGCTGTCAGTTTGAGTGCTGCAGCTCTCCTGAGGACAGCATGAAGGAGTGAGGATCTTCATTCCGGGAATTTGGAGAGTAAGGAGATGGAGAGGGGCGGGGGGAGCTCTGAGCTGGCAGAAGCAAGTTAAGGCAGGAAAAAGCGAGTAGGCAGCAGAGTCAGGGCAGCACGTGCTATGAGGTTACTGGTGTGGTCTCAGAGCATCCTCAACCCTTTGCAAAAACTCAGGTGACCTTCAAGCTGTGTGAATTTGATCCAAAGGCTGCTTCAGCCTTCTGGTCACCCCCTGAATTTGGGAGTGGAGAATGGAAACATGTATAGGTTGCTTATTTCTCACTGTTCAACCACATTGTTCAGATGTCTCTGATTGTGTGGGCACTGAGGGATTTGGGGCTAAGTGACTGTGATTATTTATAGATGGGATTTCTGGAAGTGCTCAGGCTTGGTTCAGCTCTACTTGCGTGGAGATAACTGGAGTTTTAAAAAAAGGAATCACTGCATCATTAAAGAACCCAAAGCCCTCTTTAAGGCACAGTGCTCCCTTTGCAGGCACTGAGTAAGCAGCATCCATTCCCGCTGTTAAATATTTATCATCTAAAAAAGTACAAAACAGAAAATTGAGGAGCATCAGGTCCAAAAATAAAAATGTGTGTGCTCAGATCGAGGAGGTGATAGGTAGCAGCTGCATACTGTTTGCTCACTCATTTATTGGCCACAATTCTACATTCACTTCTTGTTTCTCAGTACAACATCCTTTCAAATTCTGTTCCCTTTCACCTTAAGAAATATTCTTTGAGCTGTTGTGAGCTCAGAAAAATTATATTTAGAAACACAATGAATGGCTTAAATAATAACGACGTTTAGGGGCTATTTCTACCAAAGTGTAGCTAGAATCCCTATCAGAGTGGGAATCATTATACAAGTTAATAGGTGAGCTTCTAAAATAAAGGGATTTTTTTCTAGTTAGTTCAGTGAAAACAGGATCAAATCTAGCGCTTCATGTGCTCAGGAGCTGACACCTGCTAAATGCAGTTCTTAGACGTTTCTTTATTCCCAAAGCTAAGAAAAACCTAGCTTTTTTTTTATGCTTCATCAAAAATGTTTTTCTGGAACAAACCAAAACAAACAGAACCCAACCGGTCTTTTGTTGATGGCTCCACTTCCCAAAGGGTCCCGGGCACTTAGTGACACAGCATCTGTCTCAGATGCTATTGAAGGCATTCAGCCTCTAAATGCTCTTCCACTGACATTCTTTTATACTGTGGTATTTGACAAACTCATACAACTGGGGTAGAGGAAAGGGGAAAGGCGTCTTTTGAATGGGGCGCAAAATATTTAATCTTCTCTCCATCTGATTATCAGTTAAAATTCTTAGGAACCCATGCGCACTGTTTCTTCTTGTTTTGTAAGCCAAGTATCTATGTGTCTTTTCATTATTATTAAAATTATTGTTGTTCTTGCTATTAACAACAGCAATTGGAATAATCCCTATAGGATTTAAAATCGAAAGCTGGCTGAGGTCTCCAAGCCTCAGTGCCCTTTTACTAAACGTGTGCTCAGTATTAGCCCTAGATTTGCGCTGCGTAGTTCGAGTTATATTTTCCCTAATTTTAAAGGAGAAAATGACTGACTACGGTTTCTTCAGGAGGAAAGCTTGTAGACGGAGCCTAATGTTGGTCTTTTGAGGACTGTCCCTTTAAACCATCCGAGGTGTTTATTTTGTGTGTGAAGAAAGACTTTACTGCTCTGAGTAACATAATCCTGGCTGTGTGTAGAGATGGTGTGTGTACGTGTGGAGGGAGGAAGGACAATTGTTCTTTTTGTTCTTAAAAACCACTGTTCCTTTTTAGAAAGAGATTTCAGCGTAGCCCTCTGTATTCTTCCTCGCTATAGAGAAATCCAGTGAAATAGTATCTATTTCCTCAGATTGCTGTCCTAGATACCGTAACACCACATGGGTAGTAGATGTGCTAAATTAGAGGGGATTTTTTATCACCTTTGTGGAAGTGTTTGTTCTTGTATCTTTTCTTTTTCCTCATAAAAAGGAAAAAAGAAAAAGAAAAACTTCACAGAATAGTAAACCTGAGACACAGATTCGAGTGCCAGACAGTTGAATGAACAGGATAATCGGGGTATTTTTTTTGACAGGTGCGACAGCCTGCCTATGACTGGCATTATAATCATTACCATTTTAATAAGGCTCTAATAGGGGGGCCGATAATTCAATGGGGTGTGAGGATCCTAATTCAACTCCCAATCCCACATGAATGTGCTAGAATTTGTGGGCTTTGTTTTCCTCTTTTGTACCCCTGAATGCAAATAATTACTGGCTATAGATTCAAAAATTCTTAGAACTGGAAGCTAAATTAGCTCTCCTAATACTGCACAAGAATGTCAATACTCAGGGGGGAAAAAAAGGAAGTAAGTGGGTTTTGGTTGTTTTTTGTATTGCGCTTGTGGTACTGCAAAGGTTCTGTAGCTTAAGTGGTTTGGTTGGCAGCGTGAATAATACCAGCACTGTTTCTAAAGGACGTGCAGCTCACTTCCCCCCTCCTACCCCTCCCCAAGAGGAAAAGTAAATGTATTTGTCTGCAAATCATTTCTGAAAAATCATACACTGCTTTCTACCTGCTATTTTTGTTGATGTTGCCTCGCGCTATTCCAGATGTGTCTGTCCACTCTGTATTCTTTCAGCAGTGGCGTGAGGTATGTTCAGCATCCGTGGCCATAGTTTCACAGAAGCCCCTGGGACTCTAGCATCATCAGCTTATCCCATTCAGATAATCTTATGAGACAATTTCAAATATCGGGGCAGTGCCCCACACTGCAGTTTGAGGCTGGGCGCTGAAGGCGCTCCGTCCGTGCAGGATCTGCTCAGCACCTGAAAAGAATTTGTCTCTAAACTTAGGAGCAGACACCAATCTCTGCTCAGGAGACTACTCAGGTTTGTGCTCAATAGGCATTTGAATAGCTGTTTTAAAACCCAGGAGGCTGAGGGGAAAACAGCCCTTCTTCCTTGCTCCTGCTGACTCCTACCATGTCCCAGACTCCCGGGACACAGGATCGGGCAAGCGGGAATGGACCCCTCCTCACCCCTCTCTCCATTAACAACCAGAACAAATACCCAAGGGCCTTATGCTTTTTTTTTTTTCTCAGCAGGCCTACGCAATGAATTTCTCCATTCATTTGTGATCAATAATACATATTATAATTTCTAACTAACGAACAACAGTGCTACATGGGACAGGACTTTGAAAAATGGAGAGGGATATTTCCATATAACCCCATGCAGCTGGAATCAGCTTCTCCCGCCCACTATTTCTGATCCCAAATTAGCTGTGGAGTCTTGCCATGATTTCAGTCCTCTTGCTCTTTTTGCACACACATTGCCTGATGTATAAGGAGTATGAGCAGCACCTGATGTATAAGGGAGCGAAAGATAAGCAAATGCACTTTATACCATGTAAGAGCAGGAAATAACTACGGTGGACTAACTGATCTGGGAAAACCAGCCTGAACCTTTGCCCCAAACTGAAATGCAGAGTTTTGGAGGTTTGCCAAAATCTGGTTAATCTTTCTCCCTCTCTGTCTTTTAATGGTATTTATGGTTTCGCTGCATTTCCTGGTTTCAGCTGGGTCCAAAAGCAGGAGACTGAAATATCATTGAAGAGGCTATTCACAGTGTTTCCAGCTGGCTAGGACCATGGAATGAAAGCTCTCTCACAATAAGGTCTGTTCTAGAAGGATAGTTGCCCAATTTCTATCCTGACGAGATTCTGATGAGCAGCCAAACTGTTAGAAAATTCTCCTAATTAAATCGAAGCTCTGAAAATATGCCCACCCACAAAATAATCGACATCTTTCACCTGAGGAACCTGCATACAGAGAAATCATTAAGTTTCTCTTCTGCCGCTTTGTGCAGAAGATGTTATTCTTGCTTGACCTTGGAAGGTTCTTCACTGACTTGATATGAGCACTGGCTATTTGTGTTCCCTTCAGGATAATTTTGTGGTGCATTTCAAGATTTCATGGACACTAAGCTGCAAACCTAGATAGTTTCTGTCTTGATTCAGACATTGAAACTCATCCTCAATCCCATGGTCAATGTGGGACAAATGAACATTTTATCTATTATGATGAGGGCCTGTCACTCCAGACAATGACCTCAACTACTGGTCTTACAGGTTGTCTGTCTCGTCAACTAATGACATTTGAGTTACCTCAGAGAGCTCTAGGGGAGCACCCTGGAGCTTAGTCAGGACTGCTGTATTTTTGTTTTCAGCTCTCACTAAAAGGCATCCTCTTCGTCTTCTGAGCGTAGTGAGTCAGAGAAGGCTTCTTACCGCCTCCACGAAGTTTTTGCTCTTTTACCTTTTGAGCCTTCAGCTCATGTTGTGTACAGAGGACTGGTAACTGTTTGATTCAGAGGAAAGGGTATCACCATCCAGAGGTAGAAGTGTTACATCAGCATTGACTGAAAGGCTCACAAGCGTGCTTTAAATATTGTGCTGTAGCTGCATGGAAATAAAAGAGAATTTATTTATTTTTTTATCCATACCTATCACCCACAAACTCTTCATCAGCAGATTTGATCAGAAGATTGGATGTCTTGGTTAAACCAGATTAACTGGTGCCAAACGGTTGTCATTGTGAGGAAATACCATGCAGAGGAAAGACTGAGGAAATACTTGGGCAGAAAATGACAGGAACTGGAATGATCACTGCCTTTCTGCATGCATTGTAAAGAATATATGGAGATCCATTCTCCATCACATGTAGTTGGATTTAGGCTAGATGTTGTTACAGAGCAATCCAAGACACTGGGACAGGCTGTGAAGAGCAAAACCCATGGCTGGAGACGTCAATCTTTCCCTCTGTTTTGCTTTACCTTTTGCTGACAGTGTGGCTAATTATTGTTCCTGTATAACAATTTTCCTATTTTAGCTAAAAATATTGTTGAGAGGTTTGTGAAGATCTGACTGAAGATGTCCTCCTTTTCCTTAGGCCTTAGTCAGTCTCTCTGGGAGACAGGGTAATGTCTGGTGGTTTGGGATATGATCTTGATGGTACATGAAGCTCTCCCTGCTGACATGGACCACAGGATGCAGTCGACATGCTTCTAGTTGCTGATCGATAACTTTATCCTTCTGTCTCAGGGATCACAAGAGGCTGTTCTGGGCTGGTTCCTGTTCTGCAAGCACTGTCCTTGGGGACTCTCTGTGACTCTTCTTGTCACTCCTTAGGTTCAGTATGTTCGTGGGGTTATTAGATGAGATAGTCAAGGGTCAAGGAGCTCTACTGGTTATCCTCAGTTTCATTAGCTCTAGTCAGTGCTGCTGGAAATTGCACTTTTTGTCATCTACCAGGTTTGAGGGAGGCCCAGGCATGGATGACAAGCATTTGGCTGTGTTTGGGTAAAAGTAAAAACAAGGAAAAATAAATGTTGTTATAGCTGGGCAAAGGTGCGAGAATAATTGACAAATATTTTAAAGATTCACTGAAGGTGTGTGCTAACTTGTGATTTGGTGGGGAAGGTTTTAGGGCACGAGGCAGGACTCTGATCTGAGCTTCTGCCAGGTGCTTTTAAAGCATGGGAGTGCAATGCTTTCAGATAAACTCTCCACCCCAAAAACAGAGCCCATTTCTTTTGCAGGTCAATTTGCTACTGTTGTTATCACTGTAGAGTCACCATATCTAGCTGTGGGCCCAGAGCTAAGCATGGGTCTAGAACAGCTGTCCTGCCCCAAATAGCTCAGCAGTCTGAGAAAAATAAAACAAGCCAGAGGAACATAAAGGAACAACATTTGTCTATCCTGTGGTGATATGAATGTGGTGGAGAAAAACTGGTTCTAAACTTAGATGATTTGTTTAGGTTATTGAAAAGAGAGCATGGGTTAATTTATCTTGTTTTACAGCCCTCCGTGAGCTCCCTATTGTTTACCTGTTTGAATGAGGTTTCTTCTTGGGTCATCCTTCAGCCATTGCACTCTTCCTGGGCCATGTTTCAGGCATTGCACCCACATAAGACATGCTTCTGTGGGTTTAGCAAGAGTGGCTGCCAGGCTGGGGTTCATGAGGAGAGACCCAAGCCACCAGGACTCTTCCCCAATGATACCAGCCCCAATGAATCCAAACCTGCTATGAGATGCAAAACTGAGCAAATCTTGGCCTTCCCCATTGAGGGTCAA
The DNA here is from genome assembly GCF_000687185.1 of Egretta garzetta. Lineage (NCBI taxonomy): Eukaryota > Metazoa > Chordata > Aves > Pelecaniformes > Ardeidae > Egretta > Egretta garzetta. Next base: position 876,559 of record NW_009260762.1, read on the forward strand.
AGGGGGAGGGAAAAAGGGGTGTAAAGATGTTGACTTTCCCTTTCCCTAATCAGGCAACTAGGTAATATTTAAAGTTGTCTTGTTGATCTTTCCACACATTTAATGGGTAGAAAACTTTCTTGCAGATGGAAGATTAGTTAGTTCAAGTTCTCCAAAAAATATTGAAAGAAAGCAAACACCACCTGACTGGTAAATTCTACCAATATTATTCAAGCCCAGAGGATTATGATGCAGCAGTTAAAGATTTTGTTTCTGCCTTTGCCACCAGCTTGCTACCTGGACCCCTTGTGAAAGCAAGATCGAATATTAAGCTGCCTCCAAGCAGGTTCATTCATCAAGGTTCATAAAGTGTTTTGGAAAAGGTGCTGCTGCTAAGAGAGCTGCTGTAAAAGTTTTGGCCACTAGCTTTCACTTTGATGTGTCAAAAGTAACCATTTTTCTCTAAGGTGCTGGAAGTTCCATTGTGTGAAGAATTTAGATTAACATTAAATACAGAAGGTTTTAGAAATCATTCACCTTGAAGACTGGCAAAACTGGCATATTCACAGCAGAAGTGAAAGACGTGTTTTATCTGTGTTGTCCTTTGTAATTATGCTGCTGAATAACAGAAGTATTATCACACCAGGGTTAGTGCCAGAGGATTACCCAAAGTTTTTCAAATGGGATGGTAAAGTGGTGCAAACAGGTGCACAGACAAAGAGCAAAAAGAGGGGGGAAAAGTGAGAGAAAGAAAGCTGAGGCCTTCTAGTTTCAGCCACATAGCAAAATTAATGGTTTCTCTAAATGAATAGCATGGCTAGATTACTATTGAGCCTGTAAAATTAGAGGAATGAGTCAGATTCTTCATTTCACTCCTGTTTTAATTTAAGCAAAGGAGGTCAACCTTAATTGTGCTTCACCTAAAAAAAAAATCTTTTCATTGGAATAATTTTGCAGCAGACAAAGTGACACATAAGAATAATATGGTCTCTGAAATCTGCTTGCCAATAGCCCTCTTTGCAAACTGGATCCTGCTAACCAGGACTTCTTTTTGAATGTCCTGCAGGTGTGTATTCAGAAAAAGAGGGAGGCATTTCTAAGTGAAGTTAAAAATGTCTTTACAAGCCAAACAGCCAGCATAAGCACATGGTCCTTGTTTCTCTTTTTTGGTGCTGCCTTTTTAATCTATCTTTGTGCGTGGATTTATTTGTGTACATTAGAGCCATGTGGACATTTCCTAATCTCTTCATCTCAGAAAATAATGATGTACTTTTGCACAGTTCCTCTGCAAGATTAAACTAGGAGAGGGTTGTTTGTGCCACTTTTGAATATGAAACACTGTGTATCAAGAGGTGTGTTTCAGTATTTACCACAAACATAGCTGTTAAGTGTAAAGGATTTGGATGTGGACATATAGGGGAATTTGGGGAGGGACAGAAGTGGGCATTTGGGCCTTCCTCACGGGAAGCTCCCTCTCACATGGTAGCTTTGGGAGCATTTTGTAGAGGAAGCCGGACTTCAGGCATTTGAGTCACTGGGGAAAGTGGTCCATCTTGCAGATTTCTGTGTTACCTTCATCTGTTGGCTGTCACTGAGAACGGGGACATATTTTTGCCTATCAATTGCCCTGCGTTTGAGGGAAGCCTCCAGGTAACTATAGATTTTTTACTACCACCTTGCTCCCCACAATGCCAGGAAAAGTCACAGAAGCTCTGTATGAGCGAGTAATGGGGGTGGGCCAGGTCTGGGATGACAGATTGATGTTTCCCCTGAGTAATGCCCTATAGTGGGATTTCTATGATTCTGAGAAAGACCTTGAAGGCACCTACGGCTTTGCTTTGTAATTAGAGCATGGTGGTCCCTGAAAAGAGACCTCCTGAGAATAGTTGCTATAAAGAATTGTCAGTATAAAATCTGAAATTGCTGGTCCCTCAATCACGTGGTGCAAGCAAATCATGGGCTTTGCCGCTATGCAAATAAACAGCAGCCTTGCGATGCCCCATCCCCTCTGCTCTCCTGTCGGCTCTGTTCTTGTGCATCACTAAAGAGCATTGAAATTGCACAAGTCAGTCCTCTCAGCGGGCTTGGTGCCCTGCTGGCTCACAAGAAAGGGGACAGCAGGGAGTTTAGGGGCAACGGAGTACACATGTATGTGCTCGCTCCACATGCACGCCCTGCCTGTCATCCCAGCAAGACCCGTCACCCTCCTGATTGTCGTTTTGATCCTACTTCTTCAACTGACATGCTCCAAGTCCTCCAGCCAGGGATGTGAAGGACTGACATTTTCCTGTCCCAGACACAGCCCTGAGATAACACACAGTAGACTTTATGGTGAACCAGATTTGGTTTCAATCTGAATTTAAAGAGGTGATGCTGACCTGATGACAGTTACTGACCATTCTTGTCTTATTTTGCCTGTGTAGCCAAGAGGGGATGTCTGAGATCAGATCTTGGTTTAGGGAAACTCAGAAACCAAAAATTTATTTCCTGTGAGTAACTTTATAATTTCTGCAAATACATGTGAATAAATAGCATTGCCTTGTGGTTTGGAACTTTACTAAAAAAATGGTTTGGTATTATCAAAACAAACTTTTTTTTTTTTACTATTATTTGTAAACAAATCAGTAAACTCATCTTTGTTTGACAGGGTCTGTATTGCCTAATGGGTAACTGTTTCATTTGAAAATGCAGGGTAACTCCAGTTGCATGGTTCTCAGGACAGTTTCCAGTAGGTGAATGTTTCATGTTCCTGCTGTTCAAGCCCTTTGTGAGATTTCTGTTTCACATGTGATACTGCAGTACCTGGGATCAGCTGCGGTGTCTAAGATAAGGCAGTCTTCACTAAATACGGCTGACAGCAGAGCTCACCACATGAGGCATTTCTGCCTTGCTTGTTTGCCTGGAGTTCAATGTGTGACTATGGATATGGATATGGATATGGATAGGTTCTGCTGTATTCCGCCTTTTTGGCCCCATTCCCTAGGAAGCGATGTATGGGTAAGCTGGCTGTAGGTCTCTACATACCAGCTCTCTCTAATTTTCGAACTTGGCTACTGGGTAGAAGAGAAGCAGCCAGCTGAATGTTTCTTATGGGAAGAAAGGCTGAAACCTGACCTCGGCTGTACTGTTAACAACTGAGGATCTACACGGGGGGGTGAGGGAGATGGAGATGCAGGTCTCCAGCTGGTCTGCTGGGACAGAGCCTCCTTCCTTCAACCTCTTGTGGGGCACCATGTCTTATGGGGATGCTTCACTGGGAAGGATGACAGCAAAATTGAGTTTGTTGTCAAGCTGAGAAGGTCATTCCCTCTCTTTCCTGCAATATCTTTAAAAAACCTCTTTTTATCTCATTTTGTAAAAAAAACATTTTATCTCATTTTGTGTAACACATAAATCAATGGTTCTGCATGGATGACCCCAGTTTTCCATCAGCAATGGGTCTGGCCCACAGAACTTGCCTAGATTTTGAATTAGTGTGTTCACAGGACTGATCAAATAAGCTAGGAGAGTAAAGACCCTGTAGAGAAGTTTCTTCAGAGGCAAAAAACCCCCAGCTGTTAAACAATTTGTAATTGAGGCTCGGACACATTGACCACATAATGACCCATTTAGAGCATGGAGAATTTCTCCTAAAAAAATAAAGATCACTTGTTGAAGTGAGCTGAGACCTGCCCCGTACGCAGCATATAAAAAATTCAGGTAAATTGTGCTTTATAAAAGTGCTGTATGACAGGAATAAGTATGGTGTGTAGAGCGCAGCGCTTGTTGCATTAGTAAGCAGAACTGTGTCCAGAAGTAACATGAGAGCCCAGGAACATGTGGCTAATGGAGAAACAGGTACCTGTTTCTGGGAAGGAGAAAGAGTTGTTTATTTTCGAGGTGCAAGGCAGTACACAGAATGAGAAAAGTACCGGCTGTCAAGTTGGCTTGCGTGGCATAAAAAGTAAGGCATCCCAGCTGCTGGGAAGCGCAATGGAGGAGGTATCATTACGCGGCGCTGCCCAGGCGGCGTGCGTGCGGCATGCTCGTGACGGGAGGTGCGCAGCTGTGACGTGCCGCCGCAGGCGCGAGCCTCGCGGACAGACGAACGTCTCTGGTTACCGTTCCTGTGGTCTGCTTGGAACCGCAGCCTGCTCTTTGTGCACTGCACTTGGGGAATACCCTGCAAGCCTCCAGGGGTTTGGTTTTCACACCTCTGAGGGAAGCAAAGTGTTCACTCTTCCATACCAAGGGAGGAGGGTTATGAAGGAGACAGGCTGGTTTTACCTTTGCTTTGTTCTGTTTGTTTGTTGGGTTGAGTTTTTTTTAATAATTATTACCCACTTGAAAGTTTTTTTTTCTGGAGCCATTTGAAAGAATTCTAAGATTTCTTGCCCGTATGTTTATTTTAAAAAGGGAAAAAATCTAGAAAAAGCAACATTCTCATCATGATCCTCTTTACCTCTGACAGCTGGTTGGAGCTGAGGTCTCAGCTCAAGCCTTAGGTGGGGATGAGCCAGATGAGAGCTTATCCCACCTGCACACAACCAGCTGTGATGGTGTCAGACCATGGGCCAGAGGCACTAGCAATTTGGCTGTTGTCCCTGTGTGGGACTGTGATACCTGCTGCACTGTTGGAGCGGATCCAGAGGAGGGCTACAAAAATGATCCGGGGGCTGGAGCACCTTTCTTATGAGGACAGGCTGAGAGAGTTGGGCTTGTTCAGCCTGGAGAAGAGAAGGCTGAGGGGAGACCTGATTGCGGCCTTTCAGTACCTAAAGGGAGCCTATAGGAAAGATGGGGAAAATCTTTTTAGTAGCGACAGCTGTGACAGGACAAGGGGTGATGGTTTTAAACTGAAACAGGGTAGGTTTAGACTAGATGTAAGGAAGAAATTCTTTACAACAAGGGTGGTAAAACACTGGAACAGGTTGCCCAGAGAGGTAGTGGAGGCCCCATCCCTGGAAACATTCAAGGCCAGGTTGGACGGGGCTCTGAGCAACCTGATCTGGTTAGCGGTGTCCCTGCTCACTGCAGGGGGGTTGGACTAGATGACCTCTAAAGGTCCCTTCCAAAACATTCTATGATTCTATGATCACACAGGTAACCCGTGTGCCTGGCTCTCCCAAGAGTTGTGCCAAGCGGTGCCGCAGAGTGCTTGGTGGCTGTAGCTGGTGTCCTCCGCCCATGGACATCGTGGCCTGGAGTTTGCAACTGGTAGACCCCCCTCCCTGGAAATAATAATGTCATAACAAATGTACTCCTCTGCGCTGTGAAGGAAGCAATGAAAATGCAATGGGGTGGCTGAGGACCCTGAAAGCAGCAGGGTAGAGGAGACTAGGGCTCCACGGGGTTACAGGAGCGGCTCAATGGGGCAGTCTTTCTCTTAAAGTGGTCTAAAACACTATGTTCTCCCATACCAGGCTCCAAAGGCATAAATCAAAGGGTGATGGGGGCATTCAGGGAATGTGGTCTGGGAGCTCAGCATCACCCCTGGCCTAGCAAGGTATTCATACTCTCACTGGCAGGTTGCATTTGCTTTCCCTAAAAAGTTTTCTGAAATAGATAAAAGCATTCCAGGCTACGTCTGTTTATTACACTCACCCACGCCCCCCTCATTTATGTATTCTTACAGTTTGCAGCAGGAGAGACTGTACCTCAGAAATGACAAGTGAAACGATATTTTCTCTCTTTTATCTTCTTTTTCTTTTATCCATCCCAAAGAGCACAATGCACCTGCAGTGTCAGTGTCCTCAACCAGCCTCATCAGTGACCCTCAGGCTTAATTTGGAGGGACTGAACTCTGCATGGGGGGACAGGTCAGCTCAAGTATTGCCTAAGCTTGTCCCCACTTAGCTATGAGATCCCATGCTCTTTTTGAGCTTAATGGTCTCATCGGTTTCAGTCCCCTGCTGGCACACAAGGCTGGAGCTGGTAGGGAAGCAGGGGGCTGTGGCAGTGTGTACCCATGCGTTATCTCCCCTTGCTTAGCCATCTCTCAAAGCAAGCTCGGCTTCCTTCTTTGGTTTTGTACGGGGCAATCAGCTTGGCAGCACAGACAGACAGAGTATAGAAGTATGATACGGGGCATTTTCTTCCATTCTGAAGGTGATGTTAAAAAGTGTGTAAAAAATGTTTCCAACATGCCCTCTGATTTTTCAGGCTGAGCACAGGATTAGGAGAATGAGAAGGCAATCACTGGACCTTAAGTTCAGAGGTGATGTCTTCTGAAATTGTCAGACAGAAATCTGTGCTCATAAATTAAGTACCTGGGGTACAGGGCAAGCGAATTTGCTTAAGCAAATGGTTTGTTCATTTGCAAAGGTAAAGACTGGTGCACGCACACAAGTGCACACCCTGAACGTTAGCAGGTGAGAATTTAGTGCCTGGACTGAAGTCCCTTTGAAACTGTGGCACCTTAGCAATTCTTTAACCCGCTGCTTGTAACTTACTGTCCAGACACTGACACAATTTCCAATGCTCAGATCTGCATGCTGCAGCATAGGGAAGATACTCTCAAACTTCCAGCCATGGAAGTATGTGGGAACGAAAAGACCTTCCTCCTCACATACCTTCTTCTACTGCTTTCAGACTATCAGACCTCAAATACTCCTGTATCCTCAGCAGGTATCTTCAAAGCTCTCTCTGCGTGGAGGGTAACAGCCAAGTGGAATTTATCTAGAGGCTTTTTTATTACTCAGTCAGAGTAAGTGATTCAGGATAAGCTGTCACATTTTGCTGCATTAGAGAGAAGAAAAGATTCAGGAGCTTCGGTGTCACACAGAGACAGGAGGATGTGAAACCCTCCTCTACTTTCCAGGAGGGCAGTTTGGAGGTGAAGGGCTTGCTTATCCTTCATAAAACTTTGCTAGTATGCCCTTGTCAGCCTCCTATGTGAACTGATATGGAACTGGTGGTCAAAATGTCTTGCTGGAAGCACTGTAGCCCTGCCCCATCACCTTTTTCTCCTGTAGATGCAAGGACAGTCCACAGTTCCTGCTCACATCACTCCTTTCTCTCCTGTCATTGCTCCTCAGAAGCGTCTTCCTATAACTTTTCTTTATGTTGTGCACAATTTGCTATTAGCACTTTTGTAAAGTATGAAAAAATGCTGTTGCCCTCCACCACCACACATGCCCCTCTATATGCCTGGAGAGACACCAAGTTATTTTTTTGTTATTTGAAATTTGGACAGTGAAAGTCGTGTACCCCTTCAGTGGGAGCAGGATGTTGAGTTTTTGCTGCAGGCGGATACAGAGCTTTTATCCCGCTACATCCTGGTGTGGGCAGTTTGCATCACCAAAGAATAAATTACAGCAGTCCTGTGGCTGCTCTGTCTGGTGAGGAGGGATCATCTCACCCATGGCTGCCCTCTGCACTAAAGGGATGAAAATGGCCCTGCCACCCTCCACCACACTGGGCGTGAGCTGTGACTCGCATCAAGACGGCCTCACAAAAACCTGATGTGATTAATGGAAATCTCAAGTTTAGAACCTGCCAAAGCTGAGCAGAAGCTGCTAAATAAGAATAATGACCTCCTTGTTTTCCAGCAGTCATTCCTGTGCAGCGCTGACTCCTGTTCACACAGCGCCGGAGCAGCTTTGAGTGCAGGAGGAAGGAGTTGAAGGACATGAGGGAGCTGTGAGAAGGGCACTACGACACATCTGGCAGCTGTATATCCCCAATTTCCTAACCTGCCTGCCCCTTGTCCTTTGGATCCACTATCAACCCACTGGGGGATTTCAGGACAATGTGACAAACTAACCCGGTGCAAATAGGAGGGAAACCAAAAGCTCTTAAGGTCCTCTGAGGTAACATTTTCTTGCAAGAGCCACTGTGGTAGTAGCACAGAGGCTGTGGGGAATGAGTGCTGATGGGCAGTTGCGGTGGCCTGCAGGAGCTCATCTAAGAGAGGCCAAGATCTGGGTTAACACTGACTGTGTGAATGTACATTTTGAGAGAGAAAAGTGCCCCTAGAGAAGGGTACTGTGCACCCATACTTCTGAAAATACACCCAGGAATTACACATCTGTGAAGGCACCAGAAAGAGAGGAGTTTTGTACAAGACTACGGAGATTTTCAAAAAAGCTGGACAACTACAATTGTTCTTGGTCTGTACGTTTTATTTACATGACTTCATGGAAATACCCTAGGCTCTGGGAAAAAAAAAAAATTATCTGCCACTATCGTATATATTCAAACAAACAAACAAAAAGCTATTGTACAGGAGGATGATAATGCCAGGAACTGACATCTTCCTTCTTCTCCATTTATCTCGGCAATGCACTCTTAGTCTGGTGACTGTGATATTGAGTATTGTCAGGTTGGGTTTCCACTAATTAATGAAAAACAGGCTGGAAGCACAAAGGATTAATTTGGCCTATTCAATCTGATCACAAACATTTTGAGGATCTGTTTGGCTTTTTTGAATAGTGTGAGGTAAACCGAGAGAAACAACATCTTGTTTCGTCTAGTCAGCCACAAAAGAAACGTGGATTTACCTAATGGGGTCAAAGCTAAGAAAAGCAGAGCGTTGTTCCCAGGAGCCAGGCAAGGCTGTTATCTTATGGAGAAGGCCGATACCGGGGCTCTAACAACTTTAGAGCTACTAAATATCCCTGTGGATTTAAGAAGGAAGCTTTGCCTTCAGTAGGAGTTTTGCACTGCCAGGATCAGGTGCATCTAACACCACCTCCTCTGCCGTGTGGCAGCGACAGGTCCTTTTGCAAGGATTTTGCTGTCTGTGTAATTTGAAGCATCCAAGTCAGGTTCTCAGCTGGTGAAATCAATATACTTGGCCAGTGAAGAGACTGGCCATCTATATTCAGGTCCTACTTGCATAGCATTGAGTGTCTTTGATTGAACTATAATCAGAAACCAGCAAATAGGTTAATTGTCATATGCATTACTGCAAAACGCGCGTAAAAGAATTCTCCCAGGCTTAGGCTATGAATATGTACCTAGGTTGGTGCGCTAGCACTGAGAGACTTGCTTGCTGCAAGGAAAGGTGCACACTGACTTAATTACATGTTACGCCGATCAATGAAAGGTCAAAACAGTTGAATCAATATTTTATTGCACTGTTGTAAACTGTAGTTATAGCATATTAGACTACGAATGGCTGACAAGTTTAAAAGCATGTAACTGAATCAAAGTCTGAGTAACTGTTATGTGTGCAATTTAGAAACAGTTAATACCTCCCAATTGAGAGGATTTGTTTCTAATTAATATAAAAGCTGTTTATTTAAATCCTAGGCAGGCAGTATTTAAATACAACAACAAGTCACCTGGGAATTCCATCTAAACCACTTTGTGGAAAGTTGTTACCTTGTGCTGAAATAAATCCAGCATGAAGCAACTGTACCTGCTTCATTCAGAGCAAAGAGTTGTTCTCTGCATGCTGTTTTCCTTTTTTCTTCTTCTTCCTGAATACGCTAAAATATTCTTGGCCTCGTTCCTGATTAAGGAATGATGCAAGTCACAGCGTGGCTGCAGTTTCCTGTACTTTTAGTGCCTGCATATCCTCAGTCATCCATCGGCAGCTCTTGTTTTGAAGAGGTATCATATACGTCTGTTGTGGCTTAACCCCAGCTGGTAACTCAGCACCACACAGACGCTCGCTTACTCCCCCCACAATGGGATGGGGGAGAGAATCAGAAGAGTAAAAGTGAGAAAACTCATGGGTTGAGGTAAAGACAGTTCAGTAGGTAAAGCAAAAGCTGCGCTCGCAAGCAAAGCAAAGCAAGGAATTAATTCACCACATCCCATGGGCAGGCAGGTTCTCCAGGAAAGCAGGGCTCCATCATGCGTAATGGTTGTTTGGGAAGACAAATGCTATCACTCCAAACATCCCCCCCTTCCGTCTTCTTCCCCCAGCTTATATACTGAGCATGACCTCATATGGTATGGAATAGCCCTTTGAGGGTCAGCTGTCCTGGCTGTGTCCCCTCCCAGCTTCTCATGCACCTGGCAGGGCTGAGAGCTGAGAAGTCCTTGGCCAGTTTAAGTGCTACCCAGCAACAACTAAAACATCAGTGTGTTATCAACATTATTCTGGTACTAAATACAAAACACAGCACTATACCAGGTACTAGGAAGAAAATTAACTCTGTCCCAGCCAAAACCAGGACAATGGACAAAATGAAAGACAAGCCCTAGCAAAAAGAAGCCACAATGTCAATAAGCCAGTAAGGTGCATGGAGACACGTGGTGTGCTGACCAACAACATTTACAGACTTAAATATTAGTTTCTAGAGCTCCTAGTAAACATGAGACTGGCTTCGTTTTCTTGATGGAGCATTTCAAATGGAATTGCTATGATATTATTAATATTTTTCTGAGGTTTGGAGGGGTTACAGGCAATGAGGATAATCACATCAAAAGGTCTTATAGCCCTGTCACCAGAACAGTTGCTGATTTTTCATTCATTCATTCATTTATTTATTTCCCCCTTGCTTGGAAAAGCGGCATGGAATAAATAATGCTTTGATAATTTTTTTTTTCAAAAAATTAAAAATACACTTAAGAGATAAGAATCTTTTTGCATAATCTGGAGTGAGAGAGTATGAAAAAACTTCACAAAGTCATGCTAGTCCATCTTTCCCCAGCAGTACATTCCTCATTAATTTCCACTAGATAGCTTCATTTTCTCCCCTCCCTTTTTTCCCCCATCTCATCTAACCTCTCCATTCCTTGCCTATGCACTGTGGTGACAGTGAGACCTGCAGCCCACCACAGATCGTATCAGGATCCATCTGGGCCAAAGAAAAAGCCAACAACGCTGGTGACAGGTGGTATTGGTAACACCCTGCTCCATCTCTAATTCCTAGAGTAGGTTGTGAATCTTAGCAAAGATCCCATGGGAAAAAGAAAAAACAGCAAAAAACAAAAAAAAAAAAAGCTGGTTTTTGCCATCTGATGGTTTGGGCTAGATTTTTTACTGAGATTTTGGCAGGGTTTGTTGAGTAAGGAGTCAGCAACGACCAGTTCAGTTACACTCTCATTTTTAGCATGTCCATCACTTGATGTACAAGTTTGCCCCTAGCAAAATTAAGGGATGCAATGCCTTTATTTCATTTTCACCTGGTACAGTTGCAAAAATAGCCTCAAATGACTTTCCCTGCTGCTTAATTGTGTGCTAATGAGGTATTTACTGAGTATTTTTTCCTTCACACACTTTCTTCCAGCTCTCCCAGCTGAGCTCAAACCCCAGCACTGCTTGCAGCAGCCGGCGCTTGCCCATTCCCACCTGCCCTTAGCCCAGGGATGGCAGGTAAGCGAGCGTGATGCAAACAGGGGTTTAGCTGGCAGGTCTTTCAGTATCACACAACATATTCCACCAGTATCACACAACATATTCCACCAAAAGACAACAAACCAGTAACTTAAGCGCTGGACCTCTGTTTCTGCAGGGCTTCCCTGCCACAGGTGGTTTCCTTGGTGTGTTTTGCGGCACCTCCATAATGCACAGCTTTGAAGTGTCTCAGGAGAGTAAAGCCTGGTATTTCGATCAGTGGAGAGGAACAGCATCGTATCAGTACTGGCGAGCAAGGAATGTTGTGGTCCTGGCTCATGGAAATGTTTGCCATGTTGTCAGTTGTTACGTACAGGGAATAAATGAAGCAATATAGATAACAGAAGAAAGAGGCCAAGCCTCATCAGCCTCTTTTCTTTTTTTTATCCCTGTATATAAGTAGTTGCCCTGCCTCCTGACAAACTTGCTTCTGCACATCCCTGCGTTTTCCTGTCTGTCATGCTTCTCAGCAGTCGCCTCAAACTGTGTAGTTTAGGATGGATGTGTGACCAAGTAGGGGAAAGTAATTTCCCACAAAAACAATAAATCTGTAAATTGAAGCGCAAGCTCTGGGTAAAAAGCTTTTGGATTTTGACTGTTGACTCAACTATAAGCATAATGTTCATCAGCTTTCAGGAGGCCTGAGCTCTAACAATAAGCCAAGGAGCTGGTGGCATGAGTGTTATTGGGAAGTTATGTGCTGTCTTGAGCAGTGCTTGGGATAGGGCCTCCATAAACCACAGGTGCACTAAATTGGGTTAGGCCATTTCCGGTTGGACTGCATGCCTTGAGGTGAATCCAGACGGAATCACTGTCAGTGATCAAATATTGATATATTGACATAGCCAGTGATGTTACTGTAATTTGAGTCATTTATGAGTCTTTACTTAGCAGAGACTTAGAACTACACTAACTTCGAGCCTGAATTATCTCTGTGCCTGAAGAGCAGGTGGCCAGTCAATGCTCAGGTGGGGATTATCGCTGCCGACGGTGTTGGAAAGCTTGCTTTGCACCTGCCTCGTCCTCATAACAAGCACGTAGATAAAAAGAGTCCGGTTCCCTGGCACTGCCAACCAACTCCTCCAATCTTTCAAAAACAAATACTCAACCTCGACTGTAAAATAAAATAGAAAATGAGAGTTACTACTACCTTCTATTGACTGTTGATTGATCTAAGCACTCTCCAATAGCGAACATAAAAGATTAGATATCACTTTCCATACAGGTGTTTAAGCAAACCATTTTTTGTCTTACTGGGAGACTGATTTGTTCAAAGTTCTGGAAAATGTCTGTGTGCAGCTTTACAAGTGTACTTAGTAAAAGGAAGGCATTGCCTTATGCCTTCAAAGGTGGTGATTTACAATGTCCTGTCTAGTGTTTCCAAAACCAAGAGTTTTGTTTAAGCTTAGCAGAATGTACTGAAAGGAGATTTCTGACACGGTGTGTGTATTTACAGTGCAAATACAGGGACAGGCTTTTTAGAAATGAATTACTCAAAGTGATCTCTCACAGGAAATTGCCAGCACTACAAGGGATGAGGAGTCAAGTTCTTCTCCTTCTTAGAGACTGATGTAAGCCAAGAGAAACTCCAACCAATAGAGGTTCCATGTTGTAAAGTCAGTCTGTGGGGGAATCAGAGGGAAGACACAATTTCTGCTCAGAGGAGATGGACAGCATCCTTGGCTGTCATGCATGGTTTCTAATCCCAAATTCAATAATGGACTTAGTAATAAAGTTATGAAAATTAAAAAAAAAAAAATAGAAAAGGAGATGGCATTTCTAACAAAGAGAAATTCCCAAAACATGGCAACAGTGTTGAAAACAGCTCCTGAAAATTTTAAGATCAATTTTCAACAAGCACTGGTCACTTCTTTCATTAAAGACTGTGCTATATCTCTCCTATCTAAGCCTAACAGTGATTTCTGGCTTGTTTCTTTAATGGTTTGCTATTGCCCATAATACAGAGTTCCTCAATTTCCCCTTGGGTGCTACTGAAAGCAGTCTTTTGCTGAGATGGAATTTTTGCCCCATAGTGATGGGCCACCACTGAATAGATATCACTTCAGGTGAATTGCAGTGCCAGAGAAACTTTGGTTGGACAAATAAGGCTTTCTAAACTGGCATTGAATAATTAAGGGGGGGGGGGGGAAATGGCCTCAGCTTCAGGTCCCCCATATGAAAGGGAAATGACAAAGTTTCTTAGTAAGTGTTGAGCCTGCAATAAAAGGCCCACCTTTGCAGCACTTACCTCAGCAAAGAGAAAGATTAAACCTGTCCCTCTGCTTCTCTCTGCAAGAATTAGTTATTTCAGAGTCTAACTGTCCTAATCTTAAAGCATTTATTTATCTAACAGTTGAAAGAAAAAAGCTACGTAGCAATTGCTCTCTGGGGAAAGAGCTTTTTTCCTAATTGAGACAGACACTTTGCTGCTGCTGCTGTGATCTATATCCTGTGGCTACTTAAAATCAAGGACAAGGTTGTCCTTTACTTCACCAGCGTGTTCATGTAGTGTCCCATGATACAGGGTGGCCACTGAGTAGATGCTGTCTTTTAGTTGCTGACCTGTTTCAGGGCATGGCCTTGCGATGGCCAGGGTGGGGAGGGAAGCTATTGAACATGTTGTGGTAAACACAAGGTTAGGTCCATGCTAACTGTTGAGGGTCTCCACATGGACATTCTTGAGGCCTGACAGACCACACACATGGACGGATGTGGGATGGGTCTGGGCCAGATGTGAGCTCTGAAGAGCTGGCACCAGCACTCCCACCTGTGCCTGGCTCCATGCTGCTGCCATGCATTCGTGTGGGGATGAGGCAAGTGGGCAGCACACAGCACCATCACGGCTAGTGTGGCAGACCCTTTTCCATACAATATAAACACATCAACTTGATCAGGTCCTTTCTTCAGATTAATTTCAGGTGGCTCTACCTGAAATTGCATTTAATCTCTTTCATGTGCTCACTTTCTCTCTTACCTTGGAGGACAAAATTCCTGCTTCTTTACTAGACATTGATCCTAAAAGGATTAATTTCTTTCATGATTGTTGTGAAAATGTTTTTCTATGATTATTCGTTTTGTGGCCAGTTTCTTGGCTAATGATTTGAGCTGGGAGATGATAATTTGTCTCTGAAGGCCTTTATACCTTTTGGCCTCTATATTTTCCTTTTAGTGAGCTCTACAAATCACAACTACCCATCTGCTCTGTTAAGAGGAAAGGGTTAAGGCTTTTTCTGGGGTTCACTGCAGGATCTGTATTCAGGAATTATGTAACTGTTCTTCAAAACAGAAATACATTTACTAAGTGATGACCAACTGTGGGCTTTAGCCCGTCCTAACGTGGTGTTGAGTTTTACTTTGCATACAGTACCAATACTCTAGGCCATTGTTAGTGCAGAATATGGCTTTATGATTTGTGATGTTTTAATTGACAGTGATTTATCTAAGTAGGAATAGATTGCCTGGAATCACTTATGGCTTTTTCCACTCTTCAGGCTGTAATATTCAGGATGTTCAGTCCCAGCCAGGAGGTTCAAACTGTAACTGAGTGCCCTGCTCACCAGGCTGCGTAGGATCTATACTCATTTGTTGGACATGTCAGACTCTGTGTCACTAACCAGCTACTCGCCAGAGCAGAGAGATGCTGACCTCCAAGCTTGTTTGTGCATCTGCTCCTTTGCCTGTGGGAGATATGTGTTCAATTCTCTTTTCCAATAACACAGAGCAGAGACCTGCCTCTCCAGTTTCTTACATTTCTGCAGAACAACCTAGCCCTGTACTAGTCCAAGGCGGCTTTTGCATCAGTGGGCAGGGGCTGGAGTCCTGGCCGCACCATACCCCCATATGCTGCAGCAGAGGAGGAGATAAGCTGCTTAAGGGACTGGGCTCCTGCAAACTTGCTTCCTCTCTGGGAAAAGACTAGCTTGGGCTTTCCAAGAACACCACTGCATCCTGTGCTGCCCAGCTCTGTAATGCCTGCATTCAGCCCCTGTGGGGATGCCATGAATTGGACCCAAATTCTAGGTGATAGCCACAAGTCTGAAAATAAAAATGCAGTAATGAAGTCAGTGTTTATCTGCTACTGTGTTTGTCATGGAGGACTGCTGCAAAGAAATCTAAAAAGTTAGGACTGGTGATAAATGACAGGAGCAAATAAAGTGTCTTTCCCTGTTTCAAACTGTACCTCAAAAAACCAACCAGAAAGCAAGAAGGGGGAGGGACAGCGGAGGGTCTTATACTCTGCATGTTTGGCTGAGCCTCAGACAGGGTGAGAGAGATCATGATTGTATTGCGAGGGAGTTCAGTGAAAAGACACTCTGTTGGCTCTGAACTTGCTAGTCCGAGGCTGTGCATGGGCTGACAGAGTACTGAGCCCAGGCGAATACGCCTGGCCGAGAGGAAAAGCCCGTGTGTGTGTCAGGCTGATAAAGCTGCTGATCCTGCTGCAAGCGTGCCTGCATGGCAGGGTGCTCTTCCACCCAGACCGGCGGCCCCTGTGGGCATTGTGCTCCCCCCTGGGCTCTGCCCTGTTTTCAGACCTTATAAAGGGGTGTCTGTAAAGCTTCCTTCCTCCCACCTTGTGCCTGTTTAAACTGTCAGATCTGTTACAGCTGTGAAGGGTTTGTATCTGGCACATATACACCCTTATTTCCCATAGACATTGCTAATCCAAGAGTTTCTGGAGGTATTTAGGGATGGCAGAACACCACAGATGACTATGAAGGGTCTCATGGCCATTGGACAAAATCCATGCTCTGCACAGTACACTCACAGAGACCCAGAACAACCTTTCTCTTAAACATATTTTTAAAATCCTAGAGGACTGTCCAGACACAGTATCTGACAATCACAGTTTAACTGTGTATTTAGTCCCACGGCCATTGTCCTCCAAGGCTCAAGGGTTGGCTTGGTGAATGATGCTGTGTAGCGTCCAAAATCTGTTGCTTCTGGTAGCAGGAAAGATGGTGTTGACATAGAAACGAGTGTCTGTATAGTTGATCAATAAACTCATTGACTAAGTGAGTCCTTGATGTTGAGGATGTTAGACTAAACTTTGCACCTGAAATCTGTGAACCTTGCACTCCATCTAGACCAATGCACCATTCGCATAGCGTACAGCCAGTCACTGTCAATCTGCTGATGTCTCTCAGACCTGCCTGCCAGCCATGGAGCTAATTTCTACATGTAGACTCCATGTCATCCTTCTAACATATCTGAATCTGCTTTTCAAACCATCACCAGAAGCCTCAGCTCGCTTAATGTTGCTGCTGAAGCAGCCTCTTTTATGGCCAAGTGGTGAGCATTAAGACTTGGTGAACTTCAGCTGTTGTGTCCAGATAAAATTAAATGTTCTTCCACCATTACACATTCAGTGAGAATCACAGCCACGTTCACCTGAAAGCTAGGAGCATCATTTCAACCAGGCCATCACTTTTGAAGTCTTCACTGGCTGAGGTGTAGCTGTTCTGTGGCTTTGTGCTGGAGCATGAGGGGATGCGCCATTGTTATGGCCTGTATCGCCATGCTGGGTACGAGTTATTAAAAATGTACATGAGAAAGCATTACCGTTACAGGGAAAACACCTGTGCCTTTGCTGTCCTGCAGCACAGCGTGGACACAAAGCTCTTCTCAATGTGCTTGGCTGTAAGAATGGTTTCCAGGTAGGTCTATTTCCTAAGTGCTTAAGCCAGGTGATTCCAAAAATATTCCCTTTGAATCAAAAGGGACTGGGCAGGGATTTTGGCTCGTGCATTTTGCTGGGAATGGCAGTATTTCCAGCCCGACTTTGCCACTCGCTCACTCCCAGAAGCATTTCCATGCTTTCCAAGCACGACTACGAGCTCTCCGATGGTACCCCGGCG
>NW_009260762.1:893694-909576 GCF_000687185.1 Egretta garzetta
GCTGTGTGGAGGGAGCACCAGCGTGGGTGGATGCGTACGCGGGTGGGTGTGCACATGCGCACGCAAGTGTGCATTTGCCTGCGCGTGTCTATGCGTGTAGGTGTGCGTGTGCACACTTGGTTGTGGGTGAGGATGAGTGGATGCTTCTGTGGGCGTGTGCACACATGTAAGGGTGCAGCTATGCTAAAGCCTTGCAAGAAAAGAGCACCTGAAACGTCACGCGTGCGAGGTCACTGATGACAGCCCAAGGCTGGATGGCACTGGTGTGGAATGCAGGACCTTGTTAACATGTGTCTCTGGGATCCTTGGGAAGTGCCCAACAGATTTGCAAGGAAATGTTCACGGAAGTACTCACACAAATGTCTGTGCAGGTGTGCAGCAGGTTCCCCTTTGTCATGGTGACTTGGTCCCCTCACCAGCTGAGCACTGGGACTTGCAGTGTCCTGCAACAATAGCATCATGCCAAAAAAAAAACCAAACCAAAAGAAAAGCATGTGAAAGGACACCTGCAGGACATCGCACACTTAAAGCTCCTTTGTAACTGGAAGAGGTGGAGCTGCCCACCTCATGATGTGTGTTCAAGTGCATATGTGTGCGTGCAAGTGCATGAGTGCCTACAGAGATGCATATGGGTGGGGTACACGTTCTGAGGTGTACTCGTTTATGTGTGCATACATGGTCATCGGTGTGTGCAAGGATGCATGCATATGCATGCAAGTGTGCAGGTGTGCCTGTGTGTGTGTGTGAGTGCGTGTGTGTGCATATGTGCAGCCTTTGTGTATGAGTGTGCCTGTGGGCAAGTGGTTGTCTGCGTGTCTGAGTGTGTATGTGTGTCTGTGTGTCTGAACATACATGCATTTATATGTATTTGGATGGGCTTGACTATATGAGTGTGGGCAGAGATATGTGCAGGTGTGCATGCTTGTGAATATATGGGCTCACATCTACTTGCAAACATGTGGCTGCTCACACAGAAGCTTGTTTAAGTAATAGAAGATTTTTCCAGTGAGTATGCATTTTAATAGCACTTTAAAAGCATCATTTTTTAGCAGGGAATTGGCATCTTTGTCACACTCAAAATCATGTACTGAAATGACAAAATAGTGAGCTGTTAAAATTGCAAACAGCACCAAAAAAGTCATCAACTTTGTTTATCAAAATGTCAGCTCTCTGTAGAAGACAAAACATTCAGCTCTACTATTAAAATTTAAAAGTTTTATCATTTTTATATCTTATCATTATCAACACAGAGTCAGACTCTCAGAAGTTCTTTACAGGCCTACAGTTTTCAAACCCCGCACAAGACAGAGAAGTCAGTATGAGCCAGAGGAAACAGTATGAGTTACTATTGCTTTCGTATCCCTCTACTTCCCCTGTTAGAAATATCACACAGAGATTGTTTTAAAATTGATTGGAATATTTTGGAAACCTTTGAGTGATTCTGGTGATCATTTTTTCTCTGCTTGCTGCTGGTAGAGAGCAGAACTTGTCCCATTAGTTGTTGTTGTATTTCAGTCACATAATAGAAATGCTGCTGGTTATTTAATGACTTGCTGAAAAAACCCACATTTTTTGCAATATCTTGCCAAGCTTGATTCATTCCTGTGAATACGGGCACAGACACCTGTGTCTGTTGCATCCCAGGTGTGGGACTGAATTTAAACTGTTTCTGGGGTACCAGAGAAACCAGCCAGCACAGGGAGCCTGGCAAAGGCGTTCGGCAAAACCCGTATCACAGCTGATGAGATGTGTCCCATTGCTTCATCTCTGGGCAGCATTTTTTCTGCTGCCCATCAGCTAGCAATCCATTCCTGGATCTATTCGACAGAGATGTGGCCTGCTTACTCTGCTGCGTGCTGCTGGTGGAAGGCACCTCTTGATGCCCATGCTCTCTTATAATTAGGTAACCTGTGAAGAATGACCTTTAGCCTAGCAGGCATTTCCCTGACAGCAGAATATGCCCCTCATTGTAAGAGTATACTAATTTGGGCCTGAAATTCCATCCCTCCTTGGGGTGGTGGGAGGGTTCTTCATGGAGAACTCATCGTTCATTTACAACTCGCCCCAGGTAGCAGAGTTACTCACATGCAATCACAGCTAAGTCACAGTGGAGAACCCATAAACCTTCTTCTGTGCATCTCTCCGTGTATTCTGATGGTGTCCTGTGGGGCACCAAATCCTTTCCCAGGATCTTAGGGAAGGGAACGTACAGAGCCACTGGGGAGCTATTTTGGTCCGCAGGATGCCCACAGCAGCTGCTCCAGCTCTGGCCGGATCTGGAGTACCACGGAGGCAGCTGCTGGTGGGCTTTGCGCTCACCGCGGATCTGGGGATGCTGTTCCCCTTGCCTCGTGCTCTTGGTTTGAACCTTTCAGTGTCTGTATGCTGACCTTTGCATACTTACCATCCTCTTACTGGAGTGAAAGGAACGAGTAGTTCTTGCCCTTTTGTTTCAGAGAGCAGTTCATTGTCCACTCTGTTTTCTAACACAAAATAAATAAGGAAATCATTTCATCATTATTTGTTAGTTTGGCTGGTTTTTAATAGGATGTAGGGCAGCTGCACGGTCCTCTCAGAGTTTCCTTAGAAAACCTCAGGCCCTAAATACTGAAGTAAAGTCTTGGAGAGGGCAGAGAATGACAATGTACTTTGCTCTCTCTGATTGGCAAGGCTGGCAAGTGGATATATAATGCATTGGCTAATTACAAGGAAATCTGCCGTATGATCAATTATCCTTTAGTTTCATCACTTTACTAATAACGTCATTTCGGATTTGTGACACTGTCGAACAGCACATATGACCAAGGCTGGGGATTTGGCCTGTCTCGGTGAGTAGGAGCTGCTTGGTCCCATGCCTGCACCCAGTGTCTCAGAGGTGGAGGTGCCTGAGGGGAGCTGGGGGCTTAACTTTTTTCCCTTCCTCAGCAGATTCATGTTGCTAGGCTGAAAATAAGTATGGTACATAAAGGGAATTATACATGACTAAAAAAATCCATTCTGATTTAAAATTTAATTCAGAATTTATTTTTTTTGTTAAAGACCAGAAAAAAAAAACAACAACAAAAAAGCCCAGCCCTTTTAGGACCCCTGAATGCAGGAAAAGTATTAATGTCAGCTACTTATCTGGCCCATTGCCTGGAAGCCTCACACTCTTAATATTTTCTTCTTCACTACCCCCACAATGCAAAATGGGTGATTATCCTCACTTTACAGACGGAAACTGAAATATAAGGAGGCAAACCGTAGGGCCAAATTGTAGGCCAAGACCCCATCTACTTGGCTTTTTCAGCTTGCCTTTCGCTCTAACACACCTCTGTTCACCCAAGCAGGACGCTCAGCTTCCCCTTTTCCCCTTCCAGCTGCAACTTTTGTTGAAGTTTAGGAATCAGGATATGAAAGGTAAATAATGCTTCCCACCAAAGTATCTCTGTCGGGACAAATACCTCTTCGTGAATCAGACTGACATCGGGAAAACAGCTGAAGACACGGTCTGAAGCCTCAGCCCTGCAGGATCGTTAGGAATATTACTGTCCCGACCTAATGAGCTACCACTGATCCTAAACAATGTCTAGGACAAAAGACTGGAGGGGGATTGGCTGCCCTCACCCTGCTGCCAGCAGACTTCTGACAACCCATTAAGGTTATAGCTATTCAGCCCTGTTCAGACAGCCCTTTTTTTCTTCTTTTTTTTTCCCCTAACAGCTCCCAGCTAATGAGCAGACAGCGTTATTTTTATTTTGCACAGGGAATGTATGGCTAAATAGGCGTCTGTGCACGGCTCTGGAAATGGAGTGAGGTGCAGGGAGGAGAGGAAGAGAGACCGGAGGTCTTTCAGAAATGTCCCCCTCGCCTTCATTCGCCAGGCAGCGACACTTGGCTGAGGAGCCCTTCTCAAGGGGATGGGTGAGGATTTGAGGCTGAGCCTGCGGCGCGTTGGGCTAGCTGGGAGGTTCCCCAGTTTTGCAGAAATGAGCAGAGGAGGCAAAGCCAAGACCCAGCTTGGCATGTGCCTTCGGCTCCAGGCACTCCTTGGACGCTGCCCTTGCCGTGTGCCTCCATCCACTTTTACTACAAAAATTCCCGAAGGCGCCAGTCTCTCTCTCCCTGTGCCTGCCCCCCTTTCCCTCATACTTTACTAAGTGATTGGAGTTGCCCTCTTCCTTTTGCGCCTTCCCACCTCCTTCAGGCTCCCTCTTCAGCGACAAGCAGCATCACTAATTGCTTTTTAGGGTCTCTTTTCTGCTCTCTGTTCAAAATTCACGGGGCATTCCCTGGCCCCATTATGCTCCTTTCTGAACCTTTTCAGCTTCTTTTACAAACTTAGCACTTTCTGTGCTTCTTTTAGCCTTTGCAGAAAAAAAAAAAAAATCAGATTTTTTTTTTTTTTTTTTGCAAGAAGACCCCCCTCCCTCTACAGGCCCCCCTCCCTGCCAGAAAAGCACACACACGGGCCCGCCTCCCATTGAATGGGGGGCTTTGTGCGGGGAATTTCCGGAACACAGCCCAGGGCTGGAGGCACAGTGTGAGTGGAGGGGCTTTGGGCAAGGAGCCTCCCTTAAGCCCACCCCATTACCACGGTCACTGTTTGCCCTGGGCTCTCTAAAAGGACTATTGTTGCCTGTTGCCAGGTATTCCCTAGCAACACTTAAGCCAAGCTGCCTCCTCTATTTATGGCAGAAACTTTTCAATGGTCTCCAAAACACGTGCTTGTCAACTTGGGAGAATACCTTCAAACAGACACAGAGGGGGAAAAAAATAATCCCAAGCGCTTGCTTTAGTTGAAATATGTGTGTTGGGGGTGTTTTTCGATTTCTTGTCATTTACCTTGGATCAGCAACCCAAACAATTGCGATTTGAAAAAAAAAAATAAATCCCTCCCCATCACCCTCTCCCAGAGCCCATTCCCTGCGCCACCGAGCCTCTCTACTGGCGGGTGGGTTAGGGGGCGTTTATCAGATGGATGAGCCTTTGCTACGCTTGGAAACTTTCTGCACAAAAGATTGCTTCATTATTTTAAGACAGATTTTGATTTCTTTTTGTGTGCCAGAGCCCTTACAAGAACCACCCTACTTCTTGTGTTGTCTGCCAGCCAACGGCCTGTTACCAAGAGGGGAGTGTAGGGCTGGGGAGGAGGACAGTTATATATACACCTGTACAGCATAGATAGAGCACCACTGAGTTACATCACCGAATGGTAGAGCTAATCGCTCGTAGTGGATGCTGGGTTTGAACACACACGCGCACATGTGTGTATCCAGGAAGGACGCATTGTCACACTTGCGTCTCTGCAGTCAGTTTGTCAGCTATAGACAGCCAGCGGTCCAGTCACGTTCAAAGAGAGAACTAAGCTACTGCATCTCCAAAAAGATGCATGCACGTTTTGATCACCGAGTGTAATGATGTGACAGGAAAGCTCTCTATGGCAAGTCTCCCTTGATAGGAATAGTCTTTGCTCTTTGCACTGCATGTCTTACAAAGGGTTCCAGCGTTCACCATATTACTTGCAGATTGTTATTGCTACAAAGCAGTAAAGTCACTGTCACTGTTGGGAAAATCTTATCAGATAGTGGGAAACTGAAAGGTAAGGTCAGGATTTGCAAAGGCAGCTGAATCAGCGTGGTACCCAGCTCATACTGAGCTTCAGTGGGCTGTGAACATCTCTGAGCTGCCCACCCACATAACCACGCTAGCAGTGGGTGCATTTCTGCTGCCATGGAGGACAACACACTGACACAGTGTCAGCACCATGTCTGGCATGATAATCTGAAGTTTTCCCATCTGCAAATTCATACCAGTTTTCCTGACATGTGCTTTAAAGCTTCGTGGCCTGGGGACTCGTTTCTTAGCTGTAACCTCCAAGCGGCTGCAGTGGTCCCACGAACTGAGCTGCACAGAGCCATGCAGGAGGCCAACCCAAGGTGGCTGCCCAGGATGCAAGCACCATGGATGCCTTTGGAGTTGAAGCAAAGCCTCAGGAGTGAAATGGGACTGGTGCTTTCGGATAGCCTTGGGTCTGACTGACAGGGAAATAAAGTGCTGCCTTTTGCTGCTCTCTTTCCAGAGTAGGTGGCAAAGGTCAGATTTGCCTCTCCTGTTGTTCTCACTGAGAAACTGAAAATATTGCGTAGATGCTACTCGTTCTGCATGTGATTTTGGGTTGTGACCCTCTGGTGAGCTGTGTCAGGCTTGTAGGAAGACCAGAGCATATAACAACATAGTAATTCTCTTTTATGACCTGTAACTATGGAAGCTACTCAATCAACATGTTCTTACTCCAAAATGACACGCACATTTTGGGGTAATACACGTTTTCCCAGGCATGTGTGCCGGTGTCTCCACAGAGAAGTAAAATATAGTACACCCATCCATCTGCAACTGGCCCTGGTGCTTCTGCATTCACATCTGCCATGGAATAGTCCCTGCTTTCAGCTCAGCCTTCAAAACTCAGTTTTGTTTCTGTTTTATAGAAGTACTGTAATTAGAAGATGTTACGTTTCCTGTGTTAACATATTCCCCTGCAGAGCTTGACATTAGAGTGAATGTAAATGGTTTCATGAAGTGCAAGATTAGGGCTGTTTAAATAATTGTTGTAATTGAAAATATGTGTATTATTATCTCTCAAGATGTTTTAGATTAAATTAATGAAGTTCACATCTGGAGGAGCAGATATTAACCCTTTATGTGATTCTGATCCCTCAACTAGGTAAGCTGAAACTCAGATTTTTGGCCCAGCCCTCATAACGCAATGGTTTGTAGCTTTGAAAAATACTTTGTCTTAGCCCTTGCTATTTATTCTATTAAACTCTGGATTTCAGTGCTTGGCTTAAAGCAAATACAGCAAAAATTAGCAGCTTGATCTCTGGAAAGTCAGCCCTATAGTTCCTATTATAACCAAGAGTATACAAGACCTGACAGAGATACTTGTCTTGCCCTGCATTTAGTTAGCAAGCAGAATAAAATATATTAGAAGGCCAAGATTTTAATTTCTGGAACATACATCATTGTGCTTCTGCATGACCACAGGCAGCGTGGAAAAAGGGAATTCCTCTTCCTTGCAAAATGTCTCCCAGTTTCTCAGCTACTTTAGCCTCATTACCCCATTTTACCTATCTTTGGCACTTAAAGGTGCTCAACTTAAAAAGAGGCATGGAAAAAAGGATTCCCTACAGAGGGACTGATCACTCAATACTTTATATTTATTTACAAGGGTTAACTTCTAGCTCCTGTCTTTGCAACTGGCTGACATGCATCATAAAGGTGATTCTGTAAGCTGAGCAAAATTGATGGTTCCCAGGTGAAGAAAGAGATACAACTCTGGGCAAGCCATTCTTCCATGGACAGGCTTCCTTAGAAATAGCTGTGATCATCCCTGTTTCCTGTCTCAAATTGTGTATTCATGACTTCCAATGCAACCCATGAAAATGGTGTTTGCAACTGTCAGCCACTGTTTGCCAAAAGCCAGCATAATTCTTTGTTACAGTCATTTCAAAGAAATGATCTACTAGGACAGATATTCACTGTGTGGTAGTTTGGCAAATAGTCATTGATAAGTATGCCAGTGTTTGAAATAATTCTCTGTGATTCTGGGGCACATTTTTCAGTTTCTAATGAAATTCATAGTTTTCTCTTCTCAGTGCCTTGTGAAAAATAACACACTTGTGCACGTTCTTGAAGCTACAATACTTTTACCTAAACTCACTTTCTCTCTCATCAAAGGAGAGGTCTGGCTTAAGTCACTCAGATTTCAAAACACGTTAGTATGTGCCTTGCAGCCACGTGTAAAATTCTCTAATGTCTTTAAAACTTGAATCCCAGCACTTGGACTCTGGCCCTTCAGGAGTACCCAGCCATCACTCAAGACCAGAGCCTTTCCTCCTGGAACACCTGCCAAGAGCAAAGCCAGAGTGATTCTTATTCCTCCTGTGTTCATATGCAAGTCATTCTTGGAAAGTAAACTGTGTCTACCAGTCAAATTTAACATGTGTGCAAACTGATGGTGACCTCGGTATGATATGTCCATGTAACCATAGTGTCTGTTTCTCTCATATTACCAAGTCACCTAGTTTCAAAGAGAATGACCTGGGAACCTACAGTGTATGAAATGACTTGGGATGAGAAATCAGAGGAAAGAAAGCCTGCCCTGTCCTTGTCAATGATCAATGGTAATATCTGAGCCACACCTTAGCCAAACCTTTTCTGAAGGTTGGAACAGTTTAAATGACTTCTCCTTCCCTGCCACATGATCCTGTTTGTGCTCCTTTCTCTGAATTGGAAAGGAAAATGCCAAAATACTTCAAAAGACCAGGTTCTAGCAGTCTTCCAGTCTGACTGCATCTGAGACGCTGTGCTAAGGCACCTGATGGACAACTCATTTTCTCATCCGTGATCCAGTTCAATTTGAAGATGTACGTGGTTCATGTCAAGTGTGAAGCTGACTCACTCTCATAACTGGCACTATGACCAAATCTGCAAAAGGGCTTTTCAAAAACTGACCAGTAGTTCTGAGTGTGCAGGGTGAGATATCTTGAAAGAGCTTGGTTTTCAGAAAGTGTTGAAAACACCCTTCAGGGAAATGAAAATCCTGAAATGTTCCCTCTTGCATATTCAGATACCGTGGTCTTCAGACTCACTCATGACCTCTGAAAATCTTGGTCCGGTTCACCTTTAAGCAACAGTTCAGAGGTCAGTAAACACATGGAACTGAGAGGTGATGACCAGTGTGAAATAAGGTTGACCTCATCACACTGCCCAGCAGGCAGTTGGCTGTCTCACAGAAAACACGTCCCACATTTTAAATGACTGGTTCCAGTAGAAAAGCCAAGGACATAACTGTTGTGGAGACTACACGTTCCTCTCAGTGCTAAGCATTCCATAGAGGATGATGGGAGTCTGATGCTAGTAGGGATCCTTGTCTTGCTCCCATCCAAGTCACTATCCATGTGGAGAGGAAGTTGCAGAGCAAGCTCTGCTCACTCAGAAAGCAACTGAAGATGCTTTTAAATTAGCATTCATTGTCTGTCAACTTTCTCATCCTTTTCAGAATCACCTGTGGGCTCCCAGACAAAATATTTCTTCTGAACAGACCTGCTCTGGTCCTTTTTTTGTTGTGTGGGAAGTGCATATTTCTGCTGCTTCCTGACTTTCATGAAGTCGAAGAGGAGTCCCAAACAGATTTGGAGACACCATCTGCCTGAGAGGACAGGTACTGATTTTCAGAGGCACAGGGCAGGCTGGCAGCTAGAGGCCATGGCATCCTGAGAGTGAAATCGGAGAGGTTTAAGGGCTCCCTGCTGCTGCCTTTGCTTCACCCCCTGGGTCAGGAGGAGCAGTTGTTTTGCACAGGCCAATGATCCCGTCGCAGCAGCAGGTTTTTGCCTCTTTGAGAGTCAGTATCTTCTAGCTACTGATGAGCTCTGGCTGTCCTGTGTAACCTCTGCTTCGGGGCTGATAACCACAGGCTAGCAGAGCACCACTGAAAGGTTGTTGACCCTGATCTAACCCAACCCTTTGCCCTGAAGGCAGTGTCAGCTACACAACCATTCATAGCTGAATAGACTTAAATGCACAGCAGCACTATCATGGCTGTACAGCAGTGTGCTCACAGCTGATTTTGTTTATTTATGTATGTATTTGAGGCAAAGATCAGTTAAAAACCTACAAAATAGTAGGACCTCCAAGGTGCTGTGGGTTGGCCCTTGGCATAAGGCTGAAAGCCCCTATACAGAGAAGAGAAGGTAAATGCTGTTTTGCTTGAATGTGTTCATAGCCAGAGGTTTCTGACCCCTTCTTCCCCAGCAGCAGGAAACCCCGGCAGCTCTGAGCCTTCAGGTTATATATTGTGTATTTCCTATTTCTATTCAGTATTAAAAATATTTCTTTAAACAAGCACTAACATGTTGGGCTTTGAAGCCAAAACAGGGGGAGGTTGCTGTTGCCTACAGTGGGATCAGAGAAAGCCCTTCTTCCCAAAGAGTTTGGAGACATCTTGGATTTCACTCTGGACATAGAATAGGTATGTTGTATTTGCTTAAGCCTGGATACAGAGAAGCAATTACACTTGTACTTACATCTGGAACTATGAAGGCTTTCCAAAATCAGGGTCTCGGAACATTACATACAGGACTAAGAGATACCTTTCATTATGAGGGTACAATATTACTATAAAGGTTCAGTGTTAGCACAGTGGAGCTCCACCTTTGTTTAAAGCTTCCAGGCACTTCCATAATAATAATAATGTTAATAATAATAATAATAATAATAATAATATGATGTACAGGATGGATCTGCTATATGCCTTCCCGTCCCTCTCCCCTTGAGCCTGACAAAAAGGGAACTAAAACTGAATGAATCATTAAAGCGAATGTGACTGCAGTGAACTAATACCAAAATTCTTTTGGTTATGACTGAATTATTTGGGCTACACCTAATTATTAACAATGGAAACAGGAACCTATATAAATTATTTTGTAATTATTTTTCATAAGACAGCTGACATCCTTCTGAAAGACGGACTCCTTCTGTAGCTCTGTCTTCACTTTTCCTATTTGCATTTATTTTTATTGAAAACAACCTCACAAATAGGAACTATGGAGTTTCCAAGATGACTCTCATCAGAACCCATGTTTTGAATGAAAAAAGTTTATAAAGCGGTTATTCTACAGATGCTTTTTAACTGGATACAGATCCAGTTGAATCTACAAATAAATCCTCATAACCTATTCCCGTATGGAAACTGAAATGAAGACAAAGCTTTCGCTTCAAAACCTGCTTAGATTTTCAGATTCCGTTTATGGCATGGGTTTCCAAAGATTAACTTTTCTCTTTCAAACTGCATTAATAGCATTAGGCCTCAATTAATCAGATTCAAAATTTGGAAACAAAGAAAGTATTTTGTCCATATAATCACTGAGAGGCCATATACCAGGATCTTTTCTTACCAGCCTTTTTAATGATTATTTCAGTCCAGAATTTTTTTTTTTAAAGGAACCGCTGAAATCTAGGCTTTGAATTTTGTAAATGAGCCTGCTGCCCAACGCACTTCTCGGCAAGATAAGGACAGAATGGCATTTGCAGAAATGCTTAGCTATCTCTCTAACAATCCTGCTTGGTTGTGGGCCCCTTGGTAACAGCTTGGCAAATCTGCAAAAGGAATGCGACTATATAGTTTGTGTGTGGATTGTTGAGTCATTATAGCCTCCAAATTGCACAGCAGATCATTAATCATAGGCCAAGATAGGCAATCACTGCAGAAACCTGATGAAAAGGCTCCAGAATAATGCCTGCTAAATCATGTTTAACATGCAGACCTTGCCTGTGCAGATATGGAAAGGGGGAGGTAAGGAAAAAAATCATTCCCCTTTTAGGAAAGAAAACTTCTACTTATCTTTGATTTGCATTCAGCCCTCCCTCAATAGTCCTTAAGCCTGTTATTTAATTCATTTTGGTGCCAGGTCCCATCACAAAGCAAAAACCCTAACCAGGACCTATGCAGTCTATGACCTCCAAACCCCCTGTCTTTTCTTGTCAGTTCTATGTCATTTGTGCAGTTGAACTCCACCAATTTGAAATGCTGACCTCTTCCATAGACAACCTTATTCTCCTTGAGTGAAAGAAAGGGCCAAGGCCTACAAACCACTCAAGCGAGAGATGGCAAGAAAAGAGAAAAGTGGTTGACTCGTAAATCAATTTCCACAGCCCACCCAAAACCCACACGGACAATAACGACGGTATTTTTTAAAAGTTGTGTTGTTGTGGTTTTCTTAATTGAGCTCGTTCTCTTTAAGGAAAGTTTCGTGCAAACTAAATTGTTTGTTCAGGGTGGAAAATTAGACTAGATCTCGCTCACAACCCACTTCAAATCAGGGTATATTTATATCAGACCTCCGTTCCCACCTGTCATCCCCGCAGAAAAGGAGCGCAGCCTCACAAACAGGTCTTTGTCTGTGCTGGAAGAGGTGGCAATATCTAAAGAAAGAGAAACATTTGGGGCATAAACGCGCACTCAGACCATGCAGTACCAGTATGTGGGAAGAGCTATGGTACCTGGCTTTGTGCTGCACAGCCTGCCCATGTGGACGTAGCTGTGAAGCTCTGTCTTTGGGCTCCCGCAACCCCACACATGGCTCTGTGGCCTGTACCAAGCCCCTGGTGTGCAGTAAGCGGGGAAGGCGCGTGTACGAGCTGCACCGAGCCGAGGGACACACATTGTGCTGGAGAGACACGCCAGCAAGCATCCAGGCACACAAACCGGTTAGAAACCTGCCACCACACAGCGAGGTACATTTTTAAGACCCATATTTCACTCCCTGGGTGTCTATCTCTGTCTGTGTCACTCACTCGGGAAGGTTTTCTACTCCTCAGGTGGTCTCGCTGGATTCAATGGTTGTGTCTCTGAAGAGCAGCTGCAGAAACTGCCTGGAG
The DNA here is from genome assembly GCF_000687185.1 of Egretta garzetta. Lineage (NCBI taxonomy): Eukaryota > Metazoa > Chordata > Aves > Pelecaniformes > Ardeidae > Egretta > Egretta garzetta. The sequence continues at coordinate 906,115 of NW_009260762.1, forward strand.
CACATCATGCTCCAGGCCCCATCCCCGCTAGCAGCTTCCCATTTTTCAGAAGCCTGGATCTGGCCGTTCTGTTTCTTACTGGACAGTCACAACTCTGGGTTTAAGGCTGGCTGGAGCACGGGATGACTAATTAGTCTCTGTAAGCAGAGGCAGGTCCAACCCTTAGGTCGCACATAATGAATGAGTCTTTTAAGATGTCTCATTGATTGGGCTTAGTTTTAAATGTACCAAAACCTTAGTGCCACTTACATTTTTAAACAAGTTCATGGCAGAAAAAAAAACTCTGGGAGCAATTAAATGCAATAGCCCTGCCTTTGGCTCTGCACATCAGTAAGCCGTACATCACCGAAGGTGGTATCACCACATGCTATCCTTTTCTTAATTTTTTTCTTCAGCCTCTGGCATTGGCCCTCTCTGGCCTACTCAAACCCTCCCTCCAGCTTCTCTTTCTTGAAACAGAATAATGATACTTTGCGATCTAAAAATCCGTGATACCTTACAAGCAAAATACAGCGTGATGTGTTGTTATGGAGGTAGGAAAGTTACTCCACCAGAAGTACCTACAATGGCAGACTAACTCCTCCAAGGAACCTGGCCTATTGCACTGGATTTTCTCTAAATTGCTGTGAAAATGCTGATGGGATACAGTCAATGGGAGGGGTTCCTCATCTGGGAGAGCAGATGCTCCGAAGGAATCTGCCTGTGGAGCCTGCTCAGCTGATGTGCCCCCGTCAGGTCCATGCTTGTTTGCCATGGGGCTTACCAGCTCCGAGCCCTTGGGCAGAAGGGAGATTTGGAGCTGTTTATACCACTTGACCCTCCATCCAGATGACCTTCCATCATCTGGGGCCAGCTGATGCTAAGCAGTAAATTAAATTCAGTGGCATGCTGTCTCACTCCTCAATGGCGTTTTAGTGTGAGAGCCGGAGTCCATACAGCAGGGCTCATTACACGCTGCTACAGCAGCTGGAGCTAAGGGGAGCGTCAAGCTCATTACCTTTTATAATATGCCCACCGATGGAGCTAGGTGTGCTGTAGATGGATTTATCAGAGGCCAACACTTTTGTTTGGGGGTGAAGCACTGCATTAATCTGACAGGCAAGGCTCCACATTATGCAAAAGGAAGAACTCAACAGGAAACAGATGAATGTGGCTAAAAATAATCAATATTTTCACAACCTGCACCTCTGAGTGCAGCAGCATCTGTAGCAGTTGAAAGGACATATCCTCTCCTTCCTCCTCTCTTTTCCTCAGCAAACCAAGGCGAGCAGTTTGCAAAGTTTCACTCCAGTTCAATGAAATCCTTATATGTTACCAAAGTTTTCAGCAATCATTTTTTTGGCTTGCTTAGTCAGCTCTGTGCATGTCATTGTCTAGTCCAATAAATCAGAGGTGATTTTGCTCCTGAATGTCTGAAGAAATGCACCAAACCATGTGTTTGACTATGTTTATTAGTATCCTAGCACACACTTCCATGCCACACCATTTTGTTTGGAGTGCAGTGCAACACATTTCAATAATCCATATGCATTCACCTAAGTCACCATATTCCAGAAAAAAATGTCACCTGCCTGTAAGGGAGAGAAAACGACAAAAGTAGAGAAGAAAACTGGCTGTGTCTAGGCTCCCTGGTGAGATAATGCATATCTTGAATCTGTCCATTAATATCTCAGTGTTTTGGGAAAAAGAACCTCAGATGTGTAATGATGATGAAGTCAGAAGAACAGGGTCCACAGAGAGTCCTTCGCTGGCTACTGCCCATGCGGTACAGCAGTGGACAGCTGAACCGGCAAATTCAAGAATAACCTGTTTGTCACTGCAGACTGTCTTCCTGGGAGCTTCCTTGCTTAAGATCCTGAAGGACAAGAGGCTGTTTCTGAAATTCTGAGCTCATTAGTACTTAGCGGTTAAGGCCACCCAGTTACTGGTGGTGTGCAATGTCTCTGCTAGAGGATAAGGAATAGTTTGCAGAGCTAGGAGAAGGTGGGCTTAAGGGAATGCACTGACGCTGTAAACCTTGTCCTTGCTATGCCCCTTGACTTGCATTTCACACATCCCTGTTAGATGAAGTAGGCTGTTGTATCGTAGGTGGGAACCTTACACAGGCCCATCACTGAGGTAGCACAATTTTAATTTCCTGTTTTCTTTGACAGGGAGGTGGCAAGGATGTGTGTGCGTTGTCTCCATTACAGCAGTAGCAGCTAGCAGGCGTGCATTTAACAGTGGTGTTACTAAGGCACATGCTCCTGGTCGTGTCTCACAGAAGTAGTTGTGCAGCCCGTGCTTCTTTTCATGCTGTGGTGGCATCTGGCACAGCTAGATCCTTGTTTGGGTTATTTAATTGCTTCTTTGCCTGCCTTATGCAAACTACATTTGTAGCTGGGCCTGACGTGGGCTTTTGGGCACTCAGACCCATGACTGCACTGCATTTAGTAAGCACTCTGCTCTGGCCTGTCGGCAGTATTTCACATAGTCACCCAGTGACTTTGTTCAATTTGCTGGTCCTCAACGTTATTGTCGCTCTGCATCATTTACCAATACAATTTTCACAAACAAAATTAGTCATTGCAATGTAGGTGTATGGAAGCTGTCCCACTCTGGAAGGATTCATTAAAATTCCCATAATAGTCTCCTTGTCAGGACTCTTGCCTGCTGTCTGGGAAGTATTTCAACAAGTCTGTCCTACTGTTGTGTTAATTAAACATTGTTCTATTTATAAATGCTCCATTGGTCAGTAGCAGTTCCACACACAGAGAGAGAGAAGGAGTAGTGGTAACGCAAAGTGATGTGCCAAAAAGACAGGATTTGGCCATGCAGAGAAGCCAAGGGACAACCCAGACTGAGCAGAGTGCCCCTCGTGGACCTGTCATTGTCCTTGTCACCTGCCCCTGCTGCCATGGTGGTCTTCTGACACGAAACTTTGGAGCAGAGGAGGAAGGGAGGAGGTTTGCTCACTGCTTCTGCCAGCACCTGTTTTATTTCTGTTTGTCCCTACATCATAATCCCTTCACGGTGATTGCTGCAGGGTGTTGTAGAAGCCAAAAATATATCTGGGTTCAGAAAGGGAACAGGTAGGTGAATGGAGGAGGATAGAGCCGTCAACAGTTATTAAAGATGGGCAAGTGCAGCCTCCAAACCGGTGCCCAGGGGCGGGAACCCGGGAGCCTGCGCAGCCCAGGGGACGCTTACTCCTCCTCTGCTTGTTTTGCGCTGCCGCCAGCCTCCTCGACAAGGCACTCGCACACACGTTGTCTCTCTTCTGACATGTGTGTGGACACGAGGGGAGAGGGAGCCCTGGGGAGCCCCAGGGTGTTGCTTGCTGCTACAGGACCGTCTCCTGGGGCTGGCACTGCCTGGGTTTCGGTAGTGTCTGCCCAGCGCTGCTCTTTCTGTATGCTCCTGTTTTGCTCATCAGCAACCCTGCTCTGTGCTGACCTCCTGCCCAGCAGCACGTGGCACAGC
>NW_009260762.1:909596-914323 GCF_000687185.1 Egretta garzetta
TACTGCAGGTCCATGATGTCCCCCTTTCTGCACAGGTAGGGGCAATTGCCAGCATTTTTAACCATCTCCTACAGGCTCCCTGCCCTCAGAGACAAGCAAAGTTGGCCACCGTCCCCACCAGCAGGTGTCTAAGAGGCAGAACCCAAATCTTTGGTGAAGCCCAGGGGAATTTAGAATTCCGGTGGGTAGTGTTTGCAATGAGATACTTGTGAAAGTCATGTCTGTGCTTTCTTTCTTTATTTTCTGGTCTCCTTCCACCCCACACTTGTTCTTGATATACTATGCTGGTGAGGGATGTGACAGTTGGCTAGATGAAGAGGTATACAAATAGGTACTTATCCTCGAAGCTGGTTTAGGGTGTAACTCTCAACCTGCTGCAGCCCAGGTATGAGAAGCAATGGAGGCTAAAGAGGAGGCCAAAGTTGCGGAAAAAAAGGAAGCAAAAATTTGACAGCAGAAAGTGTAAAGGGCTGCCAGGCTCATCCATGGACATGCATCTGTCCAGAACCTTACCTGGGTGCTCAATTCCAGCTTCAAATCATCGCTCATGCAAAATCTGTAAGGACCACACAAAACATTGGGGTTCACCTGAGTGGCATCACAGCCAGTGAGAGATGTGAGAGATAAGCAGAACTGGGTTTGGGGGTTTTTGGCAGTACCTCAAGTTTGACAGCATCTGAAACACTGTTAAGTCTCCTTGCTAGGTCAGGGCCCATAGCTGGGCAGACCGACATGATGTGCATTATAGTAACCTAAAAATGTGTTTTGCTATGAAAGTTAAAACAGCATGAAGCAAAGCATGTCCCACTGCTTGTTCTTCAGCCTCTTGAGTCAGCAGCCTCACGTGCAATTTGTATGGCATGGAGGAATATGCACAGGTACTGATTAGAAACTTCAAGTAAAAGTCCTAGGCCTTTGAAGAACACCCTTCATCTGAAAGGCTGGGGGGGTTATTAATGACCAGTGACCCTTCGCTCATAGACTAACGTCCTGACATTATCCCATTTATTGTGTGAAAGTTGTTGCTGTCCCACAGTGACGCAGTAGTGGATGTGAGAGAGACTGTAGGTTTTGTGTTGACCATCGTTTGCTGGTGTACCCTCAGAGATGTTAAAATTAAGATCTCCAGCACAGTGAGGCATTTAGGCATGTGCTTAAATGGAACTGACACTTAGGTGGGCAGGCTGGCCTTCTGCCTCGCTCAGGGAAGCCCTCCATCACCCTCTTGCAGGCCCTTGGCAAAGCAGGGTGGGGAACTTCTCCACGCTGCTGCCCGGGCCCTGTTTGTCCTGGATACGATGCAGGACTTTGCTCTCCTGCGCTGTCAGTCAGGAGCCTTTCAGGAGCACCGCATTCAACTTCTCTGACGGGACACGTGAATTAGTGTTTACTCAATAACAAATCAAACAAATTCCCTCTCCTATTCAAAGCAAACCGCAGTGATAAGAGAGGGCTGATTTCCAATATTATTAGCGCCGATTAATGTCTTCCCTTCACTTGACTGTCTTTATTTCACATACAGGTGGCTTATTTTTCTTTTTTCTTCTTTCTTTTTTTTCATTTAGAAATGTCATCGCCACTTAATTAGCAATGCGTTGTTACCTGAAAGTAAAAGCAAGCCTATCTTAGGCCATATGGCAGGGTTTTAATCTGCATTGTCACGGTATAATCCTGTTGAAATGGCTTCCCTTTGCAGTCAAAACTGCATTTTGCACTTCACTAATATGGGGCTTTTCCCTTCCTGTTCCAGAGTAATATAGTCCCACCGCTGCAGCAAGTGCAAATTAAAATAGCTTGCAGCTCCAACCAGCAGCAGGAGGGGAGAGAGAGAGAGAGAATGGTGCGGCTGGGGAAGGCGAGGGACACCTCATCCAAAAAGGGGAATGTGTGCTCTTTCTGTGATCTGCTTCTGTGAAATTGGACCAAATGAGTTCGGGCTCCATTTCAGAAGATGATCACCACCCCTAACACAAAAGCCTGGACTGTGCCACTGGGGCTGGTTGGGGGGGGTCTTCATGATTTTTACCTTTCCTTCCCCAGTGCTATTGGGAACCCCACATCATGAGTTCATAGAAGCAGAAAGCAAGAGAGCAATGTGTTGCTGCAAATTAAGAGTGGCCAGCAGAAAATTTGGGCAACTTGACTGCTGCAGTTGTTCACAGGGTCTAAGAGGGGGTTGAAACGCACGGCCTGGTGGGTGACATTTTCAAAGGAATTTTGCTCCCAAGCAGCTTCCAGGTAACATGTAGGACAACATACAGATGTTTGCTCTGATGTTTTAAGGGAAAAGGAAGCTCTCATAGGAAAAATACGTAACCGTCCCTTTCTGGGGTGGTAAGTGAAGAGCACAAACAGGACTGAGTCCTCTTCACAGTGGGATGAAAGGAAGCATGGATTGTCTGCCCCCCCAGAAAAATAAGCCAGCCTATTAATGTGCACTGACTCTTCCCACGGCATTTTGCACAAGAACAGAGTCTGGAGCAGCGACCCCCTCGGTCTTGCCAGCTTTCTCACCTTCTCCCAATGCTGCGTATCCGCAGGCACCTGTGAGGAACTACTGATGGTCCCCGTTTAGCATTTGTGGATATCGGGCTAAAATAGATTGACACAGGACCAAATGATACCCAGCAATGAATCTGGGTAGCTTCAGCCCAAGATCCATGCCTTGTCACAAAAAGCAGCTTTCCCTTAGTTGCCCTTCCCTGCATTTTTACCCCACCTCTCCCCTTGCAATTAGTATGGTAAGTACCAGGTAGCTGGGTAGAGGGAGAAAAGGGACCTCATGGAACTTCTCCCCTCTCCTACCAGTCGCTTGTGTTTGCCCAAGACAGAAGTGGCAGAGCCAATGAAAGTACCAGCGCCCCGTGGGGCTCTTCCTTCACTTACCTCCTTCTGGGGACACATCTGGCTCCGAAGCCGCAGCAAACACCTGCCTTGTCTGCAGGGGGGGGCAGCAAGCACCCTATTGCCTGGATGCACTGTGCCGCTCCAGAGCATGTGTGGGGTGGGGGGCTGGGGCTCCCGTCCCTAAGGCCAGACCTCCTTCCCCGTGGGATATGTAGGAACTGCACAGCTCCTTAACCATGGGCAAAGTCTGACTTGTCTTCCTTTCACGTGTCCTCTGAGCTGTGTTGCTGTGTCCCTTTGCTGGTATAACCCTCTGGAACACCTCAGATGATGTTTGGAGACACTCCTTTTTCTTCAGTCACTTCATATTTTGCTTTTTCCACTCCCAGGTGAATATTACAATACACAGCAGTACTCTCCCCCAGCACATCTCCCTCCCTCCCCCCAGAAAAAGGCTGGCTAGAGAAGCTGCGCAGCACTGCTCTGCTCCTTATCAGATATTAACATATACATGTATTTGCAGTGAGACAACAAAAGCAACAAGGGCAAAAAAAAGGGGGTTCGAGTGATGGTCTGAGGTTTTGCTTACAGTCAGAAAAGGAGCAGAGCTCGCTTGTAATTTAGATGCTTGGGAAAAATCCATGCTTTGGTCAGGAAAGTCAAAGCATAGATGTTCACTTACAGGCAGCACAAGGGAGGTTTTAAATAGTTTGGTGTCCTTATCAGTAGGTATTTCACTAGGGGAAAGGACTCGAGCGTGTGTGTCTGGGTAGTTAAAGCTGTACATTTGAAGGAGCAGAAAGCAAAAGGTGGCAACAGCTCTGCCATGCTGCTGTTTCACCGGGCACCTCACTTGTGCTTTGCAGGACCGATGCAGCAAAAGGCTTGAAGATGCAGAGAGACAGCGTGAGTGCGTGTGATGGTCCCGAGGGAGAAAACATAATTCTGGAGCATGAAACAGAGGGAGAAGTATCAAGAGCAAGTATCCAGCTGCAGGTCCTTTCCCCTTCTTTTTCCAGCTTTTGGATGAACGGCAAAGCTGAGGGGGGCTGTTAACAGCCTGGGCCTGTCCATTTGTCTCTCTCTCGACTTCTCTGTCCCTAAACCCCCCTCCCTCTCCCCTCCCGCAGCTCCAGAGGGTGGAGGTGCGATTCGCTATGCCAGTTTTTTATTTCCAGCACGCTTGACAGGCTGGGCGAGGAAGGCGTTAATGTTTTCTGACAGGCCCCCTCTAATTGTTGGAGCTTTTCTTCTCTGCCTTTTCTGTGAAATTCTGACTTAGGCGAGCAGCATAACAAAATGCTCTGGCATTGAAATGTGCGCTTGCACTACACTGGGCTCGGGGAAACAGCATTATTCATGAAGATTTTCAGCTGTTTTTGTCTTTTAACTAACCTTTGAGTTTGATCAGAGGCTAGCCGGGCTCCCTTTCTCAAAAGGCGGTCTTGGCAACCCGACAATGGAGCCAAACTGTTTTCCCTGTTAAAGAGATAACTATGCCGTTGAGTTGGTACATGGGGGAAATTAATCTTCAGGCACATACAAATGATAGCTTTACCTCGGTCTGCAATCGCCTGCATGGGATTATTAATAGGACGGGGGTAAGGAGCAGGAGAAATTCAGTCTGGGGCAGGGAACTTTAAAAAAAAAAAAAGAAAAAAGAAAATCCCAACCCCGAACCCAACATCCCTTTTGATTGCATAAAGCCTGCGATTGATTCCTCACCACTTGCCTTTTGCAGCGGGAATTAGCCCTGCATTGTGCGGGCTGACACGCTAAAAGCGAAGCCCGCTTGGGAGCGAGAAGTTGCGGTGCGCTGGGCCGGGCCGGGGTGGCGGCCGGGGGCGGGGGGCACCCCGCTTCTCCCCGCTTCTCCTCCC
>NW_009260762.1:915410-916024 GCF_000687185.1 Egretta garzetta
GTCCCTGATTATGGAGTTTCCTAATGCTAACTGAATACTGTCTGTCAGGCAGCGCTGAAAGGCTCTCCGCGCTAATACAAGAAAAGGCTTTGTGTTGCTAAGCGATTAGAGCAGATGTAATGAGATTTACCCCAATCCTGCTTTGCCCTTTCCCTATCTTCAGTAAAATTGTGTGTGTGTGTGTGTGTGTGTGTTTTCTTTCTTTCTTCCTTTCTTTCTTTCTTTGGGGAGGGGGCTGAGGGGAAAAGGGAGGGAGGAGGTGGTGAATTTCTGAGCCTGCCTTATACATTGTAGCGAACAACAGCGTAACTTTGCCTTTAGTTTAATGAAACTGGATATTTACTATTCAGAAGTGAGCAAAAAAGAACACCTGTCTACACAAGGAAGAGAAATTTCGCCTTTGTAACAGAATGAAACATTATCCTAATGTTATATTCATAGCTATAAATTACTCGCTACACTTTCTTTGCCTACCTTATCGGTACACTTGCAAAAGTGGGTAAATAAAAAAAAAAAAAAAAGAGGAGATGCTGTGAAGGGAGAGCGGAGGGAGGCACATAACGGTTATTATTTTCATAACTAAACATTAGTTCCACGAGCGGTTAAGACAATGA
>NW_009260762.1:916633-918070 GCF_000687185.1 Egretta garzetta
AGAAAAAAAAAAAAAAAAAAAAAAAAAAAAAAAAGAAGCGGGGGGAGAGTCCAATTTCTTTTTGAATCTTGGTAATTGGGTACTTTTACAGGCAGATCACGCTATTTGGGTAGAATAACAAGCTTAGAAAGACCAGCGTCTCTAAGCCGCCACCCATTTCTACTACTTTATTTATTTATTTGGTTGTAGCTCCTCTCGCCTCTCGCTTCCCGTCTTGCCCCGACGGTTTTATTTCTCCAGGCACCACTTTCGCAGAGGCAACACGGTAGCCCCTGTTTTCGGTGGCAGTGCCATCCCCCGTGTTTTTTTTTTTTTTTCTTGCCCCGTTGGGTCAGAGCCGCGGAGGGCAGGGTCACACCGCCGAAATGCGGGACGGAGCGCCCTCTTTTTTTAGGACTTAGGCTTTGGGGGGAATTCTTTAATGTGCAGTGATTTCAGGAAGGACAATGCAATCATTAATCATCCCCTGGCCTTTTGATTTGGATACGCATTTGCAACACAGAAGGGCAAGAAAACAATGGTGATACCGCTAGATCTTTGCATATTTATATAGAGATAGATAGATAAAGATATATACGTTACATCCATCAGGTACAAACACTTCATATGCAACTTAGCTCCGGCATAACATCATTTAACATTTTGTCCTTACATTCATCGTTGTCAATGGCAGAAAGAAAAAAAAATTGCATGCAGTAGGCAGCCGGTCATTTTAATTAAAAAAAGTTTTATTACGAAACTAGTTTGTATAAAACAGGGTTATACAGGACCTTTGTAAGTTTGTAATAAAACAGTAAGAAAAGGCAGTGGCACGGGGCTTGTTTGTTGTTTGTGGTTTTTTGTTGTTGGTTTGTTTTTGTTTTTGTTTTTTCCAAAAGGCAGCATATAAAAACAAATGGCTACCATTTTGCGTTTGGACAATAGCTGCATAAACTTTGTTCACTTTGAACATTGTTTAATAACATTATTAATACATTAACAAAGTTTCTATAAAGTAAGACACGTTGGTGCTAAAGTACATCTGGAGGAAATCCAAGTCCTTTACAAAACCACGTACAAAAATGGCAGTTGTAAGGTAACGTCGACTACGAGTCTAAACATGAAGAGGTAATAAGCATTACATATTAAAAAAAGTATCAAGATATACACATTTTAAACCATTTGTACAAAACCTCTATAAATCTCTCTCTCTCTTATGTACAAAAATAGCTTAATATATCCCCAACCCGGTTAGGATAGATACAAATAGATTTTCTTATAATAAAAAAATTCACAAAAAAAAAAAAATTAAACCATTTGTACAAAACCTCTATAAATCTCTCTCTCTCTTATGTACAAAAATAGCTTAATATATCCCCAACCCGGTTAGGATAGATACAAATAGATTTTCTTATAATAAAAAAATTCACAAAAAAAAAAAAAAGGATTGGAAGCATT
>NW_009260762.1:920871-922808 GCF_000687185.1 Egretta garzetta
CGGGCGGGAAGCGCCCTCGCCGGCGCCGGGACGCGCCGTGTGCATGTGCGCGGGCAGCCGGGAAGGGAAACCTCTCCGCCTGCGGGACCGCGAAAGGGCGGTGTTTTCCTGTCCCTGGGAAGCACCGGGATGCCCGGGACCGCTTCCCTTCGCTGGCCGGGCGCCGCCAGCCTGAGTTCCGTGAGTGTCCCGGGGGCTGCTCCCCTCCGAGCGGCCGGAGCCGCCTGCGCTCGGCATGGCACACGCTCCGCGGGCGGCCTGATGGCTCTATTAGCTTGCGACAGCGGCGGGTGAAGCGGTGCGGGTGTCGTTAGGAGGAGCGCTGCTGGGAGCAGCGGCGTGCACAGCCTCGGGAGAAGTCACCCGGAGTTACCCCTTTGAGATGCTGAGTGCCGAGGGGCGAGCCCATCTGGAGAGAAAGAATAAACCCCCCTCGGGCGCCTCCAAAGGGGACGGCACCCGGGAGGTCTGGGTGCCACAGTGCTGCCACCGGCATGGAGGCGAGGTGGTTTCTCTCAGAGGGTGGCGTAAAGGCTGGGTGCACTAAGCACAGCAAGCAGATGTGGGGTCAGCTCTCCCTTTGCTGCCAGAGCCCATTTTGCAGGTCACGCTGTCCGTTTGCTGGTCCCGAGGAACTCTGCGAGCCCCTGATGCCTCCCGTGGCACACTGTGAAGTGGGAGCAGGTCACCCACCCTTCCCAGTGGGCGATGGCATTTGCTTGTAACCAGGGGGTCAGGGTGGACCTGACCTACATGGGGGAAATGATCCCTGCTTCCGGGTGAGGTCTCGCTTGTGACTCGAGGCCAAATGTGGAAAAGCAGCGCTGGGGTGCTGAGAGCTTGAGGCTGGCATGAGGTGGTGGTCACACCGGCCCCTGGGGCATGTGGGTGGCCCTGCTCTTGGCATGACCAGCAGCGAGGATCCCGGCATGCCTTTCTCTCCCTGCCCTCCTGCCTTACACATATCCACGTATCTGTGCAAACCTTAACACATTTTGTGCCTTCAGCTCTGTCTCTCCTCCACCTCTCTCTGCACCCCTCCACTCTGAAAACTCAGAGGCATGTGCTCTCTAACCTCCTAAAAAAAAGCAGAGCCATGGTATGACAGTCTTGCCGTGGGTGAGATTATGGCTCTAGAAAGTCCCTGGCAAGTGGCTTTCATCCCCGGTGCTCACACCAGCGCTAAAGCATGGAAGGAGGGGACCTGCACAGTCCCTGTTCGGGTTTTGGTGGAAATGAGCACAAAAATAAACCCTGCTCTGCTGCTGGCCTCAATTATGGCAGCCTGGAGCTGTAGAGATCACTTCTGACCATCTACCACTGGATCCCTGACCCCGGCTGGGTGTGTGAGTTAAAACAGAGATAGGCACCAACGTTGTATGGCAGAACCTTAAAGCACACCTGCTAACTAGTCTTTCGGTAATTTTTAACGTGGCAGATTTTAATGCACATGTATGATGAAAAAGGCGAAGTAGTTCTGTCTGGTCTAACCTCTATCGTACTTATTTCAGGGCCCTCTACACTGGTCACTGAGTTTCTTTCTGATTTTTAGCCTTCTGTCTCATTGCATGTGAAACATATTAAATTATTTTAATCACACTTGGGCAGGACAGACAGACTGAAGCAGGATAAAAACATTCATTTTTATGTCTTGTGTAGGGAGCTCTCCTTCTTCAGTTCCAAGTTTTCTGGCTGGTTTGTTCAACGTCCCTTGTCTGACATCAGAATTCTCTGTGCTGGAAATAGTTGTTACATCACCAGCTCTGCATTGTGACGTCACATGAGTGAAAGAACAGTAATGAACCAGCCCTGCGATGTGCATCCCAGTGCTTTGGGAAGGACCAACAGAAATATCAAAATACTTGCAGCCCTGTAAACTGTATGTGTACCTAAAGAGAGTAATTCTTCTGGAGCAGCCCACTACCAGAACTGGCCTG
>NW_009260762.1:922831-924944 GCF_000687185.1 Egretta garzetta
GGGAAATACCTGCCCTTTTTCTCTGAAACAGCAGAATGAGGCTGGAGTTCCTGGGTTCCTCCTTCTCGAGTCTCAGAGGGCTCTTAAAAGGGCAAAAGATGCCAGTCCCGGAGGTCACCGAGTGTAACTTGCACATAATTTTGCCCCCCCAGCTCTGTCCCCACTCGGCTCCCCCAGCTCCGGGGGCTGGGGGTGCAGGGGCAGGGCAGAGCCTTTTCCTCCCTTCACCCAGCGGGTCCCCAGCCATCCACTGCCGCCGGGGAGCAAACTCACCCCTCGCGTTGTCCAAGGTAATGCCAATCTCGCCAGCTCCCTTCTCTGCTCACTACGCAGAGCATGGGGGCTGGGGCTGCCAGATTTATAGATAATAAATATTGCTTCAAGGTCCCCTGCCTCCACCCGCTCGTATCCACAGTCCTGCACCTGCACTTTGAAATTCTTAATTCTAACATAATGATAAATAGCCCTTGCCCTTTTCATTGGGCTTTTTTCCCTTCTTTTTTTTTTTTTTTTTTTTTTAAATCTCGAATTGTCATTATTTTATAGTGGCTTTTTTTGTGTGCCTAAATTGTAGCCACACTCATGAGGCCTTTTGAAGTCCTTGCCTTTTTTTTTTAAAAAAAAAAACTTTGTTATGCCTTTTTTTTTTTTTTTCTTTTTGCCCCTTTTCTTTTTTAAAGGCCATTTACGTTATGATTAAATGCCGTCTTGGAAAAGCAGAACGAAAGTCGTTAATCTATATAGATCTTCAAAGAATCGATACATTCGGGACTTCTGTAGGATTTGTTACACTCCATTTTGTTACAGTAGGCAGCTCGTCTGGATTTGGGCACATGTGTTTCTCTCCCTCCCCTCGCCCTCCCCCTCCCCTTTCCAGCTTCCCCCCCAAGAGTGAAAATAAAGTAAAAGGTCTTTCATGGTAAACAAAACCAGCTTATTCTCCACATAGAACACATGAATAGCTGGAAAAAAAACTTACAATAAATGGTGCATTTTTTTCTCTGCTGGGTATAGCATTCAAGATCAGTCCAGTATTCAAGAAGCAGTCCATTTTTTGCTCAGCAAGAGAGTTTAGAAAAGAAGCGTGGGGTCTATTCAAGGATCTTTTCCCCCTTCACAATTGCTGGGCTTTATGAAACCTATCTTCCATGCCTTGTCAGAGTATTTCTGGGGACCAATTAGTGCTTTGTTGCAAGGCTTCTTTGCTGAATCTTTGAGCAGCAAGAAAAAGCTCTCTTGAGTCTCCCCTTATTTTGACTATTTCAGTCATTACTCAGTGTAATAATTAATATGACAACTGGACGCTGAAGTTTGTATAGAAACACCTCGGCTGCAGGAGAGAGCGTGCAGTGGGTGGTAACAAGCTACAGATCAGACCGAGAAGCCACACACACAAGGAAGGGGGAAAAGAAAAAAAGAGAGGGAGAGAGAATAATGAATGAAAAGAAAGGGAGAAAGAATAAAGATAAATAAATAGTTGGCGCAACCTGAAGAAACATAATACAGACTTGGAAGGGGGAAAAAAAAAAGGCAATTAGGAGGGAGGGGGCAGCGACCCCTTAGAGGTAAATTTATTTTGAAACAGTTTCCGTGTGAATATAATTTTCAAAACTTTGCTACTTTCGGAAGGCAGGAAAGCGGTTTTTCCCTGGCGGCTGTCCCTTGGGGTAAGTAATTTTCAAGGAGCATCTGCCTACACTTTTGCATACTTGATAAACTTTAATGCCTCTTCCTAAGGGTCCCTGTACAGAAAGAAGGACTTTGAGATTAAACCTTGTTCGTAAGTAGTCGTTGCCCAGGGTGGAGGGAGGCTGGTTGTGGGGATAGCAAGTTGTACGAGTTTTCTTAGCGTTGTACCATCTACAAGAGAAATAAAGCCTGTCCCCCCCTGAAGAATTAAAAATGACGTTTGACCAGGGACACTGCTGAATTCTTCTCGAAAGGCGTCTTGGGATGAACACTCATCGCTTTGCAGACATTTCTTGGGCTGCCAATTAGGGCATAATAAATAATTAGAGGTTTTAAGCATATTAGATACAGCTCATGCTAATGAGCTACATCAGGTCTTGTGCTAACCTGAAGTGACAGTTTGCATATAGGGCTGCAAAAAAAG
>NW_009260762.1:925661-929250 GCF_000687185.1 Egretta garzetta
CCACACACACACACAAATCCCCCCTGAGATACTCACTGAATCTGCATTTGGAAAATTTTTCTGGAGCTTCTGGTCCCATTAGAAAAGCCACTCTCCATTGCTCACTGCTCCCTCAAACCGACTGGGACACCCTGAAGCAGCAGGGCAGGAGGGGAGCCGCAGGCCGAGGACAGCCCCAGTGTCCTTGCACGGGAAGGGGCATCCCTGCCCAAATCAGAAAACACGCAGCTACGTAGCCACCACTCTGCAAATACTGGCTAAAGGCAGAGGCGGGAAAGAGCAGCCTGAAAAGCAGCCAAAGTCCGTGGCCCTTTGAACTTGCATCGTGCCAGCTGGGGGAACCAGCCAACTTTCAGTGCAAAGAGGCCTCTCAGTTGGGGCTGAGCAGCCCAGCCAGCATGTGGTGCGTGTGCATGTGTGTGTCCCAAGAAGATGTGTGTTTCCGATGGCAAAAAGGTTGTTTTAGATGGAGGCAATGATGCGGGACATGAGTGCATATCTGCTTCTGGTTGAAAGGAGTGGGGTTGCACAGCACTGCAGCAAGAGCCCGGAGCAGGACTAGTGGACCCAAAGTTCAGGTGCTCACCCGGAGTACGGGGAACCTGACACATGGGGCAACTTGAAACCCAAGTGGGAACTCCCAGTTAGCAATGTCACTGCAGGGGGATGAACCCATACGCTGAACTGGCGCTTCAAAGAGGACAGGGAAGCTCAGGCAATTTGGACTCTGAAATGGTCCAAGGTAACCAGTACTGATGCAATTGTGTGCTCATACTGTAATGGCACTGGACACACCCCCACCCCCACCCCCACCCCACACTCCCCTTTGCTCCAAAACAAGAGAATTTGGGAATTGCGTCTGGCAAGAAGGAGCTTTGCTTTCCCCAGCCAAGTGCCTTTTGCTACCAGGCAACCTCTGACAGTCCAAGCTGATTAAATAGTGAACTGGTGGCAGCACACTGGTGATATTATTATGATTATGTAGTAATAGGAGTAAGAGATAAGATTGCAATATAAATAGAAAAAAATGGGAGGGGGTAGGAGGAGTCAAAACAGATAATTACGAGGATTTGGCATGAGCAATATTTTGCATACCCATTATTCCACTTTGCCTTGCTGTTACTGTCTGTGTAGAGTGAACAGAGGGTGTAATACTTAAGAAAAGGGATGGAAGAAAGGAAAAAAAAGTCCAAATGCATGTAAAAGCCTCAGAGAAGGAAAAAAGATTGATCAAAGGCTAGTGAAAAGAGAAGGAAAAAAAGAAAGAAAAAGGAAGGCACAAACAAATGACAGAAAAAAATAGTTTATGACTTTGGATGCCACAGTTATTTTGGCCAGCCTTAGGATGCACATGTAAGTTTTTTAAAATCTAGTTGAAAAATATACCAGGTAGTGAGGCGTGGTGTGTGGGGAAAGTAAACAAGACCAGTTGCTGGAGGTTGCCCTGCCCTGCACAGGGGCTACTATAATCAGTGTTGTCAGCATCATCATCTCACTGCTGGTTTTTTTTTTTTGCAAGGTGGCCTTCAATGTCCCCTATCATCGATAGCACTGCGCTGGTTGCTGCACAAACACAGGACCCAAAATACTGCCTCCTGTAGTGAACTTCTTGGCTAAGCAGTTAAAAAATAGTAGTCTTTATACTGCTGGCAATTACCAAAGTTAACCTCCCTTTCTCCTACTGCCCCATCTCTCCTTGCCCCAGCTTCCTGCCACCGTGTCAGCAGGGCCCAGCGTGCTCTGTGTGCAGCACGTTTGGCTGCCTATCTTGGCCTGCCAGCCCATGCCACAGGCTTGCTGCTCACTTCAGAAAGTGACTTTCTACCCCTGTGTGCAGCCACAGGATGCACAAACAAACAGCTCTTCTGAAAAAGGGACGTGTTCACGCCCAAGGCGCTGAGTTACTTCAGGTAAACGTTACACAGTTGAGAATTTCAGTGGCGTGTGCATCACGTTTGGCTGCCTATCTTGGCCTGCCAGCCCATGCCACAGGCTTGCTGCTCACTTCAGAAAGTGACTTTCTACCCCTGTGTGCAGCCACAGGATGCACAAACAAACAGCTCTTCTGAAAAAGGGACGTGTTCACGCCCAAGGCGCTGAGTTACTTCAGGTAAACGTTACACAGTTGAGAATTTCAGTGGGCTGGATTCTGACTCCACAGTCATGGGGTTCAAGATGGGTTCAGACTGAGACCCCTGAAAAGTGGCTCCACTCAGTTTTCCTACTGTAAGGCTGATCGGATTTAGCAGCTATTGGATTTTGTAAGTACCAATAATTCATGGTAAGTCTTTGTTAGTATTCGCCAACGTGAGTTTGCACTGGTGCATGCAATAAAGGCTTCCCTAAAGGCTAAAGTAACTGCTAAGAGATGATTTCTCTATTCCACAGAATTTATCTTCATCACAAAAATATGCAAGATTACCTGCCTTGACACAGCTTGTCTTGGTACAGATTTAATCTTGCCAAATAGCAAGGTAGATACTTGACCACTTGGGCTTTTTTTCACCTGCCCTCTGGTGTTGAGCTACAACTTTCCATTATTCCCTCAACCCATTTTGGTGACTCTTTCTAAACCAAATCTGGGCTTTTTTATATCAAACCTTTACCAACCTTTTCTGAAGTCATTTATGCCTCCCCACTTCATTCCCCTTGTAGCTCTCCATGGCTGACACATATATACAAGCACACATACATCTTCCACAGTTCCGCTGCATCCTCCTGCCCTCTAGCTCTGACCTGCTCTTTCCTGCTCCTTTCCTTCCTTTACCTTCTTCCCTTTCTCCGTGTCCAGACTCATATCCCAGTGTGAGGTTCACGCAGCTAACTCCTGTCTCATGCTTCCTTTACACTGTGTGTCTCTCTCCAGTGCCTGGTGTGTGGAGCGATGTCTCTTGCTCTCTGACCTCTTGGATGCAGCCCAAAAGGTCCTACTAAAAGACCTAAGCTGCTGCTCAGCCCTCCCCAGCTCGAATCTGGCATCCAAAGAGTGGATCTTGGAGAACATCTGATCTCTGGTCATGTGGATCAAGCCCCAATGGGAAGCCTACCTGAGGCTGAATGTGCATGCAATGGTGGGAATGGACAGGGGTGAGGCTGAACCGAAGACGGCGTGTTGACGTGCAAAAATGAAAACAGCAGCTGATGTTGATCAGGAGGAGGAAGGCTGTTAATTCAAAGCATACCGCTCGTCCACTTTGGGTGCAGATAGAAACAATATGCTGGAGAGCTGCTACGCGCTGGGGTGGGACTTGCAGAGGCTGGCCGGCATGGAACAACTTGTCCATGTGCCAGGGCTGGGTGTGGGTGTAGGAAGAACGCCCCCTTGGCACAGTGTCTGGGGGAGGGAGCTGGGGAAGAGGGGGAAGGGGATGGCTTTGCCTCCCTTGCTCCACTTTAAATACCTTTGTACAGAGCTCTGGCCGCTGTAGTAAGGTCAGAAGGCTTCACCTGCAGCAGCAAAGGGGTCTCCCTGTGTGGGCATCGTTGCCTCTGCAACATGGATGCACAGCACTGCAAAATGAATGGCGACCCTTTCCAGGTAAGCAATGGAGTCTGTGTGCCTGCTCTTTGCAAGGGGGGGCTGGGGCTG
>NW_009260763.1:0-3003 GCF_000687185.1 Egretta garzetta
CTATTTACCAACTTAATCCTGAATCCATACATCAAATTAGAACATTGCAAGTCTGTCCTATGGGTGGAGTTCTGTATGTTTTTATATATAGATATAAAAGATAACGTTAATATATAATAAATATGTTATGCTGTATCTCATTCCCATCAGACATCCAAATTAAAAGAAACTTTAAAATTGCCAGTCATGTCAATATTACTTTATTTTAGAGGAAAATTCTTCAAAAGAATGAAGAGAATCTAGAAAAAAGGTGAAGAACAAGACTCGGGCAAACAACTCCTGTTCTTTGGAGAACTCTGCCTCTACTGCTGGTGTTGACTGAAATTGGATCACACTGTGCAGACGGTAGATGGGATAGAAATGGACAGCAAAACAAGAAAAATTACCTACCTCATTTTTATGTCTTTCTAATACTAGGAGAAACTACATTTTTATTTAGACAAAAAAAAAAAGTACGTCAGGCTTACTCTAAATAAGAGTATGATACAAAAAAGCTGTAAAGTCATGTCATGCGTATTTTAATTGCAGAAGCAGTGTCATTTTAGCCAGGAAGACACTGTAAGAACTAACATTCTTGTATTACATCGTTTACCTTTGTGGTTTATGAGCTCTTTTTGTTTTGTGCTGAACAGTATGTCCCTGGTACTGCAGTCAGACTGAACTACCCTTTACTAGTCCTTCTCATTTGAGCTTGAGAATTCTTTCTAAGACGAATTATTCTAAAGAATTACTCAACTGCTCATCTGTGTGCCAGGAGACTGTTATCAAGTTAAACATGCAGGAAGTTTATAAGCTTACCTGGAAATGTCTTCATCAGCAGTGAGCTCCTGTTCCATCAGTAAAAACACTTGTACCTGAAGATCAAATGCTACATTTTAATCCCATTTTTTACAGACCGTAACTCAGGAAAATGCTGTATGGAAGCCTGAGTAATAAGCCTTAGAGGAACTGTTTGGAGATTTCCATTCCTGGATGATGAAATAACCCCCTAAACTGTGAGAGGACACCAGCACCCTAAAGCTCTTTCATCCCTTACATATAGCCCGAGTGGCACAAGGGACATAAGAAACTGGCTCTTTTATGGCCAGGAAAGCTCTTGGAGGCTAATCCCCTCCACTACTTCGAAAGAGAGCAAGACCTAAAGAAATGAGAATAAAGAATCACGTAATGGAGTAGTCAAGCTCAGGTGTGAATTCCCAGAAGTAACACAGTTCTGTCCACTGAAAGCAGTTCCAGGACTGTGGTAACTTGTGTAAAGGCCAGGGGACAGCACAGAATCAGAGGGCCACACTGAGTAGAATGGTTTTCCTAATATTTACGCTTATTGGCAGGCTCAAAATTAAATGCACCTATTGCTAAAACAATACACTTGATCTTTAAAATATTTTATATAGCTTTTCTCCTTCTATTGCTTAGATCTGTGGTTAACTAAGGGCTAGGTTAGGTGCCTGCAGATACAAAACAAAAAAAACAAACCAAAAAAAACCACACCAGAAGTCACAGCAGTGATTCTGATTTGCCATCTCTGTTAGCCAGCCCCTTGGAAACTCCTTGGCTAACAGGCTAAATGGACTGCAGGATGCACCAACCATTCCCATTGCAGAATGCTCCTCCATTCCCCATTGCCAAAGCTGAAACCCCCAAGAGTGTGTCAAACAGCCCACACTGGAGACCCCACAGGTCTGAAAACAGATGTTGACCCCGTCTTGTTATGCAGAGCAAAACAAGAGAAAGAAGAAAGCCGAATCGAGCCTTCTATAAATCTAGTTACAAAATTTCCGCCACAATGTGATCTAAATGACCATCAACTACCAATACAGCATGGATTCCGACTCCTCCTTTATGTGGCCTCTCATCCTCATTTTTGGAGGAAGAGGGCTGAATGACCAGGGAAGTAGAAACAGGGAACACTGAGCAGAACAGGAGAAGAGAGGGGTACAAATACGTAGGCAGAAATTGAAGGAGGAGTCAGGGAACAATGAGGGCAAATGCAAATTTACTTCAGGAGACACCCGAATAGCTTAAATAGCATAAGCCAACAGATATTCTATTTGGTTGCAAAAAATAATCAGGACCATGAAATTAAGTGACCTTTCCATTTGTGTCCATTGTACATTTACATGCACAATATCTGGAAGAGATTTTTCTTAAAAATGTTGAGGAGGAGTGATGTTGTTTCTCAAATTTTCAGCCTTCCAAATCATGAATGCTAACTGCAGACTCACCAGTTCAGTGATCATGGTTGGCCAAAGCGAGGTAAGGTGCTGCGGAGACATTCTTAAAAGCAATACTCTGAAAAACAGGAACACTTGGGAATGAAGGGTGGGCACCTGCGGCAAACGGAGACTTTCTACCAGCCTTTCTGAAACAAAAAGCCAAGAAGGTTTCCTCAGTTCAGAATAATTCCAACTAACATTTTCTCCTCCCCTCATTTACTCTCAATTTTTACTTTTTTAAAGTATCTGCCACCTTACAGTTTCAGTACTTTGCTACAGTTTTATTCTGTCAATATAAAAAATAACCACTTTCAGCAAGCGACGAACAAAAGCAAGAAACCTCAAAACAGCACGGTTGCATATTTTGATTGAAGTTCTCCACATAATTGCAATAGTGCATCCAGTAGTTTTGCTCATCTTATGCAGAGTTTCACCCATTAAAAAAGAGGAGTTAACAGCTTCCAAACAATACAATAACAGCTCAAACAGCTAGGATTTGTTATTATTATTATGTATTGAGTTTGTGTGGCGAAGTTTTGGTAGTGGCAGGGGGGTACAGGGGCTTCTGTGAGAATCTGCCAGAAGCTGCACCTAGGTCTGATAGAGGTCCAGTAGGGACCTGACACTGGCCAAGGCTGAGCCCATCAGTGATGGTGGTAGCGCCTCTGGGATAATGTATTTAAGAAGGGGGGCGTGGGAAAAACCTGTGCAAGGGCAACTGCAGCCGGAGAGAGGAGTGAGAATCTGTGAGAGGAGCAGCCCTGCAGCCCCCCAGGCCAGTGCAGCA
>NW_009260763.1:3301-24117 GCF_000687185.1 Egretta garzetta
CTGAGGAGGAAGGCGTGGCAGGGACAGCGTGTGATGGACTGACCCCAACCCCCATTCCCCATCCCCCTGCGCTGCTGGGCGGGAGGAGGTAGAGAAAATCAGGAGTGAAGTTAAGGCTGGGAAGAAGGGAGGGGCAGGGGGAAGGTGTTTTAAGATTTAGTTTTTTATTTCTCATTATCTTACTCTGATTTGATTGGCAATAATTTAAATTATTTTTTTTTCCCCCCCGAGTCCAGTGTTCTGCCCATGACTATAATCAGTGAGTGATCTCTCCCTGTCCTTATCTTGACCCACGAGCCTTTCATTATATTTTCTCTCCCCGGTCCAGCTGAGGAGGGGAGCGATAGAGCAGCTTTGGTGGGCAACTGGCATCCAGCCAGGGTCAACCCATCACATATTAAAAGGCTGCATCACCTTAGTACATGGGATATTACACAGGCACGATACACTCTTATTTAACCACCTCTAAACATTTGACATACACAGAGGCAGATGCATAAAGCAATTTTTCAGTCGAAACAACACATGCATTTTGCAATTCAGATCAGTAAACCACCTGGTATCTTGAACATAGTAAACCCAGCTACTGACCAGACTGAGAAAAAAGAAAACTTCAAAGAATAAATCCTGGAACAAATGAAACAAGAAAGATGATGCAATTGACTTCCACATATGGAGGAAGAGACCACAAAGTGGGCACCTCGGTAGCACTAAAAAAATATTTTTATAAGCTGCTGCTGGAACTATTTGCATCATTTTAGAATAAAACCAAGCAGCTCCCATTCCAAATCTCTTAATGTAAAAGGTCACTGGAAGAGATATTCTTCAGGACAGATAAGCAGAACAGCAGAAAAACAGCTAGAGAAGTCAAGAATTCAAAACCTCTTCAAGGTCAGCCTTTCCATTTATCCCAAGTTGATAGGTGTTTATACCTTGGACGTTCATATCAAAACACATATTGCAGGTACCCAAGGACATTGATCAAGGTATAAAATGACAAATCATGGATAAAAGTCAATTGGTAATCACAAGGTCTGTGTAGTTCGTAATCATTTAAGACTGAAAAAGTTCTAACCAGAACCTGCAGAAACTTTGCATCCAGCCACAGAAATGGTACTGCACACTGATATTCCAGGAGACAAATTTACCTGCTGTTACCCTGTCATACAAATATTCCCCAGTTAACATCAGAGTCCGTAAGTCCAGTAAGTGATACATCTTTACTGACCTTGTATGTCTGGAAGGTATTTCTGGTATTGGTCTATCTCACTACTAAAAATTGCAAAAGCCAGTCTCTTCAGGAGCATAGCGCGCTGTTCCAGCTCTACATCTCGATTAGCAAACAGATTGAGTGAACTGCTCTGAGCCACAGCCACTCGTGCTGAAAGAGAAAATGCAGAGTGCGGAGGTGAACTTCAAAATTTCCCTTCTGTTTCACTTTAAGTCACACATAACTCTTACTTTCATTGCATTAATGTAGTCTGAAAGCAGATGTTAAGATGCATGTTCTGCAATTTATATTTTTAACCACAGTGATTTAAAATACATGTTGAAAGAAAACTTGTGAGTATACACAATAGTGCCTTGGGTTTGGCGGGGGGAGGGGTTGGGAGGGAGCAAAGCCATTTTTTTAAAAAACACAATTTTCAGGTATAGATGCTCAGAATTTTGCAATGTGCAGTATCAATTTTTCCTTAAGCAGAGTTAGTGTTAGATCTTAAAACAAACAAAGCGACCAATCAGCCAAAGCCCAAGAAAAACTCCCCCCACCTACTCTGCTTAACCAACTTTGCCATATAGGCAAAATTCACTGCATGACAGGATGGTTTCAAATTCTCTCAGTGCAAGTTATCTTATTGATGGATCTCCAGAAACAAGTCGTTGAAGAAAACATGAAAAACATTGAATAAATCAGATTGGAATTAATGTTGAAAAAAATGTTTTTTTCAATATATTTGTTTTCCCTCTCTTAATGTTTCGCTTAGAGAAAAGTCACTACTACACCAATAAATACTTACTCATCAAATCTCTGAATGTGGTTTTGTCATGTGTCATCAAATTATCCATAATAGCTCTCCAACTAAAAGAGGAAAATTGTACACAAATCAGAAAAGCAAGAAAAAAGCAGGAATTTACAGGAATATTTATAGAGCTTTTTCTGCTCATTTACTTCAGGCTAAGGCTTCCAATCCAAGCTCTCTGCTCCATAGGTACCATTTACTCGATGTGATTTGATCTGAGTCTATAACTACATTTCTCAAATCACCTTCTCAAAGAAAATAAGCGCTGCCATCCAGAGGGAGCTTGACAGGCTAGAGAGGTGAGCCTGTGTGAATCTCAAAGTTCAGAAGGCCCAAATGCAAGGTCCTGCACCTGGGTTGGAGCAACCCCAAACATGGATACAGGCTGGGCGGTGAAAGGATTGAGAGCAGCCCTGCAGAGAAGGACTCGGCAGTACTGGCGGATGAAAAACTGACTATAACCTGGAAATGTATGCTTGCAGCCCAGAAAGCCAACCCTATCCTGGGCTGTATCAAAAGAAGCATAACCAGCAGGTCAAGGGAAGCGATTCTGCCCCTTTACTCTGCTCTGGTGAGACCTCACCTGGAATACTGAGTTCAGCTCTGGTACCCCAAAAATAAGACAGATGTGGACCTATTGGAGCAGGTCCAGAGGAGGGCCATGAAATGATCCGAGGGCTGGAACACCTCTCCTACAAGGACAGGCTGAGTGAGTTGTGGTTGTTCAGCCTGGAGAAGAGAAGGCTGCAGGAGACCTTGCAGCAGCTTTCCAGTACTTAAAAGGGAGCCTACTGGAAAGATGGGGAGGGACTCTATCAGGGAGCATAGTGATAGGACAAGGGCTAGTGGTTTTAAACTGAAAGAGGGTAGATTTAGATTAGATATAAGGAAGACGTTCTTCATTCTGATGGTGGTGAGGCACTGGAACAGGTTACCCAGAAAAGTTATGGATGCCCCATCCCTGGAAGTGTTCAAGGTCAGGTTGTATGGGGCTTTGAGCAACCTGGTCTAGTGGAAGGTGTCCCTGCCCATGGCAGGGGGTTGGAACTAGATGATGTTTAAGGTCCCTTCCAGCCCAGCCCATTCAGTGATTCTATAAAATGATACCCACTTCTTCCTCATAGAAAACAAAAAAAAAAATTAAAAAAAAAATCTTGAAAATTGAAAAAATAGACTTGTGCATAGAAAAATACCTTAGGTAAGCATTTCACATGGTAATCTAAAACACAGAACATCCCTCTGTTTCCCTCAACAGATGTCTGTTATGAAATTTTGGTCCACATTATAGATACTCATCTGTAATAGAATACATAAAATTTTTAACAGCCATTAATATAAGCAAGAAAAAGAAAATCTTACTGATTAACGCACGAAGCATCCATCTGGAAGAAACTGGAATCCATAAAGAGGTCAAACGCTTCCTTTTTCCATGCTCTTCTTGTATATTGATACCCACTGAGACTGCTTAATAACTGGACACAGGCTCGATAGCTGGATGCATTGTGAGCACTAAACAAAAAAAAAGTCAACATGAAACCATTTGAGTTGTTGCTTCATAGAAAGTTTGATAAACATCTAATCCTTATCACGCGCGTTTCAACTTAAATGTCACCCACCAAATTTCAACTGGCTGTAAGAGATCTACATCAATTCAACAGATTGCAAAGATACCTGTGATTACGGAGGTAGGGAACAACATAGTGCATAATATTTACAAGCAAAGGAATAACCCTCTCTTTTTCATCACTGTAGAAAACCATATCCAGGAGATGAGCCAAAACCTACAAAAGAAGAGGAAGATATGTTATCATGCACTCTCAAATTGCGTCTTTATCTACTATTCAGCACTTTTTTATATAGTGTCCTGTACTGAGCATTCAACTTTATCATAAAAGTGATCAAACTTCAGGCACTATACAAAATGCAGGCATTTTTAAAACAAACTAAGGCAAAACCACAGAAGCATAAGCTACATTCTAAAGAATAAGCTACAAAGAAGCAAAAAAAAAAAAAATTAAAAAAAAAAATCAAGGATGGACTGTGATTACCAGCAGTAAATAACATATACCACTAATAACACAAAGTTTGCCACCAAAAAACTTCCCTATACTACACATCTGAAAGGCCATGCTTTATGCCTCATCCATCTCACTGAATATAACTGGGCTAGTAACAATGTTTTATGTTTTGTTACATGACAGGACTCAGAATCCATTCAGTGTTTCCCATCAAATCTCCTTCCCCAAGCTTCTAGTCCAAAGCCTTTCACAGTATAAAAGTTTATTACAAGACAGTATTTATTACATCTGAGGAGACATTTACCTCAGAAAGTAAGGTCAATGCATGGACACTATAAACAGATGGAGTTATGTTTGAAGTTTCCATTGCTGGAGACAACATATCTACATGAAGATAATAAAAAATGTCCAAAGTTAGTTTTCTTAAGCCATTTTGTACCTTACAAGCATATTTTAACAGCATATATTTTGAAAATGTACAGACTTTGCCAGATACACTGTGTAAGATGCTAATGCCTGAACAATGCTGAAGCATTTTTAATGTATTCAGATATAGTAAAAGCTGTCCTCTGTTTATTTTGGCCCAATAATTAATGCTTTGTTTAAAATAAAGATGCAAATGAAACTACCTTCGACATCTGATTCTAAGTTGTTTCCATCAACCATAATCTTGGGAGAAGGCTTAACCTCTAAGTTACGTCTTAGCCAAGTAGTCTGTTCCAAGGAAGAACCAGCAATTGCCCCGATGGCATCCACTATCTTGTGCGTTACATCCTGGCAGAACAAAACCCACGCATTTTAAGAACTTTGAGCAGAAGGGCTGTATTTGTTGTCCTACATGTTTCTGTAGAAAAACTATGTAATTAAGTATAAAACTGCTTTCAAATCACTTCTGTTCTATATTATCAGTGATTAATATTCCACAGAAGGTGAGATCTTTTTCAACAGATTATAAATAGTCCTAAGTAGAAGATACTAAAGAGTAATTTCAGACTACAGAACTGATATATCAGATAATTCTAGTACAGTCAAACATTTATGGTACAATATTTTTCAAAAGAGACATACATACAACAAATTTCTTACCTGGAGATCTCTTTGATCTTTCTTATTCTCCAGGCTTGGGTTTTTCATAATGAACTCATTAAGAACACTGAAAAAAAAATATAAAAGTAGGTATGGATTTTCTTGTCACTATACATTATTCAGTAATTTTAGGAGCTACTACAAATCTGACGAAGTTTACATGCACAATACTTTACTAAACCTTCAGCCATTGCTACTTATCAATATTCTAAAAAACATCCTTTCAAGTTTCTTAAGTTAATTTTGATCGTATCATCATAGTTTATCAAGAACATGTTTTACTAGACCATACACAAAAGTATCTTTAGAGAAGGTTTACTATGGAAGATAAATTCTAGAAATTCAAGAGAACGGTCCCTGAAGCTTTATACGGAACATATTCCAACATTTTATTTCTAACATTCCACAAACAGCTTTCATGCTGGGAATTAATTCTTTCTTTCTAGCAGGCTTCAAATCTACAGACACCTAAGAAATAGTCATTGTAGTTATTTTCTAAGAAACATCAGAAACTTAAACCTACTGTTTTAAGAGCCTGAATTGCTCAGATAATCAGTAAGGTAAGATCGTGGCTTATATTATAATATACATAGCCATTCCTCAGAGAAGAAACTAATTTGATAAAACCCACAGAACTCAGGCAATATGTCTGCCACTCAAAAATAAGTGATTTGGAAGAGATAAGCGATTTGGAAACACTAACACTTCAGTATGATTTCACACGCTTACATTTGAGCTTATTTGGAAATGCAAATATCAAGAGCACTTACCCAAGTATGAGGAATTGTCCTGGAGCTGGAAGACCAACCTGGATGGAATCTTTTAACAGAAGCAGCAGTGCTGCCCAGCTATCTACTAGGCTGGTCACTGGAATCCTAAAAGAGAGAGCAGCGATGGCAATGAAAACAGCATCATCTCCCTCAGGTATTCCCCATTTTCTTTCTAAGTCACAATTCTCCTGTCAGATATTGTGAATCAACATTCATACAGGTTATTTGGTTTTTCATTTAATATTAAGTGGCTACATCAAGTCATTAAGAAAAGGAGGAAGGCAGAAGAACAGTGTACTCTAAAGACATGCTTTTCAGTCCAAGGTTGGAGTGGTACCAATGAGTTACAGCACAATTAAGACCAGCTTTCCTTGGGCAGGGGGCAGATTTCCTGCAAGATTTTTAGATGGGGGAAGAAAGGTGATGCAGAACTAGAGAACTCATAAAATAAATCCCTTTCTTTTTTATGACACCTAGCTCAAAATCATTCTTTCTTCAGGATTTATATTACACAGGCTGATTCTCACCCTAGGAATTATAAAAAGATGTAAAATATTCAGATTGTCCATCTGCTTCTTGATGAAATAGAAATAAAATTTAACTTCTTGTCTTACCTTTGAGTATAAGCATAGAAAAACTGCAACATGCAGACTTCCAATGAAAGATGTTTCTAGAAAAAGATACAAAACCTGTGTCATGAGGAAGAAGAAAAGTGACTTTTTTCCTCAATTGCCATGGCAAAACTGACAATGCTATAGTGTTACTGCAGTGTCTGAAGATACAGCTTAATTCATTAACAGGATATTACTAATGTCCACTTAGGCATCTCTCTATAAAGTTATTCTTCTCTCTTATTCCCTCTTTTCCCCACTTCCCTTTCCCACCAAAAAAAAAAAAAAAAAAAAAAAAATCAACCTGATGCTAAGGTATGCACCTGTTTCCCTAATGCAAGCAGCCTGTCCCCACAAAACAGTCTTGTACACACTGTGCTGCTCAGCTTTGTGAATGAAGTATCCGTATCACCAGTGTTCTAAGCTGCAGTAAGAGGACATTAAGTAAATCAATAGCATCTCTACACTTTTCATACCTTGTCCTTTGCTATGGCTGGAGGCTGCTTCAAAACTTCTTTCACTGTTTGTATAACAGTCTCCGTTCTCATTACACTGATAGAGCGAACTAGCTCAACCAGCAGAAGTTGTTCTTCACCTGCTGTAGGAATAACCTAAAAGAATCAAATGTGTGTCACAGAGTGCCTATGCCAAAATTAAGGCAGCTGGTGTCATGGGACTGAAATGTTAGTAACAGTTCAGCTACAGATGTGGAATCACTTACTCTTTTCCTGAAAAATTCAGGAAGATTATCACATTCTAAAATAAATTGGTAGCTCCCTGACAGTACAATTGGTAAACAGAAATATAAGTATTCTCTATATTTCATACTATGTATTTTTTCACTGGAATGTCTGAATTTTCTCCTTACTGCTTCTAAATCACTTAAAGCCATTACCAGTATTTGAAGTGACCACTGCAGTATAAACATACCTTTGTCCTAGAAGTATTTTTATTTTGCCTCCTTTCATTCCATACAAATGCAATTGCAGCCATGAAGTGAACACCATGATTCATTGAAATTGGACCCAAAAGTTCAAGTATCTGCTGCCTCAAATTCTGAAATGTGGAAGCAGAACACACAAACCTTTAGATCAGCACCTTGGCATTATGTTCAAAACAGCTACCTATAAAGCCATACTTGGATGGTAAATATCACTAACTTTTATAAAAATGGAATGATGCACTCATAGGGTTCAATAAAGCTCTATTCTGCATCTGGTACTCTTCAATCATTTTATTCATGACTAAGACAAGGGAAGATAAAATACACTTGCTAAATTTGCTAAAGGTAATGAGGTGGGAAGTAACTGATAGAACTAAAAATGATCTGACAAACTCAGAAAGCATCCTGAAAAAAAGATAAGCTGCAATAAAAGCTTGATCTTTACATGCAAAGGTAGGGTAGTGACTCAGGATGAGAAACTATTTAGGTAGTGGTCCTGCAGAAAAAAAGTCTTGGGATTCTAGCGGATCACAAACTCACATTCATAAATAGCAACACTTCATGAAAGACGTTAAGTATTTCCCCTGAAAGACAACACCACATACCATGTCCAGTTCTTGACACCTTACTTCAATAAACGTACAAACTGACAGAACTCAAACTATAAAAAGAAAGATTAGTGCTATAGAATATGACCTACAAGAAGGGGCAGAAACGGGTTTGTAAATAGGATAAAAACATGTTAGTGGAGATATAACAGTTATCAAAAATCTATACATGGTAATTAGGAAGAAGAAAGGAAGACAATGTTCACGTCTGCAAGAAATAGTGATGGACTTGCTTTGTAGTGAGTGAGATAAAGATTAAGAAGCAGGGGTGGTGAGGAAATCCTAAAGGAAAGAACACGCTACTCTGGGAGACTGAAATATTCACTGTTGAAACTCTTAATAATGTATTTAAGTATGTCAGAAGTTACTGAGGCACACTTGGGTCAGGAAGTGTATTTCCCAAGCTGTCTTCTTGACCTGTTTTCTATGACAGGAAGATTTCAGACAAAAATGCACTTTCTACCTGTTTTCTGAAAGCTATTTTTACGTTTTCAGAAACATTTCAGTAGGAATTGTCTAAGCTTGCAGGAAACTGCTATATACGATCCCAGAGCTTGACTGTACGCTTTATGCACTTGCCAAGAGTGTCACTGCCAAAGCAACCTAGTAGTACTGAAGCTTAAAAAGCTTGTTAATACTTTAGACACAGTTCTGTAGAATTCCAGTTTCGTGTGTTTTTAACTACATCCACCAACTCCAAGGCAGCTACAAAAGCATTACCCAAAAGCAATCAGGTGAAAAAGTAAAATAACCTATCCCGATACTACACTGAACAAGCTGAATTCAAACTGGACTTTTTCATATACAGGACGTTGAATGCTCTTTTGAATACCAAGGATCTGGGCAAATTAAAGAAAGGCTAGTATGTACAGAAGAGTTAATGTTTAACCAGAGTAAAAAAGCTTCTTTGTTCACAGAAGCAACGTAATATTCTAGGCCATCAACAGGTATGGGCCCCTTTCCTTTCAGTGAGTAGGAAGCCCAAATATAGGCAGCACAAATATGACCATGGATGAGTCTGTGCAAAGCCACGGAGTCTTTAGACAAGTTATTTTTTATTCCTTCAATCTGAATGACAAAGGTCGAAAAGGATGTAACACAGCATCATCACAAACAGCAGCTGATAGTATTCAAATTAACTGAGGAAATCTTAATTTCCTATTTAATAATGTGAAGTATAAGGAGCTTCAACTAAGAGGATTAGGCAGTGTTCTCAGCATAGTCCTATTTGACCCCTTCTCAGGCTCTCTTCTTTATGATTACTACCTCACTATCTACTATGACATTTCCCTGTGCACAGTGACATCACTGTATGGGAACCGAATGAATAAGGAACCAGTTCGTAAGTGTCTGAGTACTAGATATTAAGAGGAAAGTTCTCCTTTGTTATGACTGTACATCAATATTTTCTATCTTTTAAAGCATAAAAGGGTGGCTTAATTTTTTTCAGGATTGCTTTCTGCAAAGAAAATGAAATCCAAGAGGTGAGACACTGTTGTCCTGAGTTGACACACTCGAGTTTAAAAGCAGATTCAAAAGATTGTAAAAGCCTTGTTTATGGGGTGGGTGAGTAGATGAGGACAAAGGTATTAAAACTCAATTTACATTTAAGGGAATAGAATCTGGTTTAGTTTGACAAAGGTATTAACAAACAGCTTAAACATTATCCCTGATATTCTGACCTTTGTCGACCCAAGATTAATAGTGGTAATGGATGCAGCAGCAGCAGTAGTTTTCTCTGAAGAATCTGCAAGGTGAAGGATGCTCCACAGCAAAGTCACAGAAGACATAATCATATGCAAGATAGACAGGATCCCATTGCGTGCTTCAATCAAGTGCTTCTGATCTACATTAACCAAAAGCTAGTGAATTTGAAAGGGAGAGAGGAGGAAGAGCATTAAATACCTACATAAACAGTGTAAGTAAAATAGTGTAAATGGAGACACAATGGACATGGAAGCTTTCAACCTTAACTTTTTCAAAATAGTTTTTCAATAATTCTTATAGTATGTACAGGTTTTGAGTCTACTAAAATAATAGTTAAAGAATCTCTTGACTCAGTTGTATGATATCAAATGTATTCTGAACATGAGGCCTCATGTCTACAGCAATCAATTTTGTATCATCTGCTTATACTTTTGCAAAACAATTCTTTTAAGCGTAACTAATTTTAACTAATACTCTAGGCAAAATTATTTACTTGCACAGATAATAAATACTTTTCAGTTACTTTTTTAAAACGAATGTTCTTATAACCACTTTCCCTTCAAAAAAAAAAAAAGGCAAAACCCAGACTGCAGAGAGAGCAGGACAAAAAAATCTTGCAGAATCTGGGCCAAATTCTTAACAGAGACTATGCTCAGAATATCAGATCTAGAAATACTGCTTGACTAAAAAGACAAATTGCAAATATACAGAAGGAGAAGAAACAATATGTTAAAACATTCTCTAAGATGAACACAGTCTGGCCAGAAAGTAACATGATAGGCATCAGTCTGGGAAGTTCCACAAAACAAAGCCAGCTCTAAAAAGTGCCATTTTAGAGGTCTGAAAGTTAAGGAATTCCTACTTTATTTATTTCAGGGTAACAAAAACCCCCCACCCCAAAACACCAAACCAAAATAAATAAATTTAAAAAAAAAAAAAAAATCTAAGACTGTTCTCTTTAAAGTATAATTAGTAGAAAATTTTTCAGTTTGAGATGAATATATTATCAATAAAAACCACACTTACAGCTAAGACAATATATTTGATATTTTTCCTACTCAGATCTTAGTATCTGCTAATATAATCAGAGTCCTTAATTTGACACATACTGCATAGGAACCTCTCAGACACCCAGTTAAGTTTACCTGATGATACTGTGTAGATGGATCCAGGAGGCAGTAATGAATTATTGTTGTGATCCCTTCTAATAGGGTAAGAACCAGATCTGGGGGAGTGACTGATGCCATCCAGAGAGGCCTAAAATAAGAGATTGATTTTTTTTTAAAATGGGTTAATCAGGTTGTAAAGTATTTCAACACAATCAAATCTGCTTAAAAAGATTATACACCTCTACATACACACACATACCTATTATCAGATAATCCTGTTTCATATTTATACTGCTGAATTAAATTATCCAAGTTCCTGCAGAGCTGAAGAGTCACTGAAACAACCACCCTTTGAAGAACTTTTCCCATGTAAGGCAACGTAGAAGTGATAAGGCCAATCCACTGGGGATGCATTTTACAGGCACAGTGCTGGTGTAAAGCTCGTATCACTGCGCAGAGAAACATGCCTTGGCAGGTTATTGGCTGGGAATGTAAATACTGAAGAGAGGTCATGGGCTGCTGGGGACCGATGTGCTCCAAATCTGTTATGACAAAGTCAAAGCCCGTTTCGTTTTCCTCAGGCACAGTCATTACTCTGTGTTCCAGCACAATCAGCCGTTGAAGTACTTTTAAAAGCTGTGACTGCAGAGTACTACCATTGTCAAATTCATCTTCAGAAAAATTTATAAGGCTGTCTTCAGAGAAACCTTCTTCTACAGCCACTATGTTTTTTCCAGCCATCTTTTCACTGTGCCATTTCTGTGCACTGAAGATAGAAGACAGCAGACAATGCAGGATCACTTTCTGAACCTTGCACTTGGACAACATGTCCGAAATAAAACTAGGAAAGCCCTTTGCAGAGCTTTCTATCACTTTTGCCAACTCAGCAAAGAGAAGTGTCAGAATTTCTATACTCATCATTTGCATATTACGGTTTCCTATTAGATCTTGTGAGGTTACTTTAACGTGAGTTGGATAGTGGCTCCGCATGTAGTATAAACACAAGGAGATAAGAATTTCTATGTACATAGAGCTCCGAAAGTTATGGTTAGAATCAACTGGGATGTGACTATAGAAATCCTTGCCCATAACAGATATTCGATGCCTGGCTAGAAGATTCTGGAGCAGTGAAAGCTGAGGAGTGTATGCGTTGTTGACACTGGTAGTGGAGATAGCACTTACAAAAGCTGAAGGATTTGTTTTCAGAATTGCTTTAATTGCAGAAAAAGCATACAATGTCCTTGAAGAGTCATAGAGCTGGAGATAAAGCAGCACGTGTTGATACAATGGATGGATATTAAAGTTGGGAGATTTTCGCATTCCTGGGGACCCCACATCACTTTCTATTTCTGAAATTTCTCCTTCTCCACAGCTGTACCAGTTTTCTAAATCAAGACCATCACTGAAGAAGACATTTGTTTGTTTAAGCTTTTCTGTTTGTGCTTTCTTCTTCTCTTCATCTTTCTTTTTGGCTATTTTCACCTTAGGTTTTGCACCTGGTTGCTTACCAGCCTCTTTAACAATTGTTTCTTTTTCTGACATTTTTTCTGGCAGCTTGCCTTTAAAGCTGAACTGAATACTACTGTGGCTTCGCTTTCGGGACTTGGATTCAGTGGAAGCAAGAACGAGATCAGAGAGGGATTGCTGGCTTTCTGCAATACAGGGTGAAGAGTTATTTCTTGAAATTTCATCTCTTAAGCTCTCAAGTCCAGTCTCAGTTGAGGCTGATAGCAATTGGGAGCTGTCATTACTAAGCAAACTACTCTGGCTACTTTGAATATTTTGATCTTCATTTTTTGTCACCTCTACAGAGTTATCCAAAGGACTGAATTTACATGAAGTATTCTCCGAGTGTAGACTATGTTTAACTGGTTCAGCCTCTTCTCCAAGACCACTTACAACTTTGCATATAAGATCTGTAACTACTTGTTGCACAATTTCATCAGGTGAGTCTTCTCTCAGAGTCTGAGAGCTATCTTGAGCACTCAGGCTTTCTGTTTCCACTTCATAACTGATGTTGTCTCCAGTAGATGACTGAGAACAGCCAGAGTCAGAACTCTGCAGTATTTCAACTTGATGATCGGGAAGGTCAAAATCAGACACAACCATTGGGATGGTCTCACTGCTGGTACTTAGCAAGGAAAGCCGGTCACTCAGAGGGTTGACAGTCAAGCTGAAGTTCTCCATTTCATCCATAGCAAGTTGTTTTTCATTGCCTTCTTTGGGTATAATAAGTTGTCCTTGGCTTACAGGCACATGGGAAAATGCTTAAAGAAAAACACAGAAAAATTTTATACACATGGTATTTTGTTCTTCAGAACAAGAATTTAGAATTAAAATTAGGAATTTAAACTATTATTGAGACTTCAAATTATAAAGGTATGGTAAATAGTGTCTTTTCACTTCACAGCAGAAAAAAAAATAATGTTAATATGCAAACGACACACATTCACATAACCAAAGCAAGATTACTTCAGCATGAGACCTTAGCAAAACATAATTCTCTCATGAAACCTTATGCAGTCTTATCTGCTTGTGTTTCCATAAAAAAATAATTATGTTACTAAAATTACACAATAGATGCAAACACTTTCAAACTTTATCAGTATGTTTTCAGCCACACCCACATCAGTGGTCCTGATTCACAAAAACATTCCACTTCTTGGTTAAGCTTCAAGCCATATTCTTAAGTTCTACTGAAGTTCGGTAAGACATAAGAAAACGCTCTGCATTAAAATACTTGCATATCATCTTAATTTGAGCACAATAAAACTTCAGTCGTACTTTTGACACCCAAACTTGAATTAGAAAAAACATGCACAAATGCACATATAAGTAGTAGCTATTCCAGCACTTGGTTTTGTGAGCTGCCTTCAAAAATTTCTACTACCTTTTTACTGTTGCATGCAAATAACAAAGAAATTAAATAAGGAACTTCTTACAGTCTTCTTGTGTACATACCATCAGCACAGCTAAACTTCTGCATAAAGTTCTTTTCATTTTCTTCTTCAGGGCGATACGGAGATTTAGTCCAGTAACATTCAGCCTGTACTCGCTGAACAGAAACTCGCTGAGTTTTTGGATGGAGAAGCAGTAGGAGCAAAGGTTCGAGAACCCTTGCAATATCATGTCTTTGAAGCACTTGATTTAACCAGGCTTGTCCCACTGACCATGTAGAACCATCCAAGCTATTAAGGCTGTCCAGCATGATAAACAAAGATCTAGAATAGAAAGAAGAATGAAGCTAGCACAAATTCTACACTACTTGCACAATAATCCCATTTTAATCTGATATATGATAAATTTCAACATGTCAGTACATACTCCAGTATCTTCTCCATGTAAAACAGCATTTTCTTTGGAATCCGAACTTTGCAACCTGAAGTTTTACATTTTAGTCTAGCCTAATGAAGAAATGGCCAGGAAGAGCTAGTAATAAAGTCAGTTACGATAGCTGCTCTAATAGTAGCAGTTGTGTAATCAGTTCAGGTATTTGTACAGCTACTAAAATAACAAGCTGCCTGCTAAGCTGTAGTACAGTACAAAAAGATAAAAGTTTAAAAGCCAATTCACACAGATGCATGGAAAAGAGAAGACAACTTATTCAAAGGTCTTTTCTTCAGGAACGGAGAGGAGAAATATACTTGACAATTCAGCACTTCCTACTGTCATTATTTTCTTCTTCTTTTAATAGTTTTAGCCTTTAGAATCCTTTCCAGACTTGGGAAAAAACAATATATATTGGACTCTGAATTATACCAGTTATATGCACAGAATTTACCACCACTTCTACAATGTCTAACAGTATCAAGCCAAAGAAATAACAATCTTTTTACTCTGCTTCCTACAGCGAAGTATATAGCAGGAAATTTAAATAAGTGCTTTTCCACAACATTTGTGCTAGCTGAGGAAGACAAGACTAGTTCAGAATCTGGATCATTCATTTTTTTCTAAGAAGGTAGTCTGATACCAGAACACAAAATGGAAATCCTCTCCTGTCTGCCATAAATGACATCTTACACAAACCACACAGATTAAATAAAAGAACTTTCATATCTTAGTGCTAACTTGCAATTTTGTTCTTAAGTTTTCTTACCTTTACTGTTACTTGCCATTTTCATATAATTCACTTCTGGGTTGACTTCTCTCTCCTGCTTTTGTTTTTACCAAATCCCAGCAAGAATTCAGACACTATGTTCAATATACACAAATGGTTTAACCACAGTGATAGGCAATGAATCACGTGACCATTCCTGTCCTACTCTTTACAGCTACCAGAAAAATTTACAGCTTACATAATCATCATAGTGAAAAACAATTTTGTCTAACACTAATTCATTTCTTGTCCTCCTTCCTTGCCCTCACAGTTGCACTGTAGTTCTCCAATTTCTAAACACTCTATGCTGCCAGTATAATGTAGTAAAAGATTTTGAAGCAAAATTATTTCAACTGAACCACGCTTGCAATCACCCACCTGTCAAAGGTACGGCCAAAGGAAGAAGACTTGTTAATATGAAGGTCACGGGTAAGATGCCATAGCACTGCAAACTTTGCATGAGCTTCCATTCTTACTTTCTGTGGACCAAATTATAAGTTAGATCTATCAAAATACAACAGCCTCTAATAAGAACTGGAAAAAAGAGGTATAGTGTAGTTTAAAAGATATAATTACATTATTAAAATTAACTTTTTGGACTATGAATTCAAATCCTATTTTCCAACATTAAAAACAGCAATAGCCAACAATAGGTCTCTGAGAACAATTTAGTAGCATGAAAGGTTTCTCCCCATCTTGATCTTGGCTACCTTAGTTTAAAGTTTGGCTTGAAAAAGTTTTAAATGCTTAATGCAATGGCTTTACTCTCACAAGTTGCACAGCTCTGTTTTCAGTGAGTTTATCTATATGTATCAAGGCACTGGAAAAATCTTGGAGAGGGCAGGAAAAAACATGCAAGCTTTTCAATATGAAAATGCAAGCATACAGAGGCAGAGAGAAAAGACAGAGAATGAAAACAAGTTTTTAGAGATAGCACCTGGAATGATGGGGTTAAACACAGTATCCATGGAAATAAGGGAATGAAAACAAGTTGGCTAGAAAGAGACGTAAGAATTTTCTAGCTAAATACAACATAGATAGAGTTGATCAGTAACGTGCTAAACTGAGCTCTGGAACTCAAGAGTTTTATTTGGACAAATAGGACATACTTACTGCCTGAAAGACTTCTAATGACTAGTAATAATATGCAGAATATTTAATGGTGAAAATGGTATTAAATTAGCAATTTTTATGTCTTTATCTCTTTACTGTGGCTGAACAAGGCAAAGAGTTATTCCAGGAAGGCTGTAAGTGATAGTAAATGCCATGCTATGATATGAATATGTGGGTACATGTCTTAAAAACAGCTTTACATGTGAGTTAAGGAAGCAGTTGTAGGGGTGAGCAAACAAAGCACAGCAATCAGGACAGGTATACTGAATAAAACATCAAACTTTTAAATACAATCAGGGCTTAAACTAAATTACTAGAAGATAAGGAGAGACAAGAGGATGAAGATTTTCACTTGTTTGTTCTTAAAATATATGCTTGTAGGGAATGAACAGTAGGCATATTTACCTCTAATCAAAATGAGACCAAACTAAAACCTCCTAATACCACTGTGACAATCTGGCATACTTCCAGACTTAATTTACAACATACAGCTTAAGAAGCTTTGCAACAGCTAATACAACCAATACCTGCCACAAAAATTAAAATTTTAAGTAAAAGCTATAAAATCTGAAAATTACAGAAAGGACACAAGACAGATCGCATCAGACAAAGAAAAAAAAAAAGCCCAAGAGAAACAGCAGCATTCTGGAAAGTCAAGCAAGCATCACATGTATTTAGGAAAAATACGCTTCCCTCAGGGGAAAAAAAAACAAAACAAAACAAAAAAACCCCACAACACTGCTGCAAAATATATATGGTTACACAAAACAATTCACTAACATCTGCTGAATAACGAGTGAAAATACTAATTTTCAAACACATACAGATAACTCCACGTAAACTCTTGCAATCCCTGCTGGGAAGGCGTAATAAATTACTGCTTTCACAGTAAGGTTGGCAGAAATGAGCGAGTGTCACATCCACAGTCACAGCAGTTCACAGACCAGGCTAATAAGTGAAACTATAAATCATTGGCAATTTTATCAATATGCCTAGCTGTGAACTGCAGTGATTGACAGACTGGCTCACAGTCACTTTTGCTGACCTGGTTACTCTCTAGTAGAAAGGCAAAAAGGTAACTGCCTCTGAAGTTGGAACAACCATGAGTTGCCAGAGTATGTAAACCAGTAATTCCCTATCATTCTACTGGGGCTGTGGAAACAGTTCATGTATCTAAAATGTAAAGCACTACAAAGGCCTCAACTCAAATGTCAGATTGACAGCCTCTATCTGAAACAAATTTCTAGGAAGAGGAAATGAAAAGAAAAAGAAAAAACAGAAAAGATAGAGTACCTGGCATGACAAGTAGAACTCTTGCTAACAACAGTAAGAACTAAGCATATGCTCTATATATTGGGAAGCAGATCATAGATCTTGATAAGAGATAAAGTCTCCTACATAAGGCTGTTGCTGAATGCTGAAAAGCCTCCTTTGCCTAGCATGAAACTACAGAGGCTCACCGGAGACCTAAAAGAAACAATCTAAATATCTGCCAGCTTCAAATGATTTTGAAAATACTATTTTACTTGCATTAGTTAAACTGATAGCAAAACAGAAATAATCAATAGGATAGCCAAGATCACTTCTAAAAAAGAAGCCAGAAGTGAGATAAGAGACCTTTGAGCAGCAATGGGAGAAATCCACCAAGTTGGGTTATAAGCAAACATTATAACCTGTGGTAGCAGAACAGGAGACAGGACAAGCGACAAAGGCAAACAGCGTATTGGGGGCTAAGAAGCAGCTCTCTGATCACTTGCAAGGTTCTGCTCAAATTCTAGTCCCTGGATTTTAACATGAGACAGAGATGGAAAATAAATACCTTCAAGAAAAGAGCAGCCTCAGTGGCATACTGCAAAGAAATGCACAGAGAATTCACAACCCAGCTGCCATATCAGTCAGAGCAGAGTAGGCAAGCACATTTCCCAAAGACACAGATGCACAGAAAACTGGCCCTTACTGTTAAAGCAGTTCATTAGTTGCCCTCTAGAACTGGCAAACATGGCAGAAACAGTCAGAATTCAAGTTTTTTAAGGACTAGAGGAGAGAGGGGCCACATGGCATTGGAGAAGAACTGTACAGAAGCCTCTTCATCAAAAGTATCTAGTTATTGCAATTCCTCTGCTTCCCAACAGGGGAAAAGAATCTCACAGAAACATGTAGCTGGAAATAATTAACAGAGACAAGTGTCAGAATATGGAGCTCAAATACATAGCACAGCTCTTGCGACTTGGAAATAAAATAAAGTCTTATTAATCACAACCTGTTCTTTTGTCTTATATTTACATTAACTCTTACAAAAAGAGCCAGAAACAGATAGTATATAAAAATGGTCAGAAAGACCAAAAAAAATCACTGCTGCTTAAAATAAAGGGAATTAAGGCCAAAGCAGCAAATTAATTGTATTAAATGCAGCAGACTCAAAGATGCGTCTCACAGAAAGGGAAAGGAGTTGAAAACAGATCTGAAACAGTAGAAAGAATGTGGTGAAACAAAGAGAAAGTCAGTAAGGACACCTCAGCTGAGAGAGAGAGAGAAAAGAAAGCAGAAGGGCAGAAAGATAAGACATGACTGTCTCAAGAAAGAAGCAATCCAAGCCCACTATCAAGAAAAGACATGGCGGTGAAAATAACCTGACTGTTGCTCCTTCTCCAAGTTCCGTGAAGGAAAGGAAGCAGAAAGTCTACATGCTGCATTAGGACAAATTATTAGACAAGATGCAAGAATTAGATGAAATGGGAGGGAGCGCACCAGAGGACTGAACTACAGCTGGTTAGGACACGACAAAAGAAAGTGTGCTTAAATTTGATGGAGCTGTATAGGGAAAGGAGAGTGGTTAGGACAACTGGCATGGAAACTAGAAAATCTACATTCAATTACTACCATTACAAACATTTTTCATAGGTTTGTGAAACACCAAGACATCATGAAAACAGGGCTCAACTACTACAGACATAAGGTTAAGGTTTCTTGTGAGTGGGAATATAGGAAAGAGGGTGGCAGTGTCAGAGAGTGGACAAATCTGATGTTCTGCATGCATGTAAGAGATAAGAGCTTTTTTAATGTTTGAAGCAATCAACATGAGGCAACATTTTTTTCAATATTAAAGTTATTTATGCCCTCCTCTGAGGCATCAAGTCCTTTTTCTAAATATATTTCTATGGTTATATACTTAACTCATCTCTTAGTAAATACATGAACAACTTGCCTTGTCTCTGTGAGTCAGCTGCTGACTAATAACATCTTCACAAATGCTAGAAGATGGAACAAGGTTGTGCAGCTGGTAGAAGAGCTCCACACTCTTCTGATGATGCTGAGGAGTTCCATCACCCAACTGGTCCCAAAGAGTTAAAGCTATATGCTTTGTACATGAAAATAAAAGTTGCAAGAGACAAATGAATTAGTATCGTGCCTTGTTTTGCTCTAGACTACATTGAGCTTTATGCAATGATGGGATTCGTTACATCTGATGACACTATATGACCAACAGGTAATCTATAAAACTGTTCTTTTTTGTTTGTATGAACATAAGGGACTGTCTGAAACACTGCAATAACTTATTACCTAAAAAAATCCTGTTAGGAGTCAGAACTCACAGGTATCTCCACAAATTTTCATGGAAATATAATTAACTATGTAATATACGCTGCTGCTGATAATATTTTGTAAATTATTTCTTACATAAAGTACACAAATGCAGAGATTATTGTTTACCAGAGTCCTACATTACACACATCTCACTTTCATGCCTTTGTTAGTTAATGATGCTAATCAATCAGGTTTTATTTATATTTTTAAAATAATCATTCAAACAAGGATTTTCACCCAAGCAGCCAGTAAGCCAATTACAGCAGGAAAATTTACTATGTATTTTCATTTAGAGTCTAGCACAGGTTACAACTGTTATCAAAATAATCAGCAAGAGAATTTGGTTTTCCATACCAAGGATGGTACAATGGCCAAGACTCTGTCTTTACCAGCCAGGAAAAGAAGTCTAAAGAAAACAGCAATAAGACACTCCATTGTACCTTGAAGAAATCAGTCTTTTCAGCCATAAATCTCAGATTGCCTTGAGTAAGAGGAGGTCTGATGACCACAGCCACTCTTCCCTGGTTAGGGCTAAGAGGCTGAGCAGTTTCCACACTGTTCTGATTTTCTCCAGTGACTAGAGCAACAGATTGAGTCAATCCAACCAAGTCCATCACAAGGGAAATAGTAACACCCTGAACACTGAAATCGCTTGCTTGCTTGCAAGCATTCATTAAAGTCTGTAGCCACAGTGGAGGCTGTACTTGTTCACAGTCTGAAATAAAAATCACAGATGGTAAATTCATTTACAG
This sequence comes from Egretta garzetta, assembly GCF_000687185.1. Lineage (NCBI taxonomy): Eukaryota > Metazoa > Chordata > Aves > Pelecaniformes > Ardeidae > Egretta > Egretta garzetta. The sequence continues at coordinate 23,721 of NW_009260763.1, forward strand.
TTTTAAATATTATTAACTTTTCCTATTCTATCCCATAACCATACGTACAATTGTCCTTTATCTTTCATATTTCAACAAGCCCGTTGTATGGGTTTAAGAAAATATATGCAGGAAAAAGGTATCTTGATGTATCTATCTTTAAAATAATCTAATTAAGAATGCAATACTGTATCACTTCAAACATTTAGTAACACAAAATAAACAGGAAAATTTGAACAAGGAAGAGAAAAATAAGTTTTATGGAAATGCATTCACACAATTTCATGTTTTAGACATAACTGGGCTTTTAGTAGTTCCCACATCTTTTCATTCACTTTCTTCCTTCAGGAAATTCTTGACCAGCAATCAAGTCTTAACATTGTAGTTTGCAGTCTAGAATAATTCTGTAGTATTTATA
>NW_009260763.1:24147-63052 GCF_000687185.1 Egretta garzetta
ATATATATATATATATATATATATTTAATATATCTATAAAAATATATATGTCATACAGATAATATAATACATAATTATTTACATACATTACTTATATATAACCTAAGTTTAAACTGACAAAAAAATACAGAGGTTTTCCTGGCAGCACTTTAAAAGCAAAAGTGTCTGTGAAAATTGATGTTTTGGGTGGCAGAAACTTGACCCTATTAGATCACACTCTGCTTTCACTGTAGGCAGTTGTTTTCCCCTTCTTCCCATCCCCTCACTTAATACTGTACATTGGCCTGATAATGCAAGTGTTTTTCAAGTTCACAGTCCACTCTCCAAGTGAATAACACACCCTTTTATTTTAGGGGTACCACAGTAATTTTTCTTAAAAATTCAAGAGGACTCCTATCAACTGTTTTCCTAAACTAGGCCAATGCTTCTAGAATCACACAAAAGCGATGAAGTGGTATCTAATAGGCACAAATACAGCATCTATTTAGAATTGAGAGGGATGATACAATTTCTAATTTATATCCACAATACTTAATTTTGCAATGTAAATTGGAGCCTAAATATACCTAACAATTCCACACAATGTTCTAGAGCTTACAGATATAAACACTATTCTGAGCTTGACTCAGTTCCCCTTTTAATTTCTTCAATTAAAAATAGCACACATTTACCTGAGAAATGAAGCATACAGCAAAAGTTAAGGACAATTATGTTCTATCAGTATCACATTAATTTGGCTCTTTCAAATAAACAGACTGATGACTCTCACTGTTGATTAAAGGCAATTGGGCTACATCACAAACGCAACCCATCAGAAACATGTTCCAAATTTAGGACCTCTTCAATAAAAACAGTCTCTTCTGCAAAACATATCAACAGATGAAGAAAAGGCTGCCATCTGAATGATGGTAACTACCCTCTCCCATTCTCCATTCTCTGTTCCACCAGCATTCTCTGTTTCGGGAAGCAGGACTCCCGGGACAGCTATGCAGCCCCATTCCCATCATGACTCCTGTCCGCCCTGCCATTCTGTATGACAGATGTTTACATCTGAAACAAAACCCTTCCCACTGATTTCAGCCACCTGCAATTTATGCCTATTCCTCAAAGTCACACTGTTTAATAGACAGCAAAAGCAGCATCAACAAAGGGGAAAGTTCAGGTGATGCACGAGCAACACAAACCCAAGGCATGTAACAAAGTGAAAAAGATTCCGAGAATCAGTGCCTTCGTAAGGCACATATTACTCAAGCTCTACAGCTTTCTGCTTCAGGGTTTACAAGGCTGCAATAATCAAAAGTGTTATTTCCATGGAAAAGTAATAAGCAAACAGCTGATTTTTTAAAATATTTTTAGTCTTCTGCCAAAACACTTATTTGTAGGTTTCTGGTATTTGGAAAAAAGAAAAAAAAAAAATCTCACATTTTTTAGGATTGTGCTATAGATGCACAAATATCCTATGCTAGATCTTTTACAAAAGGTAGCACCCCCTTAGCACTGCAATACCCTTAATTAATAAACAGTTGTAACCAAGTTGCCTTCAGCTGACATAAATATTTGATATGTCTGGATCTCACAAAGTCAAAGATATGCTCTGCTCCTGGCTGTATAATGAAGGCATACACAACACATTTTAAGGACTACAGGAATAGAAGAAGCAGTCATGTTAAATTAATGTGCTTGTTTCCAAAAGCCAAAAGACTATTAATCTCCAAGCAATGCCTACTGCTTAGCCTTTAATAGATTTTGAAAGTTGTGGATGAGAACAAAAAGCCATGACTGTGAAGTTTCCTAGAAAAAACAAAATCACAGAAGATGACTGAGACAGTAGCCAGAATTATTGTAACTATTTCTTGCATGCTCCGAGCATACCCACTGTGATACCATTTTACGGCAGCAACTCTCAAGCTACAGACCAGAAGTGGAACCAGAATTAGAACTGTAAATTGAAGAATTTACAAACTGTAAAAAGGATTGTCTACCTAAATTGTCACATTATACAGTAATCTAGAACTGTCAACATTCTAATCACATTTCTGTATCTGAATGTGTTCACAGAACACCTTAACATTTCACAAACCCCACCACTTTTATTTTGTTTTCTAATGCATCTGTAGCTAGAAGAATTGTTTGCAAGAACCGTTCCTTTAACAGAAACTAGGTAAAATTAATTAATTTTTCATCTGGTGTGATTTCTATTGGACAGCAGCTTATAATTTCCATGTACTGCATAAGTGATCGATGTGCACATCAATCCAAAGTTGCTAAAATGAAGCTAAAAACATACTTGATGTCAGCTGTGGCTATTGCAAAATATGACAGAAAACACTGAGAATCCATATAGTGAAGAGGAACATCTGAAAATCTAGATTCTACTCTCGGGCTTCAGTTTGCATTATTTATATTTGTCACTCCAGTATTAATTAGTGTCAAATCCCATGCCAGCAATATTCTTAAAATCTATGGAAAACAGTTTAGTTTCCAAAAAGCAAACCAGTTGATACAGAATGAAACATATTTCTGAGAGGAACAGCAAGCAGCAATACACACATAGCATGAATACTATTACTTTTTTTTTTTTTTAAAAGAAAAAGAATTAACATTTTAAAGGCAAAAAAAGAGGAAGAATGCAGCTTACCAACTTCAAGCTTCCCAGGATGTAATTCTGAAGTACGGTTTCCTTCAGCAATGTAAACGGGAAAGCTTGAACATTCAAGATACAGCTGACAAGCAGCAATAAAGGCAGGAAGGTATTCTTTCGGTGGTTTTTTCTTGTTTGTTTTCTTCACCTTAGCATCAACTTGTGATTCTCTGTCCCATTTTGTCTGTCCTTGCTCTCTAGTAGGGTCTACTGGAAGCTCTGCCCCTAAGGGCTGAGAGAAGGCATTACTCTGAATGATATACAGGTTGATAAATCTGGTTAAAAACTGTTGGACATACTCCAAACAGCACTGCATTGCAGTCTTTTGGATCGTTTTCCCACTTCGACTTGCTGTCCCCTGTGTCATTATGGAAGGAGGCTGCACAATGGTTTCCTCAGATCCCACAGTTGATGCTGTCTCAGTCTCTGAGGATGTGCTACCAATAATAGGAATGCCAGGTGCACCATGACCTTCATTCAGTGCTCTATCAATGTCATCAGTTGTATCTGCCTGGTATTGTACAAATTCAGTGAATCCACTTTCTGATGATCGACTGCTTGGAGGATTTTCACTGTCTTCAAACACATCATTAGGATTTTCAAGTGAAACTGACGGCACCTGAGTGAGATAAAAGTTTAATGGTTGTTCAAGAGGGGTTATTTAGGTCCTAGTGAGAAAATATTTATTTGCTTCTCCCTTTGAAAGCAACAATTTTATTCCACAGTTTTAAACCTATTAATATAAATACAATTTATGCAAAATTATGCTTGCTGTTTCACTAAGCTTGCCAGACCAAGCAAACTATTAAAAAAGCATTGTTTATCAAGTAAAATACTTTAAATATTATTGCTTTTGACCTTTTCTTCGTATCATAATCTTGCCTATTTTTTATGAAAGAATGCTGAAATGCATAGGCACAGGTATTATTAATTTATACAGCACTAACCAAAATATTCATACATCAAAGAAAACCCCTCACTTCCAACAGGAAGCAGGACATTGAACTATGTTGCTTATGGTCACTATAGCTAGCAAGATTCTTTTAATACTGAAGATTTTAGCATATTCTACAGAAGGACAATATATTTATCTGTTAATCAGAAACTACTGCAGTCAAAGGAGCAAAAAATGCTTGCAGGCAAAGGAGACAAAAAGGAGTTGTCAGCCAAGAATAATGGGAAGACTTGAGAGAGTAGGGAAAAGTATACACTTCTCTGATCATGCTTTTGAAGTTTCCAATGTACAAGTAAATAATCACATTGGATAGTAAATTATTTTAACCTAGTAACTGTTTACATATACTACTGATAGAAGAACCACAACTATTAAAGCTTTGTCTCATTAGGAAGGCAGGACCAGTGTCATTTAACATCACAACTATAAGTTGTCAAAACACCTTAAAGTGAACCATGGAGCTGTAAATGAAGAATAAAATCTTTCATAACCTAAAAACCATTTTTGCCACTTCCACATTTATACTAATAAAGTCATCTCAATTTCTCAATGAAATTTATGCTCTTTGACTTAAAAAATTGTCTATTAAATGTGGATAGAATCTTGATTCATAGATACATATATAGTACATCTAACTAAGTAGCTTCTCTCTTTTTACATACCAATCCCAAGATTTGGAAGTTGGGGATTTCTTTCAAATACAAAGTTATAATTATAAAAGAACAAATAAACCTTCATTTAAGAATTATTAATCATTTGTAACTAGAAAGAAAAAACAAATCATCTCCTAGAAACAAGAAAGAAGGGTTGCTCCAGCAACAACAGTTCTTTATGACTCATTGCGCGCCTTAATTCCTCATCAGTTCAGAATATGCACAAATCTGATGAGTGATTTCTACTCAAAAAGAACCCATAGTGGCTTTCTGGGCTGCTCTAACCCCCTATAGTCTTGTTGGTAACGGGTAGCACAGTCTCTGCTTCCTGGTGAGAACGTGAGGTGAATAGGGAAACAACTTAGAAATGCATGGATTAGTGGGAGTAAATGCAGGTAAAGAACATGCCCACATACTTCTCATCTAGCTATCTTACCAGCGATGGCAGATGTTGCCTGAGATCTAACAGGCCCAGAAGTTGTCTTGCTGTCTGACATGCCAATCAGTAGCTGTCTTAAATACAGAATTTGAGCATAACCTAAAAATCTGAGTAACTTTTTCATGAATAAATAAAACCAGAAACAACATTATATATGGTAAATTACATCTTGCTTTACCAGAGATGGAGTAAGAATGAGATTTTGTATGCGATAGCTTTCACCGTCTCCTGTGTTAATATGTCCTGAAAAGCTTGGAAAGACATAAAGGGTGACCCTGTCTTATACTATGTAAAAGAGATCAGAAACATGGTAATTAATTTCACCCTAGCTCTTAACAGAACCCATGGCCACATATGAGTTGGTTTTAATTTAAAGGAAAAGGCTGTTGAAGGTTCAAAGGGCAACATCAACATCATTCAATCAAAACAGCCTTTTTCTTTTAGAAAAAGGGGGGGGTGGGGTGGCAAAAGAACAAAACCAGGCAGGTATCAACTGACTAGAAAGAATAAGGATAGGAACCTGAATAAAGGATGCTGGAGTCTTAGTGGACAAGGTGAATGTGAGCCAGCAGTAGAGCCTTCTGGTGAAAGAGGCCAACCACTTACAGGACCATATTAACAAAAGTATAGCCAGCAAGTCAAGGGAAGAGATTAATCCTCTCTGCTCAGCAGCTTTAAGACCACATCTGGAATACTGTGTCCAAATTTGCATTGATTAGTAAAAAAAACAAACACTGATTAAGTCCAGTGGAGGGCCACCACAGGAGCACCTGACATAGAAGGAAAGCTCAGAGAGTTGGATTTGCTCAGTCTTAAGAAAAAGAATGCTAAGAGTTGTGGAGGGGAAGGTGTCTTTATTGCTGTCTGTGACTTCCCATTAGGCAGCTGAAAAGATGGAGGCATGCTCTGAAATCCACAGTGAAATAACAAGAGGCAATGAACACAATCTGCAACAATGGAAATTCTGATTAGATAACACAGTGCAAACAAACAAGCTGTGCAGAGAAGTTATGGCATCTTCATACTTGGAGATACTCAAAACTAAGCTGGACATGATTCCTGAGTGACCTGACCAAGGTCCTGCACCTGGGCCGGGGTAACCCCCAGTATCAAAACAGACTGGGGCATGAAAGGATCAAGAGCAGCCCTGCCGAGAGGGACTTGGGGGCACTGATGGATGAAAAGCTGGACATGAGCCGGCAATGTGCGCTGGCAGCTCAGAAGGCCAACCCCAGGCTGCACCAGGAAAAGCGGGGCCAGCAGGTCGAGGGAGGTGATTCTGCCCCTCTACTCTGCTCTGGTGAGACCTCACCTAGAGTACTGCGTCCAGCTCTGGAGCCCTCAGCACAAGAAGGACATGGAACCGTTGGAGCAGGTCCAGAGGAGTGCTACAAAAATGATCTGAGGGCTGGAGCACCTCTCCTGTGAGGACAGGCTGAGACAGTTGGGCTTGTTCAGCCTGGAGAAGAGAAGGCTGCGGGGAGACCTGATTGCGGCCTTTCAGTACCTAAAGGGGCCCTACAGGAAAGATGGGGAAAGTCTTTTTAGTAGGGCCAGCTGTGTCAGGACAAGGGGTAATGGCTTTAAACTAAACCAGGGTAGGTTTAGACTAGATATAAGGAAGAAATTCTTTACAATGAGGGTGGTAAAACACGGGAATGGGTTGCCCAGAGAGGTAGTGGAGGCCCCATCCCTGGAAACATTCAAGGCCAGGTTGGACGGGGCTCTGAGCAATCTGATCTAGTTAGCGGTGTCCCTGCTCACTGCAGGGGGGTTGATCTAGATGACCTCTAGGGGTCCCTTCCAACCCAAAACATTCTATGATTCTATGACCTAGCTTTAAAGTAGAATCTAACTTTGAAATCAGCCCTGCTCTGAGCAGTGACCTGCAACTGTCACTTCCAACCTAAATTATTCTGTGTTGTTCCTCTCGTTTCTTCAGCTGGAAAACAAGGATTTCGGGACATGTCACTTAACATACCTTACAGAGCAAGCCATGGTGGTGTAGACCAAACTAGGCAATGCTAAAAGAGAAATAGCTGCTGACTGGTTTGGGGGTTTTATTTCTTTATTAAACGATTCTAAGAACTTAACAGTGACAGTAAAATAACTGATGGGTATTAATCAGGTGCACATAAATTGGGTGAGAGGAGAATTTACATATGCTTGATAGGTAAACAAAATGGAGAATTCTTTTGAGTCCAGTTATTCTACACGATTAGACTCTTGAAGTGCATTACAACTTCAAACCTTAGTTGATTATTTCATTCTTAGGCCCTGATTCTGAAGTGATTTATACATGTATAATATTACATCTGGATAAAATCCCTTAAGAATCAAGGCCTTTTACCACAATGAAATGCAGAATTATGATTTCTTCTGAAAATCCAAGTGTCACATGTATTGTTGTATATTAAACTAAATCTAATCAAAGACTTGTAGGTGGTTCAGCACAGACTTAGTAAGCCCATTTTTCCTTTCCACACAAGTACATTTCCAAGATGCTGCAAAACATAATCAGTTACCTTTTTATTTTCCCATTCTTTGATGGAGCTGCTGTGTCCACTAGGAAGCTGCAGGATACCATCTGTACCAGCAGACAGCAATGGAGGTTGAACCTTACTAAGGATCTTTGAGCAGAGTCTGAGAGAATCCGTAAGCTCGGACAAGTGCAAAGTATGAAGATGGCTTGTCAACGCAGAAATCATCCTGAGCAATAGCTGAGGCAAGTGTTCTGTCTGTATTTCAATGTAAGTCTCCTAACAAAGTAATAGTAAACAAATTGTAACACCAAATTCCACCCTGAAAGTTACCTTCTATAGCAGTGGTACCTAACATTTGTGTTCTAAACATATGTAACACGGAAAAAGGAAAATTAATATCTTAATATCCATGAATAAGAAATGCATGCTTTACTTAAGAAAATTTTACAAAATTAACTTTACAGTTCAGTAACCAACAAATAGAAATATATTTAGCTTTTTCAGACTTTTACATCTTGTTCATTACACAACAAACACATTACAAAACATAACAATAAGGCTAAAGAATTCTACTACTATTATTTTAATAACCTTAATATAAAAGTTTAAGAATGAAAGATGAACAAGTTTTTAAGAACTAAAGGAAAAACAGGCTGATTGCCATACCTGACACAGCACTCTCATACTTCTAGTAGGCTTTGAAATGAGAAAGCAAAGAATTGAGGAAAGACAGGAATAGAAAATACAGTTCCAACAGTCTGCTACATTAAGCAATGCCAACAGAAAAAGATGATATATCTTATGACATTTAAGAGAGCCTTAAAAGAAAGCCGCACATCTAAACTAGCATATCAAACTGCGAAAGATTATACTTGTCATAAAAGCAGTGTAGTTTTAGAGAGGGGAAAAAAAAAAAAAAAAATAAATAATCGAGGACAGACAAAAATTTTCACGTATGAGCATCATAAAACACACTTTGGTTATCCAACCAGTCTACCAAGAATCATATAATGAAACCAAAGCTTCTTCTAAAGGTGTCCACCAATTTACGGCAATATATTTTCAGGAAAAACTATTAATAAAGCAGATATATTATTTCTGTAGACTATAAATATACAGAATCCCAGTATTAGCAATGAATAAAGCAATTCTTACCAAAGAAACTATATCCAACAAAAAATCCACTAACAAGCAGAAATTTGTCAGGGGTAACTCAGATTGCTCACTGCCACCTCCAGGCCCAGTTTGAAGTCTGGCATGTAATGTCCTCCTGAAAAATTCAAACAAGGTTTCATGATATTTCTCCCTCCCCCTTACATCGACCATGTTTCTGTAACTTAATGCAAAGCTGTACACATCAGGGGTAATCCCTACAAACAAATAAGGAATCTCTCATTTTACTGTTAAGTAGCTCATGTGGCCCCATTGCATGCTTTCAGAAAAAGCAGCAGTCAGCCTTTCACTGTAAACCAGTCTTCATTCATGAAATAAGGGCATTCAGGCCAAAATTGCATTTGTGACTCCACCATATACAGCAATATTTACTAGTATGAGCATGGGCACCAATAATAGAATTAAGGGACAGTGTTACTGGAAGCACAGTAATTTTGAAGATATCTAAATACTCAAGGCATTAAGCATTGAGATAAAGACAACAAAAAGTGAAATAAAAGCCCGTGGAGCTTTAAAGCTGTGCAAGAGGAAAACAAAACAAGCTCTTTAAATGTCCACTTCAACTTCAGCTGACTGTGTTGTTTTACTATTGACAAGAATTCATAATCTGATGAGCTTTATTGCTGAATAAAATAAGACTGAACACAAATCCCCTGTGTAATCATGTTGCAATCTGACAATATTATAAGCAAAGGATATGAACAAAGGAATAATATTTTGTTTCTCCAATTAATCTATTCTGCTGGTGGTGGTGAAGGCAATGTCACATTTTCAGCAATGGTTAGTTATGGTAACACTTTCCCTCTGTTTTGGAAGGGTTCATGAATATATATGCCAGGACTGAAAAAGGTTTTTTTTGAAAGTCTCAAACAGTGACAGCAAGTATTTATCAAAAGATTTTAAAAATATTTTTAAAATAATATTTAAATTGCATTCTATCAGTAACCTACATTTGAAAAGTAGCATTCTCCTTAACCCACACCTCCATTGGGTTACTCTATCTCTCTAACAACAAATAATTATCTTAATAAAACTAGCAGCTTGTTTTACAGTTTAGTGAAATGGTCCCTTTGGGTAAGTCATAACACAAATTCTTTTTCACATTCTGTGCTCCTACCCAGAAAGATCTACCATTTCATAAATTACTCACAGATTTGTTCAACTGTAATACACCTCATAAAAGATGACTTGAATTCAACTCACTGAGCCTCTTATCAATAATAGCTTTGAGAGAAGGCTCAATAGCAGTGATCAATACTTAGATGGGAGAAAACACTAGATAAAAGAAATCCTATTTTTAATTTTTCGTGGGGGAAAATCTTAAGAAAAAGCCTAAGAAAAATTCAGAGGGATACCTAAATTGCTTTAAAAGTAATAACTGATTTAGCAATCAGACTAGACGATATAAAGATAACTTACAAATTCATGGTTTAAAATCAACTGGTTATGTTTTCACTTAATGACATATCTTTTTAAACAGGAAGACAGTAACTTACATAACACCGCAGCTTATGCAGGAAAAAAATAAAAAACAAACCAAAAAAACATTCTCCAGACTCCATTTATTTATTAATAAGGCAATCTGGTATCCATGCTTACAGTAACATCTACTTTTATGTAGAGAAATTCTTCCCTGCTTGTTAGTTGGTTGTAGACTGCTTTCTTTACCTTAGCAATTCAGTCTAATACACAAAAATTAAGTCACAGCCAAGTTGGAAGGGATTTCACCTAGTCCAACACTGAGCAGGACTGCTATTAGATAAATTTATCCATATTTTTGTCTAGCAAAGTCCTGGAAATCTCTCAAGGAAACTCCACAGCCTTCTTGGGTAACCTGTTTCACTGCTACACTATGTTCCTAGCAAAGCTTTTCTGAAAGTCCAGCCTGAACCCCTGAGCCAACACTTGTTGCTGTCCCTTGTTTTACCATCAGCCATTACCAAAGGTATTGCTTTGTAATTGCCCTTCAGGAAGTCATAGGCTGTTATTCAAGCCCCTTCTTTGCCATGCTAAGCCAAACTCACCTACCTCAACCTCCCATGCAGTGTCCTATGACTCTGACCATCTTAGCAGTCCTCTACCAGAGCCTCTTTATTTTCTCAACACTCCTCCTCAAGCAGAGTGCCCAAAGCTGGACAAAATATTCCACATGTGGCCTTAGAAACACTGAGTAAAAGGAAAAATAACTTCCTTTCACCTGCTGCCCACACTCTCTCTAATGTAGCCCAAGGCACGGTTTTCTTTACTTATGACAGCACACTGTTGGCTCATAGACAAATTAGTGTTCAAATCTCTTAACACATTATTAAGCTATTCCCATAAGCAATGAAAAAAAATTTTGTACAGATTTCATTTGAAATCCCTACATCATCTATCCCTTGTCACAGCAACATCCCCTGCTCTCCTGTGGTCCCTTGGCACCCCTCCCCTCCTGTTAATATTTTCAGTTCTCCCTTATTTACTATGATCCTTCCTGTAGCCCTCCTTGCCATGTGCAGGACTCTCAATTTTTATTCCCTAAAAGAGCGGGGCAAAAGATAACACATTCCGCAAGTCACTCTTGGTAAAGCTGATGGGTTTGTGAGGCACCCGAAGAGTAATCCTGTACTGGACAGAGAGAACGAAAGAAACCAGCTTTGAGATCACTCTGGAGTCTCTCCTTCAGCAAAGGTGCTAATTCTGCCTCTTGATTTTACCCATAACCTGAGTTTGTAAGAACTCACATTGCTGAGACCACCAATTGCATCTGACTGAAACTGGCCAAAAGATCAAAGTTAAAGGGATGGGGAATAAAAAGGTTTATAGACTAAACGATCACATTAGACTAGCTACTTTGAAGAAAAAAAGCTTATAAAATAAAAGTCAACTACAACTTTACACATACGGAGATTTAAGTATTATAACTTACCTACAACATTCTTCAAACCAACGAGCAATGTAATCCCACATATAATAAGGCTCAAAGGAATTAAAGAGAAGATTGGCAGTTTTAATCAATTCTGCTGTTTTCTTGTTTTCTCTCAGTTTGCTGAAAGAAAATAAAGAACATGTTATATTTTTTTACTTCCTTTCCAAGTGACATAAATACGCATCACCATGCGTTTTCCCACCGCCAGTTAACACTGACAAGTTTTCCTTCCCTCATCCCTACAGCAGTTGTTGCTCTAGGGCAGTATATTGGCAGGCTCCTCGTATCAATGTGTCTTCACGGTTGCCAGGTTTCTTCTCTATCCTTTCTTTAGTATTTATCTTCTAACCACATTTTTAATAGATCCGTTTTCCCATGGCCATTTCTACAGTTGTTTTTCCCCACCAGCTCTGAACTTCCCTCTTCTCTCTGCCCTTTAAGATATTCAGCTCAAATCTTGAAACTATTTATCCCCCTCTCTAGCTGTCTTGTAGCACTCTTCTTTTTTACTCTACAAGAAAGCTCATCAGTGCACATTTTTTTGAAGAACACAGATGTAAAGAATGCCACAACCAATCTATACCATTGACATACTGACTTCCAGCTCTATCAAGCAGGTATTTTTGTCATGGATGAAGAGTAAAACATATGCTAAATATTAAAAAAAAATAATAAAGCCACAGCCCTTCAGACCTTTGTACTGAACACAGAAGTTGCAATTAATGTCAGTGGATCCTATGTCATGAAGAAACCAGGTCACGGTCTCACAGGCTTCACAGTCATAGTTTCAGCAACAAAAAAATATATCATTTAATACAAAATACATTATACTCATTGTTCACCTGCTTAGCTGTGTGTGATCTTTGTTGAAAGAAGGTTCTGCCTGAAGCTCCAGTTCTGCTTTGCACTGTGTATGTAATGTTCGAAACACTTCAATCAATACATCCTCCAGGATGGCAGGGCCTAGGACAAAAACCACCAATCACAGTCTCATGCATTAGAGCACTGCTAACAGTCCACATCTGAAAACTAACAGAATCATTAGCTAGCTTTGGGCACTAAAACCATAAAATTCCTTCTGTTCAATTTCATAAGCTACCTCAATTCCAGAAGTTTTTCTGCATTCCAGAAATATACAGCCAATTGTAACACCTGGGAGTATATAGAGCACAAGCTGAGTCATTTGCCCATACAATGTGCGTACAATGACAGCTGGATACAAACACACCTAGTTCAAAAGCTATGCAGTCACATCAGTATAGCCTATGTTCAAGCCAACACACCCTCTTTGAGGGTGCTCAGCAACATGTAAATGTGATTACATGGATACCTGATCAAAGATAGCTTTCAGCCAGTTTCAAACACCCACCCATAGGCTAGCTCATAATGCTGTCATATGGAATATATACTCAAATATTTAAATTTGGTAAAAGGTAAAATATTTTTAGCATCTTCCTTTTAATTTGAGGCAGGTTTTCTTTAATTCTGGATGCAGTTTGCAGGATACTTTTTGAAATAGCACTTCCTTCAGATTTGAGCTAAATCTCATGTTTGAAGAAAAAAAACCTGAAACACCACATGCCTTACTCTGAAAGGAGTCCACAAAGTGATCCTGCTTGAAATACCCTTCGCTTTTTCAAGCTTTCTCCTAGCCTCATTGACCTGCCTTTAGTGAGAGTGCATTCAGTGAGTTAAGCAGAAATCCTATTAGCTTCTCCCATCTCAGTTTGCTGAAAGAATCCTCATAGCTCTGCTTACTTTAGGAAATCTTAAACTGATCTCCAGAAATCACAAATTACCAGGAAAATGACAAATTCTTGTCAGATATGTTGTTCTTTGCAGTCTGAATTAATCACTTCCTTTCAAGCTGTACTCTGTAATTGTTGTATTTTTACACTTTTATTATTCCACCCCCAAATCTTAGGATAGACTTCAAAAGTTATTTTTATTTTTTCAGTCACCTCTAAAATTATTATTCCAAAGAAAAAGGCAAGATATGCAGCACTTTATTGTTTTGCCTCATCTACTTTTGTCCCATAGCCCTCTGCACTCACCTGCTAAAAAGTACATTTAAACAGGGGAAAGGAAACCAAAAAAACCCCAAACCCCTCAAAGAAACCACACACAAAAACAAAAAAATACTTGCTTCCTCTGGATAAATTAGTCTGAAAAAAATTGTTTTCTTGTTAATATCTCTCATCAATATGTGTATATTAGAAGAAAAAGCAGATTATTCCCAAAAGCAACAGCTGAGATTTAAAACAGTGAAAGTCACTATTTGACTAAAGAAATGGAAAAGATCCAATCTGTATCTCTTCCAACATCCAGTCAGTTCTCTCTCTGACTTTAACTTACCATTTCCTGTGTTGAAAGTAGAAGAAATTACATTTGGTAAAAGGTAAATCTAAGGAATACATTTAATTATTAGCTTAAAAGATCTAAGAAATCTAGCTAACCTGCCAGTATTAAGAACACAGCTTTTTCAATTTGACCAACAATAGAGAAGAATTCTCAAAGCAGAACCATGTAAAACAAGTTAAAGACTAGAAGCAGTATGAAAATTACCTAATTCAGGCTTATCCAGCAAACTTATAAGAATTCGAAAAGGCTTTAAGTCTTGCATTAAAGTGCTTTCTTCTCCATGCCCATTAACTTGTAATATTCCAACCATTGCCTACAAAGAGCAAAAGCATATCAGGAAAAGAAAAACAAAACCAGAAAACAGTTTTTGAAAGAAAGGTGCAATAAAAGCTGCATATAAAGAGGAAATTCTCAGTAGTGGAGACCACTATTTCATCTCACTCCTGCTCATTCTCTCCAAGCTTAAGTGTTCTCTCAACTTTGCCTGAATATTGAGAATATTTCTGTGGAACAGAACTCAATAACTTGTATATACTTTAAGTCAAAATAAAACGCCAAACAGATACCAATGCTGAATTTCATAAGAATAAAAGAGAAGACATGAAAAGCGACGAAGAAATTGGTTGAAAAGGTAAGGCATGTAGCGATTAAGGGCTTAATAAATAATAATCTGTCCATCTAGGATATACCCACCTATGTGGCAGAAAACTTTCTTGACTAAGTTGACTAGACAGCAATGAGAACTTAAAACAATTGGGAACACTGAGTTTCTATCTGAAGCAGTTTAGGGAACAAGCTGCGGAATTAAAAAAAGCCAAATGAAACTGCCATAGATTGTGCTTAGTTTTCTCTCTGTGGCTGGCTTTGAAACTAGTTTGTTTCTTTTACAGCTTCTAAAAAAGGAGGACAAAGAAGAGAAAGAAGATAGATGGGAAAGAAGAGAGGCAGGAAAACAGGTTTGACCTTGCTATCTGCTATAAACCAAGTATTATCAGCCAGTATCCTGAAAGAAAAAAAATCTTCTGTACTTGAATATGCCTTTAGAAGGTCAGAATTCTCAGTACATTGTATCAATGAGTAAGACGGGGGTGGACTGGATAAAAGAACATAAAGAGACTGCTAGAAAAGAAGGCAGAAAGCAGCAATGCTTTTGAAGTCTTTCAAAAGACAGCAAATGCTTTTAGAAGGCATATATAATTTGTATTATGTAGAGCAAGCCACTGATTTTAATGTTGGTAAAAAAATTTAAAGCAAAAAACAGGTGAATTATCCCTGTTATAAAAAATAATCACTCTCCATTCCACTGCAGCAGTAGTGCCTGCTTGCAAAAAAAAAAAAAAAAACAAAACACACAAAACCAAAAAAACCCCACAAACCAAAATCAAATGTACTATATCAACTCTCACCGTTGTTAGTCTTCTAAAAGTTTTAATGACATTGATTAAGCTAGAAAGATGGACAGATTTAAAAAGGAACACCACAACCTATTAACAAATGCCTAAATGTTGCTAAAAGCTCACCACATTTTGCATAGAAGGTACATGTGAAACTGTATCTCATTCAGGCCTCTCCACACTTCGATAATTTCTGAACCATCTGCCACGGAAGGCAGAAGGGTTACAAGGGAATGGTGAGAGAGTGCCAACAAGGTCCTTGCTGCACTGGAATTCTGGGGTCTCTTCCTCATCAGTAGAACAGTAGATCTCATTACGTTCAGATAAAACTGAAAGTGCTAGCTCTGTGCTGGATTATCAGCTTTAAATTGTGATGAGCTAAATATTCTTGTGTCAGCTACTAATATTGGAATCCCCACTCTCATTCCCATATGTAGCACTGCAATTCTGACTGAATATCAGAGAAACCCTGACCTTATCAATGCGCCTTAATGATAAAAGGTCTTAGTGATTTCAAGATCAGTCACAGCATCTTGAAAGACATCTGTATACTTCAATTACTGTGAGAGAAAGAGCACAGTTCTTGAGGCCAGGTGATAGCTCATCTAGCACGGCTTTAAGGGCAAATAGCATGACTGTCAATTTGCTTGACTATTCCTGACTGCCAATGGACAGCAGAAAAGACATTCCTCTTGCCTAGGGGAGAGGAAGACCATTCTTACTCAGACCTGCTGAGTATTATCTGATCAAATTTTTCAGATTCCCAAGACAAAGAGGAGTTTCCATATCTACAGAAATAAAATTCTCCAGTTCTGTTTTGTAAAAGAACAGGCTCCAGTGTGCTGGGTCATAATCAAATATCTTCCATGTATGCCACATTCACTGTGGAAGAGAGAGAGAAATCTAATATTTGTCCTGATCATATTGTTATTCTAATGAAATACATTATTCCACATCTTAATTTTCCACTGAGAAGATTTTAGAAGAGTAGGACATAATACCACAAAAAGACAAAAATTACATGCTCACACTGAAATGGCAAGTCAAAATATAAAGATACAGCAACTTTGATCAGCATCCATTTATTAAGATATATGCCCCAATAAAACATATATATAGCTACCTGAACTAACATCTCCTTAGAGAAGGTGTTGAAATAGTAAGTGGCATGCTCCTCAGGATTGCTGTGCCTTGTACTTCTGGGTCCTATAAGGGCACCATTGTTATCAAAACCTTCAAGCAAACAAAAGACAAGGCAAATAAGTATTTGTCTCTTAATAGAATATTGTGCCAATTTCTTTAAACTAGAAATCAACACACTAGCACTGATAACTTACCAAGATGAAGTCCAAGTAATGTTGGCAAGAGAAAGATGATTTTATAGAGTTTAATACAGGAAACTAAGTTATACTTCCATGCAAGCAGTTTGCATACAAATTACAAACTTTAGTTTTATGCAACATATTAACCAAATCACTTCTTGTACAAAAGAAACAAGTGTTCACAAACACTGCACGAACCACAGTCCTAAAGTATCTTCAGAAAAACCTGTCCCACAAAAATATTTCAATGTCAATATTATTATGAGAACACAAAATTCAGTATTTTAAATATAAAGAGATGATCACCAAAAACAGGCTGATGTGACTAAGGGTCTTAGGGAGATTATCAGCCGTATTACACAAAATCAACTTTGTTATTCAAAATTACATGTAGGAGATATACAAACTTAGAAAATAAAGGTCTATTTTCTTTTACCAAGTACATTTTTTATTCTACAAAAAAAAACCCAAAACCAAACAACCCCTATGCTTACGGGAAAAAAATGAATAAAAAAAATAATCAAGAAGTCAGTCAGGATATCACCCTGTTCCACAGAAGCGTTTTCCACAGTTTTTGTCCTTAAGTGATAAAAAATAGAAGGAAAGCCTGAGAAGACACTTGTCCTTTAGCACCAACTGAAAGCCACTGTTAACAATGGTTAAGCTAACCATTTACAAATATTTGACATGATTTTTACGCCTAGAGAATGTTCATAGATGACACTCAGCTAAAAAACAATAGGAAGGAAGAGCTAACACCCAAATTAAATAATGTCATACAGAACATCAGACTTCAGAAAGTCTTCCAGCATAACTGATGTTTCCTCTCCCCCCAGTGTTTTATATTAGGAGTAGAATACCATGATGATATAAAAGCAGCACACTGTCAACAGAAAAACAAGCAAACAAGCTATACTGCCACAAAGTCTGTCCAAATATACAGCAAGTGGAGGCACTAGCTGTTCACAAAGCAGGACCAGGAACAGTCACCGTAAAACTATCTTCTGAAGTTATCTTTTGGTGAGATTATGCTCACGAAATAGCTGTAGAAGAAGGTTCCAGAACTAAAAAAGCAGCGTGACATTTTAAACACACGAAATATCTTTTTTTTTCAGTGACAGCAAAAAGACATAACTAATTCACCGAATTTAGATGAAACATTAGTGCAGTGTTCAATCTGGAAAGTACTTTTTCCTTGAATTGGAAAACATCGGTACGGAGCATGACAGTGCATTTCACTGTCTTTCTTTAAAAGATGAGTAATTCGACAAGTCAGTGCCTTGAGAAACAACTACCTAGAGAAGCTGGGATTTTTTCACATTTATCCTTTAAATCCCTGCAATCTTTACAGCCACAAAACCAATCTCCTCAGGCAAAACATCACTGCTGACTTCATCCCTTCCTCGGTAACATTAGTTCTCTCTCATGTCCCTTGGTTACTTCTTTCTTTGCTCCCCTATCACTCACAGGCTACCTGCCTCTGATGCCTTAACTACCAGCTGGGAAAGATGCGAGAGCCGCTGGGAACGGTTCTGGGTAGCCTGAGAAGCGCATATGTGCTTGTTGGTGAGCTGGGAAGCCAAACAAAAAAGTTAGCAGACAGTAAAGTAGTCTTCCCCTCAAGTAGAGAAACCACTTTATGTCTCTCCATTCAGCCTCCAGTTTCTGTTTACACTCTTAGGAACTTCCACATCCTGAGTTCTCTCAAAGTGGGCTGAAAGTGGTTTTTAAAGAGTAACAGCCCAGTTTCGTTTTTTAAAATTTTCTAATTTCTAGTTTTCTAAATATTCCCTAAATAGTTAGTGTCATTTAAATGGCTATTATTCTCTGCTACCCTCTTCTAATTACACAATAGTTTTATACAAAAAATTAAACAGGTATTGTACTGATATTCTGCCATTTGATAGAAGTAAAAGCATGTGTGTCCCATCATTGACCAATTTTTACCCCAAACAGGCATGTTCTAGTTGCATAGAGAACATAAGTGATTGGTGATTTGTTAATTCAACCATGCAAAGATCTTAAAGTTTGCATACTCAAGCCTGCATCAATATAGTATCAACATTTTTCAACATTGTTTTATTTCCATCCCTCCTGCGCTGTTGTGTTCCAACCGCCATTTGCATTCTATAATGCCTGTTCTCTGTTTTTTTCCATTTTATGTTTTTAGGGAGACAAAAGTTGCCTTTCAGTGTCTGTTTACATGTGCCTAGTGCACAAGGCTCTACCCCTGGATGTGGCCCATTACTGCTGCTATAGGAAAATGTACCGATAATTTATATAGCAGGAAAGAGTTCCAGCATGACATTCTTCATCTTTTATGTCCATGGAGAGAGACAGCGCCTTTCCTCCTTATGATACAAATTAAGCATTTCATTTTTTCAATAATATTTCTCTTCAATACGGCAAAGTAGTGCTAATGAACATATGATCCTTCCTCCACTTCTAGTCAACAATGAAATTAAATACAAACTTACCTAAAAGCCATGCGTAAAGCCTTCGGTTGAGTGACATATCCCTGCGCAGTACTACATGAAGGGCTGCTGACAAAATTCTGATCATGTCTGGACGTGTTGCCTGAAGAAGTTAGAAACATGATTAAATTTAACTATGAAAAATAACACTTTCTATGCTAGCAGCTTAATGTGCACTAAAACACAGTTAATTTCATGTTCTGACATTTCTAAATTCAGAATAGTACAAGAAAACACAATCTTGCTCTTAGGAAACCAAAACATGATTATTTGGAACAGACACGTTGTAATAGCATGCACCTTTTATGAACAGCAAAAATATCTGACTCCATTAACAGCCCATTTTTGTTACAAGACATTTCATTTTGTTTAGTCAGCAAAAGCCTTGGAAGCAAATTCAACTAAGATCCAGTTTAAAAAAAAAAAAAAAAAAATCACTGAAGAGCTTTGACTACCTTTCAATCTCTTACTACTTAAAATATGTTTAAGTCTTTATATATATTAAAAAAAATGCTGTTATGATGTTTACACCATTCTATCATGTAAAGAAACACTCCAAATATTTCTGTAGTAACTGATAAATGTGAACGAACCACTTCCACAAGGAAGAACACAGTTCTTTTAACAGGAAAGCACAGAGTTTTCCTAATTTCTAACAAGGTGAAAATCAGTTTTCCTCCAGAAGTAAAATAAATCATGGATCATTTAAAAACAAAGAAGGAAAAAATGCAGTCCAAAAAACCTACCTAGAAGTTGTAAGGTCTATCTCCCACTATGGCTAGGACTAACTACTCACCCAAAACCAATAATCATTTCCAGTTCTCTAGTGTTCTGAATCAGTTATGCCAAGGATTAATTTTTGCTGCTTTTGAACACTGAGAATTGGAAACCTGCACATGAACAGATAATTTGCTTTCTGACCAAATTTGAGCAGATTAAAAACTTCCACATAGATTAAACATTGTAATTTATATTGGGTTTGCATATAGAGAAGTTAAAGTTAACTTCAAAGTTAACACATCAAGTTAAAAAGCAGAAGGGTAGAGATCACAACACGAAAATAGCCAAACCTATCAGAGAAACTCTTACATATGACTCTTCTTCAAACTTGGAGAAAATCATTAACAAATACTGACTAAATACTGACACAGACTAAAGAAGTGGAATACATTTAGGAGTTTGCCAATTCATCTCTTTCATGTTAATTACCTACCTGGCTCATGTGGAAAGGAAAACAAAAAAGGATAAGGTCCAAGGTGCTCCTCTGTACTAAAACACTGGTATCTTGCACTGATGTGCTTACTGCTTCCACCTGAAGTAACGGCAGACCCCCCAAAATAGTTACTTACTGTATTATTGTAAGAAGGTAGATATAAGAGAACACTCACAAAATAGTAACAGTTGTTTATAAATAGACATATGTGTGAAATGAAGTTATTTTAAAATTTTGAATAATGAAACAAGGTAAAACAGGAAAATAAAGAGTTTCACCACTGACAAAACATATAATCAACATAGATACCCTGAACTACATAAACATTAAGCTTTTGCTTTTTTATATTACCAATGAATATCTTAAATTTAAAAGACAAAGTAATACTCCATATATTTTTCAAAAAATACAGCAAAACTCAACCACTTCTAACTGAAGTGTGTCATGAATGGAAAGTTTTATGCAAAACCTAAGCAGTTCTGAAACATTAACTCAGCTTTGCAACACTTCTATCACGCACCAAACCATCAGCCTAACTGGCGCTACAATAAACAAACATGTATTTTTATCTCTTCAAAGGCTATATTCAAAGATACAGAAGACACCTAAGCCCCCTGGAAGTGTCTTATTATATAATGTCTTCATTGTTCCAACAAAACTTTACCATTAACTCAATGTCACTGCCAATTATGTAGAGTTGATCCTCCATTGAAAGCTTCCTGTTCAAGTGGGAGAGGACATAGGTGATCCCAGGCAAGCGAACTGCAGGGCTTGTGAGGAGGCTACCCCAGAGAGCACTGTAGAACGCTGACTGATCCACAGCCGAGGCAACTTTCTCCAACAGCGTGTTTGTTCTGCAGAATAAAATCAAGTCAGCTGAATTAGGCCATTCATCACAGCCCTTGCCTCTGCCTCCAATTTTAATAAATATATAAATAAATCACCACAGGAAGGTAAAAAATTTCTTTTGAGAGGCCAGGAGAAGTCCCAGTTATACAATGAACCTTATAATGCAGCCTGAACAGAGTGATCCAACTAACAAGTATGTGGGCCAACCTGGCTTGTAAAATGCTTCTGCCTGCCCACAGCTTCTCTTCATGTACTCCTTATGTTCAAAGAGCCAAATAACTTCCTCATCTGCTACTTAGAGCCAACTGTTGCTACAGACAGAGGTTGCGCAGAGACAAAAGAAAAGCATAGCTGTGGAAGAAAAGAATCACGCATATGGCTCTTGCCCTCTCATTCCTTTCACTGAGCACTTCTAGCAATAACAGAGGATAAAAATACCACAATTCTTAGAGAAAAAGTAATTGCTTCCCCTGTTTTCATTTCTCCCTGCTCTTGTGGCAGCACCTCCACACCCTATGACAGGCCCCAGGAGGCAAGCTGCATAGCCCCTGGGGAGCATACAGCAAGGAGCAGCCCTTGTTCCCTGTAGCAGTTATGCCAACTACACTGTGTGTATCTACCTACATTGAAATAGAAAAAGACAACATTAAATTGCTCTTCACATACAAGTAATGAAAATTCTAACTTCTGAAGTTGGAAACATCAAGAGTATGTAAGTGTGTGAACAATTCCAAGAACTCAAAGCCTTGGAACATAACTTCATCCTTCAATATGTTAAGATTCTACCCCAGCACCCCATATACCATGGTCAGGATAAATCAACTGGGGCTTAGGCTGGCTGGATAAGAGGAGCTATTCCCTCCCATGCTGCTCTGGTAGAAATGTAATAATAGTAATGGAATATTTAATAGAATAATAATAATAGAAATAGAATAATAATAAGGATAGGTGGATTATTGCTGTCTCTTACATAGGTTGTTTAATGACAATTTAGATATCGAGTAAACCTTAATGCTGGAAACTTTGCTTGTTACCTTAAATTCAGTTAAGGTATGTATTTTAGACCAGGAATAATATGGCAGTACTACCTTAGAGGAGACTCATGGAAAAGAAACAACCAGCATGTTCCTAACATGTTACATATCTCAATCCGTAACAAGAATCAAAGAATCATTTTGATTGCAAAAAACCCTTAAGATCGTTGAGTCCAACCATTAACCTAACACTAAGTCCACCACTAAACCATGTCCCTAAGCACCTCGTCTACCCGTCTTTTTAAATACCACCAGGGATGGGGGCTCAACCACTTCCCTGGGCAGCCTGTTCCAATGCTTCATATCCTTTTCAGTGAAGAAGTTTTTCCTAATATCCAATCTAAACCTCCCATGCTGCAACCTGAGGCCATTTTCTCTTGTCCTATCACTTGCTGCTTGGGAGAAAAGACAGACATATAACACTAAGTCTAGTTAAAGTCAATTCCCTTTCAATAACAGGAACAACTAACACTTAATTTATCATAATTAATGTTAAGAATCTTCTACCATACTATTCTATTGCAATTAATATGACTGGATGAAATTAAATACAACCTATCTTAAAAAAATTCCACATACAAGTATTTAATGAAAAGTTGCAGAAGAAAAAACAAACCACAAAACCCAACCAAATCAAGCATATCACCTTATTAACATATCTTTCCTTACCTTTCATAATACTCTGACCCCTCCTCTAACCCAGGCAGAATCCCAGTTAACAGTCCTTGCAATCCTGGCTTCAATGTTTTCCCCAAAGGGAGGTAATAAATCTCATACAGACTCAATAATGTTGGCTTGACAGACATAGCAGCATTGGCAAGGAGTGGAAATAGTCCAGAACTGTGAAAAATAAAATTTATATCTTTTAGGAAGCTTCTCACATAAGACAATTTCATTTGCATCTTAAAACTGTTATGTCTGGTGTAGTTATAAGTATCAGGTTTTTATCTTAGAACTTTGCACAGGCATAGACCACCACACAATATGACTGCCTTCCAGATTAAACAGGTCAGTATGCCAAGATTAATATTAATGAGCTTTATTAGCATTGTGATAACAAGCACTGAAGGCTCAGAGATGACTGTGTCTTTCAACAATAAAACATATATGACAAACCAGAAGCATCTCTGCAAGACAAAATGCTAATTTTGTCCATGCTTAATTACATCACAATGGAAAATGTTTTTAAAAGTACAGCATCTTTGCACTTAAGAAAAAACAAAAATGGATAGAACATTTGAGGAAATTTATAGAAATGCTTTTCTGTGAGAAAAGAAAAATAATGATGTTTTACTTCATCAAGTATCCTAAAGATAAATTTTAAGACATTTATACTGTTAAGTAGCAAAGTATATATTTACTTCAGAAATTCAGTCTGAAAACAGATTCTCAAACTAACAATAAACCCAGTGTTCATGATGTAGCATTTAAAGGATTGAAAACATTGGAAGTATGTTTTGAGTTTAGTACAAATGTAAGTATAAGTTCATGAAAGTTACAAATGTGATCAGCTAAGGAGAAGTTACCTACATACTAAAAACATTTTTGCTACTGCATATCATAAATTATTACAAACAGTACCAATAATCAAAGACATGTGAACTCAACTGCAATTTTCAAAAACACAGAGGACTCAGGTCAAAAGACCCTAACAGAAGAAGAAAATGAAAGAACATTAAAAAAAGTAAGTTTGAGACACAGGTCTGTTGTGGTTTAGCTGCAGCCAGCAACTAAGCACCACACAGCTGCTTGCTCACCCTCCCCACCCAGTGGGATGGGTGAGAGAATCAGAAGAGCAAAAGTAAGAAAACTTGTGGGTTGAGATAAGAACAGCTTAAAAATTGAAAAGCAATAATAATAAAAACTGGAATTAAAACAACAAGAAAGAGAGAAAGAAACAAAATCTGGGAAAAAACAAGTGATGCAACCACCCACCACCCACTAACCAACACCCCACCGGTCCCCGAGCAGCAGTCGCCACCCCCCAGCCAACCCCCCCCAGCCTATATACTGAGCATGACATCATATGGTCTGGAATAGCCCTTTGGCCAGTTGGGGTCAGCTGTCCTGGCTGTGCCCCCTCCCAGCTTCTTGTGCGCATGGCAGAGCATGGGAAACTGAAAAAGTCCTTGACTGGTGTAAACACTGCTCAGCAACAACTAAACCACCAGTGTGTTATCAACATTCTTCTCATACTAAATCCAAAGCACATCACTATGCCAGCTACGAGAACCACAAAAGCCAACTTTCCAAAGTACAAAAATGTTTGTAAAAATTCTTTTTGCCTTTATCTAGAAGAACTACTGTTTTGCCATTGTCAATTGGTTTCTTTTTTCTGCAGAAAATGTATTTTTGTTCAATAACCATCACACTACAGCAGTCTTTCTTTGTAAGGCTACTACTCATCCTTCAAGATTTGATGTTCAGACACTGTCATCTGCTTTCATGAAAAATACTGGAATCTTTGATAATGCCTTAATGTGAATGTCAGCCTTCTCCCAAGAATCAGTAACAATGGCTTTTAGTTACATTACACAAAGTAGCATTTTCCACTATTCTAGAACTTATTGTTAACAAGATATTGCAGTCACTGAATCACTGCACAAGCAAAAAACCCAAGCTATGAGTTCACAGAATCTTTAAAAACATGTGGAAGCACAGAACTGAGATGCTTCCCTCCCCCTTTCACCAAATGTAGCTATATATAAACACCTTGACAACGCAAGACAGAATAGCTGATGTTAAGGCATATGATTTATTTCCAAGCATTAATACATACCTTTGCTACCTAAACACTTTCATTTTATTCTACTATTTCTCAAAGTGATAAAATTTTAATCTCCAGGGATAGCTAAAGGTTAAGAACCATGTGTGACCGTGTGTCTACACACATGCACACATCCCTCTCTACATTATATAATTAACTAGCTTAATGTCTTGCCTGGCCCACCCAACCACAAACCTATTGGAGGTTTAGGATTCAGTATATTTTCACTACACTTCCTCTTCATGGCTATACTTCCTTTTCATTATCACCAGTTCTAGAGACTGACAGTGAGAAAAAATTTGTACTTGCCCTCTGTTCTAACAGAACAGACGATCTCTCCGTTCTGTTTATTTGATTGCTTGGAAGAGAAAGTTTCTTGCAATAACTATACTCAAATTCTTTTCCAATGCCACTTGAATTACAATAGAAAAATTTAATGTGAATACATTGAATAGGCATTAACACTTCAATTACTGTACATACATGTACAAAACTCTGTTTATTTCGATGAAGAAATAATAAATCCCAGGTTTTCTAGCACTAAAATTGGTTCCTTACAAAAGTTTAGGCGACCTGTTTATCTTCTGATATACAATATTCTGGAAGAGAGTACTACACAAGCACTGGTAACATGAGGGAAAAAAACCAATAGATTCTTGCTATGTAACAAAAAAATATTATTACTATACAATGCAGGAAACCAAAAGCATCTCAACTATGCATTTGGAGTTGTTTAAACTATTGTACCTGTAGAGGAAGAGATCTTTGGCCAGACGCTTGGGCCCAATGATTTTGAAAATTATCTCATACGTTTCAAGTGCCTTGCGATGAACCCCTCCCGGCAAAGCTGGATGAAGACATTGTGCTAAGCGCTTGCCTATAGTCAGCTTCTTCGGTACTACCTGGTACTTAGCGTTGTTCTGTAGTACCTGATAAATCAACATGTTAAGAAAAACAGCACAAAACAAGCTAAACGTCAAATGTGTATTTTATAAATGAGTTCCCGAACACAGTCAGTAAGTCACAACACATACCTCGGTTACAACACAGGATAAAAAAAACTTAAGATGTACCATGGAGCTTTTTCTTTGCAATGCCTTTCACTTGTACACTTGCTATAGATGGAATTGCCAAGATATTTAAAACTTCACTTGCAACGGGCTCCTTAACTTACAGCTTGTCCATCTCATTTTACTCATCCTTCTGAGGATAAAAATTACTATCTCCACTTGTTAAAATCAATCGCCAGTAGCTCAAAGAGGACTATTAAACTGTGGGTGGGTGAGTCTGGGATAACTTTAAGAAACAGTCGTAGATTGAGTCAACATACAAAAGACTTTACCACAATCCAAAACTATATAAACATTTCAGGACTGGAACACAGAGTTGCATTTACATCTTTAGATTTTTCTTTCCCAGTATCATAGCCTTCACATTGTATACATGTGCAGCAAGAACTGTTACAATCAAAAGAATGAAAGAAATGGGAGTTTATACAAAGAAATCATGCTATTGGCATCTCCAACTGTACTGCCATTCTTGATTTTCCACAAAGTTTAAAGGGTAGAATGCAAATGCTTCAGACCTGTAATTTTCCATGCCAAATTCTGCTTCGCATTGGCAAAATGTGCATGTGTAAAGGGAACTCTACGACCCTGACTGGAGACCCCTACAAACTTATAGGACTGATTAGAACAAGATTTTAACAGATATCAGGATCTGTATTCATTTGTAAACTGCGATTAAAGATCACGATGGTATTACACATTCAGCTTATTAACTGTTAAAACAAATCAGAACAGTGACGTTCTCTGGCAAATGAATGATTTGAGTCCCATTTTATAACTCATGCTTCATAAAAATTTTGCTGATATTTATACTGGCTACTATTTTGCCACACTATTTCAATAACATTGAATGACATTAGAAGTAAATGTCAGTAATAAAAAACATGTTGCATTTATTTCCATTAGAAATGTAAATAACTTTTCCCTTTAGTTACAATTACAAAGGGTTCGACTGTATGTCTTAGAAAGGCATTTGTTTGATTTGTTTGCTCCTTGCACACACCCAACATTTGGCTCAGACTGCTAAAGCATTTGCAAGAATATCAGACCGCTAGAACCTTGCACTTCTGTCTTTTTACACCAGTACCCTTTGTCAGTTCCTGAATCTTTCCCAAGAGTACCTGCCAGGCATACCTTGTTTAGCTTTCCAAGTGCCGATATCAAATCTGCCCATTCACTGGAATACTCAAAGTTCTTCAGAGCTTTGTCAACAGCTGCTACATAGTTTCTGTACTTGGAATCAGTCAGTAGCTCCAGCTCCTCCGTGTTCATCCTCCCACAGTGTCCCCGCTAGAGACTAGCTTGCAATGCATGTACAGACATTACCTGTTCAAAATAAAAAATAAAAACCCCTGAAACCATTGTTTCCAGAGACATCTTATTAAAACAATTTTGTATCAGGAGCACTCCATTTTCCTCAAAGGCATTCTGAAATATCAATCTGAAATCAGTTTGCAGCAAATCCTCATGAAAAGCTAACACATTGCACACAAATATTTATCACACATC
Organism: Egretta garzetta; assembly: GCF_000687185.1. Taxonomy (NCBI): domain Eukaryota; kingdom Metazoa; phylum Chordata; class Aves; order Pelecaniformes; family Ardeidae; genus Egretta; species Egretta garzetta. The sequence continues at coordinate 51,390 of NW_009260763.1, forward strand.
CAGAAGAGTCTACTTGTAATCAAGTTCTGTTTCAAAAAAAAAAAAAATCCACCCAAACAAAAAAACCCCCACCACAACCCCCCCCAAACCAAACAAAAAACCCTAGAAAATTCATGTCCTGCCCCTCCCCAAAAGCACTGTTTATTCTAAACAATGCAACAAAGGGATTTTTTTATTTTCTTTTTTCCCTCCTCTGGGTCCATCACCAGAAAAACCCACCTTCCCAGAAATCAGCCTTGCTTAAAATAGAAGACACCAATCCTTCTGAATCACTTCCAGGCAGAAGACAAGAATGAAGGACACATACGACAGTCACACACTATTGCAGAATACTTTCATGCATCAACACTTCCTTTTACAAGACCTGGTATGCTAATTCAGCGCTGCAACTCTACTTTGTTTTTATAGTATCATCATCCACACACAAAAGTATATGTTTACTACTGTTCTGTAATCAGAGTCTTTTGCAATTTGCTCTATATATTTCCATCACATGGTAGTCTACACCAAGTAATTAAGATATTGTAGTTCCATAAACATCACCTCATACTTTTATAGGCCATACACTATTTATTTCATTAAATTCAATCACTATTAAAAAGAAATATGTTTTTAAAGCTACTTTAATCCCAAGCAATTACAACTCAGAAATCCTATCGTAGCACAGCTGTGAAAAAGGCAGCTTTTGTGCCCTTTTTAATTGGGGTCTTTTTGGAAGTCTCTCTGATACTCAGCTTCAGAAGATGCTTCTCTCTTCCATCTTGATTAAAGGAAAATTGTGTGCAGAAGTGCAGGCTGAAGCATGGTAGACCAAAAAAACCAAACAAAGCATGGAACAGGTATAAAGCAGCTGTATTCATCAGACTGTCTACCAGGTACGATAAATAGAATCACGCTGAAAACAGTGGCTTCAGTGAGCCCTTCCAAAACGAGTGGAGAACATGCCTCACTGGCCCCTATTCCCAGTGAGCAGCAATATGACAAAACAGCAGGACTGTTTGAAACGAAGAATGCCTATGAAAAAAGAGCAGAAGAATTAGCAGAAATAAAAAGTGACATTCCTATTTCTGGTCATTCTACAGTTGATGGAGATAATAAAACCACTTATTTCTATATTCTGCTCAGGAAGAAGTTTAAGTGGTTTTAGACCCATCCGAGAAGAGTAACAATTCAACTTGTATATAAAGTTGTAATAAACACACTCCAGTTGTGCAAGATGCATCAAAAACATGAACACTTTTCTGCCTTTTATCATCAGCGATCAATTTAAAATGTTTTCTATAGACATATAAAAACCTTTATTTGATTTGTACTATATCCATCCCTCCCTCCAAATAGCGTTCTCCCCAAAATGGCTATGAAACTGCTATTTAATAACTCTGTCAACAGTTCTTGTAAGGAGTTACCACTGACTGAACAACATAAAACCCTGGGACTGGTTACTCAGTATTTTCAGCTACCTGAAGGCCAACTCCTTGCCATGTTCTTGGAACAACCCCAAAACCTATGAACTACATCACTATTAGTAGCTTTCAGCACTCCAAAAGATAAAAATGAAGAAAGCTGTATTCCCACATCTCAAATGAAGACAATAGTAAATCAGGCTCAAAATTTCATGATCATAATCTCATCAAGTTTATCACGAAGCGCCCTGGCAGATTTTTGCTCCCTCCTTTTTGTTCTTTTAATTAGCAAGTGCTTCTGAAGATAAATTGATAAGAACCCAGCTTTAATCCTCCCAAGTTTTTTTTTTTTTTGTCCTAGAAGAACATAAAAAAAGTTTTGCTTCAGTCAGAGGCAGTGTTCTGTCACTCAGGGTGGCAGAGAGGGACCTTCAAGAACCCTCTCACCCCTAACTTTTCATCGTGGTAAGGTGCCAGACAAGCCTCTCTCCTGCCATCATCACATCTATCTTTTCTTCTACAAAACAACCAAAATTCCACATTATTCATTTCTTTATCCTTGTCACTATCTTTGTCCTCGTATTGCTTATCTCCTGGTTTTTCAGAATTGTAAGGGAAGTTGCAAGAAAGAAAAACAGGAAAGGGATGGACAAAAGGAAGAAAAAGAGCTGGGATAGCAGGAGTGAATAAAAAGGCCAAGAATGATAAATCTTTTGCACTCTTGATTCTGATGGCAGACTAATAACAACAAATTGTCTTCAAGACAGAACAGAAATGCAAACCATTACTTAAAAACCATATTCTGGGTGCCAAACTGATAGATTCCATGATACCCCACTGGCGTAAAGCACTTGAGTTCTCACTTTTTCACTTAAAGTATTCCATGTGGTTTCATTTTATAATAACCATCTTTCTTTGGATTGAGTCCAGAAAGAAATCAGCTTTGCTTTGAAAAAGCTGTAGAATGCCAACAAATTTCTCAGAGAGACAGTTGCACAACTGCCAATGTCTGATCTCCAAAAGTAAAATAAAGTATTAACACTAAAAAAAGAAGAAAGGATCAGCATACAAAAGCAGCACAATTCTCATTTCTCTAGGCAGAAAGGATGGAGAAAGAACTTGACACAGTGAATAATGCTTTCTGAGTGAAGAAAGCATCAGCATCCTTTTTTTATCCAGCCAAAGCATAAATGCAACCACTTATGGTTGAGTGGAAAACAGGGCTCTGACTTCCTCAAGTGCTTGAAAAACCAGAAAGCCAAGAGTGGACCGATTCAGGATTATCAAAGGTTAGACAAAACCAGCAGGAACACAATGTTAAATGTGTAGCTTTTTTTTAGATTTAATAAATAGGAAGAGAATATTCTGATCAGTTAAAACCAAAAAATGTTAACAACTTTGATGGAATAACCTATACTTTTAGACAAGTCTATTGCATACCAGCTGATACTAATGAACGTACTCTCATCATGTAATTGATATTTACATTTATCCATGTGCTATCAGCAAATTTAATCATTATAAAGTTTTGTATAGAGAAGAAGAAACATCCTGCTTTCTTACTACTCTGTGGTTATCATCTCCTTTTTCTTTCTTAAAAAATAGTTTATATAGTTTGGGGTTACAGGGAAAGAATAATTTCTAGCATATTTTTTCCCACAATGAAGAGTCTCTATTTTAAACAACCTATCTTCCAAATCCTATCAGTAGCCATAATAAGCCAGGGATACAGAGAAGATGCTCTGTAAATATTATGCATTACTTTTATAAACCTGGCACTATTTATAAGATCATTGAAAACACCTACAAGGTTTACTTTTTGTTTAGCCTGAAAAAATTCCAAAATACAGTTTTTAACCTTTTCTTGTTTCTGTCATGTATTCTTACTGATACTTTTGTGTCCTCTCCATCTATAATAAAACTGCAGATTTAAGAATGTTTAATCTTATGGCACTGATATTTCAATACAATGTTAAAGCTTAGTAATGTCTATTGATTATCACGGTTTACCACTTTGAAAAAATGAGATAAGTAATAGAATTTGGTAGATCAAAACCACTGGAAAATAGCAGTTTCTTCCATACTATCAAACCACCCAAAGGATAAACCATGTATCTTGCCATTCCACAACCACTATTTAGCATGAGGGCCAACTTTCCTTGGAATATTATTTATTTATTTCTCTTTTTAAACAAAGGTATGAAGAGTACTTTCCTTTGCTTTTGTTGTTTTTTTCCCTTTTGCCATAGCTAATAATATGAGACAAGCTTCTCAGATTGAAGGTTCAGCCACTCTCATGAGTCTGGACGTAGGTAATCATTGACCTGTTAGATGACCATGCCCCCTCTTAATGGATGATAGAAAGGGAATAGGTGTGTATGAGCAGAAAGCTTATTATCAATGAGGAAAGAACTACCTAAGAAACATTATACAAACTATTTCATAAAACCGTATTTAAATCTTGAGCAATTGCAGAAGTAGGTCCTGATACTTACTACCTTCCACTTCACCTTCTCATGGAGATTAAAAAACAGACACCGCACAATTCTGGATACACCTAGGTGCCTGTGGGGTCCTCAAGTATGGCTTTGACAAGGAATGCAGTAACATGGGACTCTGGTTCTCCTTTTGCTGGGGGTTGTGTATAGTGTGTTCACAGAGCAGCCTTCAGTTCCCTTCTTCAGTGAGGTGGTATTATTTTTCCTCTGAGTTGTGTTAAGATGATGCTGCTACAGCTGTGTTTTCCACAGCAAATGCTCGTCTTTCACAACTTGCGTGCCTAAGAGCCTTCTGTCTCACATCAACACAAACTATCAACCTGTTTAGGAAGCTCTAAATGGTTTTCACTGAAGCTAAAGAAACTCAATTGAGAAGAACAACAGCTTCTTCAATACTTATTCAATAAAAGCAGCTTTCATCTAGATTCTGCCTCAATTTAATCACAAGGCTATATGACTTCCCAGTGATTCATAAGCTCTCCAGTATCTGTTGTATCACAAAGCTCCTCTTCAGGTTTGATTTGCTGCTGTTCCACTCTGATATTTTTCAAGCCTCACAGAATTGCTCTATTTGTCTGCATCACACCAATCTGCAATAATGAAATGGTCGCTTTCTGGTACAGGTCAAGGGGCTGATGGCTGTGGAGCACAAAACTGTGCACATCATGTCACTTCAAGAATTCTCAAGATTTGTCCCAAGTATTGTTAGAACCTGAGCTCACAAGCTTGCTCCCTTTGAATTCCTGTTTAAGCTTTGCAGTATTTCAAGGCTTTTCTAAAACTGTTTACTGTTTCAAGCATGGCTATGGGACATACGGTAAAAGAACTAATAGATAATTAAAAAGCAGATGAGAAAATTTCAAATTTCACAGTACTGAGCTACTGCTTTTTAAGCTGTGTACAGTGCCCACACACCAAACTGGTAACTGCAGAAACACATTTTATTTAAATAGATGTAATACAAACACAGATTTGAATACATGGAAAACAGAAGCCTTGTCATTTGGTAATTTATTATGCTTTGCTTCCCCTCAGAAGCATTTAAAAGCATGAATAGCAAAATAAATACCGCAAATCCCAGGCTAGTCTCTTACGATAAACATCAAATGTTGGAAATGCATATATTCTTCTACCACCAAAGATAAATATTTTCCAATTACAGCTAATTACTCTATTTCTAAATTGACTTTCTACAGCATCCTCTTATTTCAGAATTTTTCAGAGAGGCATCTCTAATGTCTTCTGAAGAATAAAAACAGTTTGAGCTTGTTATTTTGGCCAATTGCTACTCAGTACAGTAAAGAAAGATGCAAAAAACCATGTTATTACCCAAATAAACAAAACAAAATGCAAACCCAGACTATATAATTAACTATAATTAGTCATGATCTCATTAGTATCCTGCAACAGTATAGAACACTTAATACGATTTAACATTGTGATTAATAACTCCCAGTATACTTTCCTACCCAGTCAAAAGTCACAAGTGGAAGCAGCTTATTACATTTTTCCACAGAAAAAACGACACTGCTTGAGGTGTTCAAATTCCTTTCCATGACAAAATTAAATTAAATCAGCATAACAATCTGTGCATTACCCATACTGGCAACTTCTAAATCAACATGAGATGTTTTCCTGAGATGATTCTCATTCAAACAAGAACTAAATGAGAGAAAACCTATGGGTTGTACCACAGAGGTTAGATTAGGTCCTCAATTGGATGTGCTCCCTCCTGGCTTTAGAATCTACAAAACTTGTTTATTATTACACAAAACCCAAATTGTCAGTAAAAAACAACTAAGTACACTTTTTCTTCTTTTGCATAAACATAAGTCACAGAAGAAAGGTGACTGGAATAAAACCATGTCAACCACTGAGCGATAACCTGATAGACATACATAAGGTACGTAAAATGTTCTTTCTGCTATTACTGTTTAATGGTATTCCAGGGTCTGACTTGCACCAGACATGAGTTCATAAAGAGGAACAAGTAACAAGCTTAAAAATTCATAGGGAATGTACAAGCCTTCTCAGTAATCAACTTCTCTATTCACTGTTTAACAAAACAAATCTATAATTATGATAAATCTCTAGTGAATATATTTGCTTTAGAATGTAACTTTTCAGAAGTAAAAAAGTATCAAATCCATGTCTACCTGTTTATTGGAGGGAAGAAGAAAGTGACCAAAGACTTCTCACTCCCATTGGTACACACACATCTTTTCCAATTGCCTCTTAAAAGCAGAGTTTAGGGTGACATTTTAATCCCCCTACTCATTTCTGTTTTGCTACAGCTTTTCAATATGCAATAGGTGAGCTACAAAACAGTTTGATATACTAGACTGAAATTTTCATTTTGATTCCAGACCCACCAACAGGACACTACTGATTCCTTTTCTTCCAGCCCTTGTGCACTGTGCCTGCATGCTACTCAGGACTGTCTTACTGCTTATGGCAAAGTACGAGGGAAAAAGCAGCCCTGTTCACTACAGGGATCTCCAAGCACTGCTGTAATAAAGTAATAAAAGATTTCCTCTGTTAAAATAATCTTTGACTTGATGCCAAATAATTGTTTTAACCACATCTAACAGTTAAAAATGAATTCAAAAACTCTGAATAAAGCAAGCTGAATTCATATTAGCCAATGAAAGCATTGCAGTGGCATACAACAGATGCTCACGTGACAACGCCATACTCAGTTGGAGTGGAAGGATGTAGGCTCTTTAGGAAGGACAGGGAGGGGAGATGAGGAGGGGTTGTCACCCTCTATGGCAGTGACCAGCTGGAGTGCATGGAGCTCTGCCTGGGGATAGATGAGGAGCTGACCAAGAGCTTGTGGGTCAAGATTAAAGGGAAGGCAGGTTCAGGTGACATTATAGCAGGGGTCTGCTACAGGCCACACAACAGAAAGACCAAGCAAATGAGACCTTCTGTAGACAGGTGGCAGCAGCATCGCATTCACAAGGCCTGGTCCCTTCCAACCCAAACCATTCTATGATTTTCTATGCTAACAGACATCATCTTTTCCTCAAGTTAAGTCCTCTTGCATCATGCGAATGCTGGAATCTTACTTACAATAAAGTTTCTACTTTTAAAATATCATATTCTTCTTGAGATCAAATCAAACATTCAGATTTCACAGATCTGAACTTAGGACACTCAGTGAATGGAAGATGATAATTTGCAACTTCTTAGTCAGAACTCGGGTCAACCATTAACTGAAAATATTTTCTTCTTCCCAAAATAATATTTTCCCATGGTTTTTCCTTTCTAGCAACAAATGATTCCCAAGTTATCTATCTACTACAACTTAATCAGCATCCATTTTACATCTATAATCAACAAAACTCCAGATATACATGCTTCTTGTTTTGAATTATGCAAAACATCTAACATGTCTTATTAAAAAACAGATGGCAATTTAAGTCAGAACAATACAATATAGAGAAAAATGGGGAAATGCTTCCTTAAATTTATGGTTATCCTTCAGTGCTAACTTACAAGTACTTTTCTTGCCCCCTTCTTCCCTTTGTTCACCACTGTATTTGAACAACCAGTATTTCAACCCAGATCTACAACTGGACACTATTTCCGTCCTATTCAATCACACATTTGAAGGGAAGAAAAACAAAAAACACACCTAGAATTTAGCCTGCACGTTTGACATGTTCCTAGAGGGTTTCTTCCTTAAACTTCATTTCATCTCAGCACACAGAGTTACCAACTTTATATGCAATTTAAATTATAGCAGCATCCATCAAAGAAATGTAAACAATCTGGGTAAAGGCCTTTTTTTTTAATAATCTTAATTTCAGTCTCCAGGCTGACATCTCAACAATCCCAAATAGACTATAACATTTAAGATGTTTGGGTTTGGGTTTTTTTTTTTAATATATGAAATGTAACCTCCTGGAGTCAACCCATCACTTTGACCAAGCCAAACAGAAACATAAAATCCTTACTCAGAGATTAAGTACAAGATTGTATATAGCGTATCACTGACTGTTCCCTAGACCAAAACAAACTGTTGCTGGGCTGAAAAAGGTTGGCTTGCACCCTGGGTAGGCATAGCCTTTTTCAGCTACCCGCAATCAAACCTGCAACATCGTGCAGGTAGCAGTTTCCCCACCTTCATAAAAAGATCCTGAGACTGCACATTAGAAATAAGGCTGTTTGGATTACTCTAAACAGAGCACGGAAGGTATTTATCTGACATAGCTACATCCACGGTAACCACACAAGTGGCAAAGAGAAAACGAGCATGTTCTGGTGTGAGTGCAACTGCACCCTCCCCATGGCTCATGTACCAGGTCAGCACTGCAAGGTTTGCGCTTCTCCTTGTCCCACAGTGGAAATGCCCAGCTCCCACATGCACCGACCAGGCTTTGGGGAAACAGCCCTCTCCCTTGAGCAGTGACTGACAAGTACACGAGTTCAGTTACCTTCTCTCCAGGTGTCTGAGCACAGTAACAAGACAAGCTTTCTAAAATAAACTGCAATTTATTTTCACTGTTACACATTTCAGCCTCATGATTTCAAATGGTCACTATCTCCTCTGTGAAAAGAACTCCTTTTTAACTAGCTAGTTCTCCTCTTCCAATCTTTTCCAAGCATTTACTGATGGAAAACTTATCGTGAGGTATTCTCTCCTGCTTATTTTTTTACTCTCAGCAAACCAGTAAATATAGCAATACAGTTAAAATATAGAAATAAAACAAAAAAGCAAGCCATAGCAAATGCAACAATGAAAACCAACTCAAACCAGTACGACTACATGTAAACCCAGATTGGTGCTACACTTCATTTTAAAGGACAGCTTGCCAACTTCTGGATACTCTTCAGCTTGGTAGACAAAAAAAGGACATACCCAAGTTCCACTGCCTTACATTATGCTTGCAGCACTCTCCTCTACTGAGAGAGGAGCCTTGCTTCCAGGGTAACACTGTGCCTTCACATTGTGACACCTCTTTAAATATTCCAATACATGGTTTAACACAGAATCTACCAACTTAACAAAAAAAACAAGCAAACAAAAAAAAAGTGGCCTGACAATTTATTCATTTATTTTTTGCTCACAATAACTTTAAAAGTGAAGATTTACATGAACCTTTTACTCATCCAAACCCACCGGTCTAATAATATGTAGCTTCAGATGAGTTTAGCATTCAGTCTCCAAACAACCCTGGTCTCTCTTTTCAAAAAAACATGTCAGAAGTTCTCATATCCTTACCATTGCCTTACTCAGGTAACCTTTTAATACAATGCATTTGGACAAGATTTTGTCCGACTTCCTTTTTTATTGTACCCGGAGGTCCTAAGATATTAGTAACTCATTCATGTCAAATTTTAACTCATTTTATCATTTTATTCTAACTCTGAAATAGTGTCATATGCCATATGCATACCTACACATCATATAGATCATGGTTATGTTTTGCAACGCATCTGATTTCACATATTCTGCAGATGGATTTCAAATGAATTTGTGAAGTAGAATCGTTTTCTGACTGTTCAGAAAATGGTGGCAGAACCAAAACCTGTTCTCTCTCCTTATCTTCAGAAGTAAGCCAAGAAAAGACATAAATATAAGGTTAAAGTCCCTTTGATTTTTGCAAATTATACTGGAAACCAAATTAAGCAAAGCACCATTCCTTGGCTTCATATTATTTTTTACGTTTATACTGAAGTACAAGTTTCTGATAAAAACAGGGATGTGTTGACTAGTGAAATTGTTTATTGCATCTCTTTGGTGCCTTATTCTCATTTCTTGTTTAAGTTATTGGAGAAAAATGGTTGATCGTGCAGGGTTTCTTCTCCCCAAGCTCTCAGAGGAAAACATATTGCTTATTGTTTCTATTTATCATTCAACTTCTTTTCAGCTACAAGTCAGGAGAACATGGTTATTAATCTGAAAGACAATTTATGTGCATACAAATAAATTACTTCCATTTTTCTATTTCATGCTTTAGCAGGTAACATTTAGTTTTGTCTCTATTCTATCTCTTATTTTTCTTGACAACTCAAACTTCATACCTCTTCTTGGTTCTTTTCTACACACCGCGTATTTAATATAATATAGCTCCACCAAAGCAAAAAAGAAAAAAAAAAAGCGTAGTAATAAGCATTTTCAGTCAGCCCAGCCCAAGAAGTCATTCCCAGCTAAGCGAGGAGACACTAAGGGTGAACAGCAGTGACTCTGGTCAAGAGAACTAAGACAGCGATGAACACACGGAAGCGTTCTCCCCTTATTCAAGTAGAGAACAATGGCAGAAGAACACAGGCTGAGCCCACTTACACCAGACAAACTGCATTCTTACCCGCGTAGCTTGCTGTACGCATGATGAGTATTTCTAGCGTTCAGTGTAGCATGACAGTATTTTTACACAAGAAAAGCACCACCAGTATAAACATGGCCTAACTTGTGAACGTAACCACCCACTCGAACGCACAGCCACTCTGCTAATGGAAGACGTAGGATAACTTGTCTTTCCAAGATGCTGTTTAAACATCTGCTGTCACAGGTGCTACCAACAAGTTGGGAAAGTAACATTCAGTAAGGTAGAAATGCAGTCTCTCCTTCTCTATGTCTCATTTACAGCCTGCTTAGTTTCTAAAAGTGCCTATTTTCACGTCAATTAAAACAAAACCAGGAATTACACTGTTGACGTTCTGCCTGTTTCCAAACTGACATTCCTCCACATAACATTCATACACGTTATATTAAAAATGACTGTACATTTTGGATAGCCACAATATTTAGACATCACACTATTATAAGACCTGCAAAAGGTCTACTGTATTTCAGCCTGTTTTGGAAAAGTTACCAGTATTTCAAACAAAAAAAAAAAAAAAAGAAAAAAAAGCAAATCTGACAGCCAGGCCAGCATAAGTATTTCACACAGACTGACCGAGGCTTGGCAACAAAATGAAAGACTATGGTCTTCAACCTTGTATCACACCCCCTTATTTCCTGCAAGCATCTAGCCCTTTACTATTTAGATAAAGAGTCTCCCACCACTTCACACTCCTATAGCTGGAATTCAGGTAGCCCATCACGCAGTTAACCCAAGAGCTGTAACACAGTCACTGTTACGGCATGTAGAAAGAAGATCCAGGAGTGCAGGGGTTCTGGCTAATCGGCAACGAAAAGACGAGGGTTGAGTCACCCAGAACAAGTTCATCAAAACCTGCACCCTGTATCCAGCATATTTTAGGCTTCTTGAAGAGATAAATCGTTTAGGCTTTTCTGGTGTTTATTATTACAGGTATGCAAGTGTTATTGTTGTGCAAACGTTATTTCTAAAAAACATTGAACACCAAAAGCTGTCACGTATTTACGCTTTTCAAGTGGGCATCACAAGATTTAAGGCCATCCCTGCATCAACAGATGAAATTTAACCCTGCGCTACACAAACTACAGCCAGCCATATGCCCTGTGTATCCTTCCAACCACCACAGGCAACAGCTCAAGCAGCCGAGCCAGACAGCCAGGAATCTGACCCAAAAGAGGCCCACGGCCCTGATACGCTCAAGGTCAAAGCAGGACGGCCCCGGCGGCCCAGCGCCCTCCCGGAGGGGAAGGGGTCCCCTGAGGAAGGCCCTCCACAAAAGGCGAAACCAGGCCCCGCCACCAGCGCCCGCGGCGGGCGCCGAGGTGGGGGGAGGCTCTGCAGCCTCGGAACCCACCCGGCCTCGCTTTGCTCTAGGGGGGACAGGACCGGGGAACGGAAGGCAGACGGCGGAGCGGCAGGCGGGGGGGGCA
>NW_009260763.1:63460-68721 GCF_000687185.1 Egretta garzetta
TTACCCGCGGGTTGGGGGGAGGGATGGGGCGGCTCGGGTAGGCGTGGGCGCTGAATCCCCGTGAGGGAGCTTCTTGGGCCTCCTTGAGGCTGTCGTCACCGGGGCCACGGCGGGGGGAAACGTGCCAGTGGGCACTGGTGGAAATAAAGATAACGGGGTTACGTATAGAAGCATAGCATTGTTTAGGTTGGAAAAGGCCTCAAGCCCAACCGTTACCCTAACCCCGCCATCCCACCGCTAAAGCATGTCCCTAAGCACCTCCTCCACCGTCTTTAAACACCTCCAGGGATGGGGACTTGACCACTTCCCTAGGCAGCCCGTTCCAGAGCCTGACAACCCTTTCTGTGAAGAAATTTTTTATAATGCCCAACCTGAACCTGCCCTGGCGCAACTTCAGACCATTTCCCTTCGTCCTATCGCCCGTTACCAGGGGGAAGAGGCCGACCCCCACCTCGCTACAGCCTCCTGTCAGGCAGCTGTAGAGGGCCATCAGGTCTCCCCTCAGCCTCCTCTTCTCCAGGCTGAACAACCCCAGTTCCCTCAGCCACTCCTCATCAGACTTCAGCTCCAGACCCCTCACCAGCTTTGTTGCTGCCCTTCTGTGGACATGCTCCAGTGCCTCAATGTCCCTCTTGTACTGAGGGAAGCACACGTATATGTGCTTATTTTGCCTCATCTTTGCATAGTTCACCAAACACGGGGTGGGTAAACATGGAAGGCGGGTGGTACTTTAGAAAATGCTACAAATTATACAAGAAGTAGTCACGGTTTTCTAAAATTTGTTGTGATTAATATTCTTGAAGGGTGGGTAAACGTGGAAGGCAGGTGGTACTTTAGAAAATGCTACAAATTATATAAGAAGTAGTCACAGTTTTCTAAAATTTGTTGTGATTAATATTCTTGAGTGCTGATTATGCTGGAGGGTGTCGGGGGTGCCCACATGGACAATACTGAAAGGAATTTTTTTACTGCGAGAGCAAGTAAAGGGGACAGTTCTCAGACTGCAATCTATCAGTTACAAAGGCATTGTCAGGGTTCTCAAATTTAAGCAGGCTTCATAATAGCAAACAGTTCTTGTGGTTATAAATGACTTAAGTAACTGCAAAACAAAACAAAAAAAAAGTGCATTTGGCTTATAAAATAAATCTTTTAGATTCTGTCTGAAGACGAGTAAATATTTCTGAAATGTTGCCAGGGGAAAATCATTATAAGTCTTCTACTCGGTGACTTATGTTATCAGCCAACATTTTATGAAGTCTAATTTTATTCCCCAGACTTGAGATAATAATAAAGAGGAAATGTGATTCCAGGATTCAGTAGGTGGGAAACAGCTACTTTTTGGAAAGCTGACATTTCCCACTGGTTTTCCGAGACATTGAGTACAACTCTACAGGTGGTGCTACTTCCAGCTAAAACGGTGCATTTATGTTCAGTTGGAACTTTGAAGATACTTACAGATGCATTTGAGATTTAATTCTTAACGAGGGTGGGTGGTGCCATTGGAGCTATTTAAAAGTGGTGGTCTTCACGGAGGTGATGGGGCTTTCAATAACTTCCTTGCATGCCTGCCTGCGCTGCAAAGCAGTTAGATTTCTAAGCTTCCCTTTTGCTGAATTTAGTAGCAGCAGTTACAACTCGGAGCTCTCAAACAGCGCTCTGGAATTTTCTCGTCAACTTTATATGCAGCGGTAATCAAAAAAAACCCCCACAAAACAAGGTATATTATGGGGAAGAATATTGAGAACCAGATAGAAGGAGTCGTTTGGCTGCTCTATAAAATGCCAGCACAGCCTGCAGTTGATTACTGCATCAGTTCTTGTCTTCGCGGCTCAAGAAGGATGAAGAAGAATTGGGGAAGGCAGGGAGGAGGGATGGAGCCGCTGCCTTACAGCAAGAGCAGTAACGGCTGGGACTGTTCGATATGGGGAGAGAAGGCGGGAGAGAGGATTGATCAAGGTCTACAAAATCACAAAAGGTACAAAGTTGTTTTTAACCAGATCCCCCGGTATGAGAACGAGGAGGCAGCTCATGAAAAACAGTGCGAGATCGTTTTTGAGACATGTAAAGAAAAAGCTTTTCTGCAAAGCAGGTTGTGAGCTTCTGGAATGTATTGCCACCAGAGGCTGGGGACGTGGACGTTCTCTGTAGATTCAAGGAGGCATTGTTCATATTGACAGAAAACACATCTGTAAGTGAGCCCTGAAGGAAGCAGGCAGGGATGCGCCCTCCGGCATCCCTAATAAAATGAGAGATGCAGGGGAAGTACCGGGAAGTGGCTGCACTAAGGAGCTCTTCCTAAATAGCGTCTCCTTTTACTGACGGAGTCAAAATGCTAGGCTGGATGTACCGCTGATGCTAGGTGCACTCGCTCTGTAGGACACTCACCTTCAGTTCTGTGCAATTATTTCACTGCAGAAATTGTGTGAAACCTGTAATAGACAATTCTGCATCAACAAAGCTCACACCCTGTGAATACTTAAGATTATTCATGACTTTGTAGCCTTGCGTAAGCCTTTGTAAAGTCAGAGCCCAAGGCCCTTAGTTACTAATACTAGGAGTCGATCCTCCTATAATGATGTGGACTTTATGTTTGACGTGTGTAACCTGCTTGCTCAGAACAATTTAACCTGCAATACCTACATTGGTTTGTGAAGTAATTGGAAATGAAAGCCACCGTGTGGACTAAACATTTTTCTTCCGTACAAAAACAAACAACAAAATCCCAAAACACCACCCTCAGAACAGTATGTAGAGAGATGTTTGCATCTTAGAATACTTGAATACATTCATGCTTTGTAAAAAAAAAAACTTGGTTGAGACAGCTTAGCTGACTACTGTCTGCCATATTTTTCCCACAAAATCTAACCTAACTCCATCTACTTCTTTGAGACTCTCCTAAGACATCTACCTGGTTTTGCCAACTCCAAGGACTAAGATTACCTCAAAGTAATCATGCCTTAGATAGTAAATTGCTGTAAAATTAACATGTGCAAACCTGCCTTTTGGTTTGAAGCTTGGCAGATCGTGATTTCAAATATCTCTCTGCAATCACAGAAGGTCTTGTGACCTTTGTGGAAAGTAAACACTTAACATTGCAAAAGACTGGTTTTTTCTCAAAGCAAAAGCTTCTTTGCTTGGTGTCCTCAAATAACGACCATCGACAGACTCATATACAGTGAGGGTGGCATGCTGCGTGCAGTGGTGGCGGTGCTCATGAGCTAAGGGACGGTCACACAGGGGTGTCAAGGTGGGCTTACAGTCTCCTGACAAAAGACCTCATGAAAGGCAGTAGGAAGCCTCACCCCAGAGCAGCAGATACCTGTGCCAAGGGTCTGTTTGGATACGATAGCAACGTGGCAGCATTTGAGAGCTGGGTGAAGGTGGATTGGGAAGAATTCGGGCAGACTTGCAATGTTGCAAGAAAGGGCAAAGAGGGGGTTGTCTGCAAGTCAGGGGGTGGGTGGTGGTGCAGTGACACGCCGCAGGACACAGTCCCCAGCACTGACTGGGGAGCCTGCCCTTGGCTCAGGCAGAGCTTCGCAGGCATGGTGGGTTGACCTCAGCCAGCTGCTAGCTCACTGCTCTGCAAGGGGAGAACCAGAAGAGCAGAACCAAAGAAAGTTGTTGCTCAGGATAATGATGATTTAGTAAGTGAAGGAAAGAGGAAAAAAAAGAAAAAAAACCCTACAAAGACAACCACTTGCCACCTCCCACAACCAGGCCGCTGGTGCCCAGCCAGTCTCCAAGCAATGGCTACTTTGGAAAGACTACACCCCTGTTTTTTATTGCTGAGCATGATGTGAGGTGCTATGGAATATCTCTAGTCAATTCGAGTCACCTGTCCTACCTCTCCCCCACCCCAGCCTCTTCGCTGCCTCTAGCCTCTTTGCTGGGGGGAGCAGAGTGAGACACTGAGAAGGCCTTGACAGTGTGCAAGCACTGTTCAGCAACAGCTAAAACATTGGTGTGTTGTCAACACTGTTTGGTCACAAATCCTAAGCACAGCATCATACGGGCTGCTGTGAGGAAACTCCAAATTTTGAGTTTGGCAGGGTCTTCCCAGAGACCCTGCAGAAGTGAGAGCCCAAACTGCACAGAAGGAGGAGCAGCTAGAGACGGGGCTAGGGAAATAGGTTTTCCCATGATGGCTGGAAGCTTGCGACTTCTAGCAACAGGAGGGCAGCTCCTTCTCCACCTGCAGATCTGCAGTTAGAGTATAGGCTCCATGCCCCGGTAGCAGATGATGGGGAGAAAGGCTTTTTGGGGGAAGCACCACAGTTGGCCAAGCCTGAACCACGCAGCAGCACCACCAGGAGAAAGTGGTGGATGAGAGCGGTGGGTGGCTCCCTGCTGTGAGGGATGGAGGACTCCACCTGCCAACCTGACTTGCTGTCTGGTTTTTTTGCTTGCTGGGGCCTTGGATCCAACATGTTGCAAGGACACTGCCAAGGCTTGCCCGTCCCTCAGCCTACTACCCCCAACTGCTTGCCTGCAGGAATACCAATGATACTGCCCTCTCTTGTGAAGCAGTATCTTGGGCGCATGGAGCTCTGGTAAGGGCTGGGTCAGAGCTTGTACATCAGGATCAGCGGAGAGGCCAGTGAGGGTGACACCTTGGGGGAAGCATGTTACAGACCACCCGATCAGGATAAGGAAGTGGATGAAGTCTTTTGATACAACCCAAGGAAGTCTCTGTGTCATGAAGCCTGGTTATCGTGGGGGACTGCTGGCCCTGGGAAGGATGAGCGCTGGGCACCAGGAGAGACCGGGAGTGCTTGGCTGGGGAGCAGCTCTGTGGGGGAAGGCTCTGGAGCCCTGGTGGGCAGTGAGCTGAGCTGGCCCTGGCAGCAAGGGCCAACAGCATCCTAGAGCAGATCCCGTAGATCAAGGAGACCGATTATCCCCCATTACTTAGCACTTGATAAACCACATCTGGGAGACAATGCTCAGTCTTCCCCCCGTGCCCCTTGCAGGGAAGGTGTCCGTAAGCAGGACCAAGTTTATTGGACATGACCAGGAGGGTTGGTTGGGGCTGGAGCACCGTGAGCTGAAATTGCTTCGGGGGGGGGGGAGGGACGACGACGACACCCAACCACAGCCCCCAGTGCCTGTGGGGAGATGCCCAAGAAGACGGACCCTGGCTCCTCACAGCGGTGACTGGAGGACAAGAGACGACAGGCAGAGGTATTGACACACCAGGCTGGGCAGAGGAAAAGCACCGTGAGGCCAGCCGAGCCCCCGAGCGGCTGCCCGGGCACGCC
>NW_009260763.1:69684-101827 GCF_000687185.1 Egretta garzetta
AAAGGCAGCTTTGCTTTGCGCTGCCCGAAACCATCCCGTGTGAAGTGACGCGCAGGCAGAGGCTTTGAAGTGTAGATTCGGCAGGGCAGAAAAAAAAAAAAAACCAAAAACCAAGCCCCCAAGCCCAGCTGGAGTTCGTGGTTTGCCTTGTGTGTATGCTGTTGCTTTTTCTAAAAGGCTCCTTTTAACTCTGAATTGAACTGATGGGAACTGAGCAGGAGCCGATGAAATTTAACAAAATTGTCACTTTCAAAAATTAAAAGTGCAAAGAGGGTCATGACGCAGGGGAAACGCGGTTGCCCCGAGTTAAGTGTTTCATGCGGGAGCTCGAGAACCGCCCTTGGGTCCTTCCCCCGTGCTTTCCCGTATTATTTCAGAATTATTTTCTTTCCCTCCCATTCCGTGCTCAGTAGCTGGAAATGCAGTAATACAATTCATCCGTGCTATTGCACTAAGGTTGTCGCTGACCACTTAATCAAGGGACTGTGATTTTGCTTTGGGGCTGCTTGTTCTCACAGCGTCAGTTTGCAGAGGTTAACGCTGCAGGTAACGTCTGCAAAGTTATCCTTCTTTATTTCCCTGATGCTAATTCAGGTCTAGGAGGTGATTGCACAGATAGGAAGCACGGTAGTATAGCTGGTGGTTTCTTTCATTCTAGCATCCAAGCTCAGTATGTTTAGATCCGTTTAATAGGATGTGGCACAGAAAGGTATATTAAATAACACAAAATTGCCATTCTGTGGCTTCAAAGTAGAAATGACCAATAAAGTATGTGATCTGCACTAATGGTTTCAGCACCAGAAACACACTGGGGAACAGGAAGCACGGTAGTATAGCTGGTGGTTTCTTTCATTCTAGCATCCAAGCTCAGTATGTTTAGATCCGTTTAATAGGATGTGGCACAGAAAGGTATATTAAATAACACAAAATTGCCATTCTGTGGCTTCAAAGTAGAAATGACCAATAAAGTATGTGATCTGCACTAATGGTTTCAGCACCAGAAACACACTGGGGTACTCTGTGGGTTTTATGGTATGCTGAGGTCACTTCTGTATGTTAATCTCTAATTATGCATGTGCTTTGAGGATTTAATTACACAAAAATTATTTAGTGTGTCTTATTAATGAGGCATGCTTCAAAAGATTAAAGATGAAGTTTTAAAAATTCACCTTTGAAAGTCGTACCAGTGAAAAACATGTGTGTGAACCAGATGGTAATCAATGTGTATATTGGATAAGCTTAGGTAGCCTTCAATGTTTTTTATTAGTATGCAAAACTAGTTGTCTCTTATATGAAATTGTGGAAGCTTTTAAAGTACTTTTCATTTGTGGTTGCAACCTAAATCTTAAATACTGAATGCCAGTGCTGAGAAAATACTTTGATTCTTAAGTTTGAGAAAGTGGGCAATGTAAAACATATTCACATGTAGAGCTAGGCTTACAGTTTTACTTTTCTTCCACGTAATGTGATCTGATAATTTGTGGAGGCTTTTCTAGATCCATTTTTAATTTGGAAAAGTTGTCTGAGTTGGCTTTTGTGAGACCGTTTTTGCTTTGCTGGCCTGCAGAGGGTATTGCTCCCTATCTTATTCTTTGAGTGCTACCACAGTGGCTGGTTTCTTACCTGCTGAAAAATAGAAAATGAGTGCCCTTTTGCCACTCCCCTCCCCCCCCCCTCCCCCCCCAAATATTTTGTGTTACATATTGGGATGTACCCTCATATTGCAGAGACACTGATTAGCAGAAATGTCATTACAAAAAAGCGGCATTGGATTTTCATTTACACAATCTCTGTAATGGTATCAATATCTCAGCTCCCCCTGTGGAGAGGATTTGCACCTTTAAAATAGTTATTCATGTATAATTCCTGCTCAGCAATATGGAGCATGAGATGGGGATGGCAAGTTTTTCCCAAATCTAAGTACTTGCTTCTGCAGGTAAATAAAGTAAGTTTGTTTAAAAAGTCAGCATTTTGCTTTGTTTGTTAGATTCTTATCTTTTTTGGTTTGAAGTATGTGGCAGGATTTCTGTACAAGTGACTGAAAATTTTACACAATTTTGAAGATTAATATGTCATCTTCTATCTATAGATTCAGTTTTTACTTTGAGGGAAAGCCTGAAACCCCAGAAGAATTACGTCTTTTACTGTCAATCCTGTGGTGACATCATAGTAAAAGACAGGTGAGTACTGCAGTGTCTTCGTATTTATGGCAATAAATGCCATAATGACTGGTATTCATGGGGTTTTGTGTACTTAGAGAGACAGCTGAAAGGTATTTATTTTGAAATTGATAGATGAGAACACTTTTGAAGCACTACAGATGACTAAGAGCAAAATTACCTGAAACAGTTTTTCACCATTTATTCATTTACTTCTTGATTTCATTCTGACTGGAAAGTAGCAGTTACCTTACAAAAGGAGTTTGGTGCATTGCCCTGGAAGCTGGGAATTCTGGATTCTTTTCCTGCTTGTCTGCTATGCTTCGAATGAGACATCTCCTTTTCTAGCTGGGCTTCCCTATGTGTAAAAATTCTGCTTTGAGATCTGTGCTCTTTGTTCATACAGAATCTCTTTGCATTCATCATAATAGCTTCTGGTTGTGCTGCACAAATAAAAAGCTGTAACATTTTGGCCTGGAAATATTGCAAATGTTCGTAGTTTTAATTGATTTAAAAAATACACATAGTCTCTTAGTAGCTGACATCTTTGCTATGTCGAAAGGAATAAAATTGAAAATTTAAGCCTACGCTTTTTTCTTCCTCTGCACTTCAGGAATCCTCTTCAGTTCTGCTCAGTCTCTTATAAATTCCCTTCAGTCATCATGCTGTAGTTACAGAGTGGCTGCTGAGAATGGCGATGCAGACCACAGCTCCCTTCTGTCTGTTAAGCAAAGCCAACCTCCACATAGTTCAGGGATACCAAATGTGGGAAACACAGGAGCTGTTTCTTAGCTGTGTGACTTGACCTTATCTCTGTTCCCTACAAAGTCTGCAGAGCAAATGAGAATTTTAATAAAAAGCTGCTGCATTTTCCGGCTCTTCTGATGAGCAATTTTGGCAGCTTCAACTGGATATATAAGAATTGTTAGAGATTCACTTGCAGCCTTTTATGATCTGTGTCACTCCTAATACTCAAAATGATAACACAAATGTGGTATATTCTGTAAACTCCTGTTACTTTCTTGTCATACATGTAGATTTATGCCTGGCTTGAGTGTAACTGAATGAGGATTTCCTGGCTTTCTCTTCTGAAATGACTCATCAGAAAGTCTAGTAATAACTCTTATTTTGATACATTTGTAGAGTAATGAAACTTCTAATTTCTAGTCAGTAACATTTGCTTTCAAAAGATATTGCACTTTTATATTTTTGTCTCTGTGTGGGCGTTTTCCTGTACTTCAGCACATCAAATTCATACGCATGGAGTTTACATCCTTTAGTTCTGCATCCTATAACGTGACACAGTCAGAATTTTTGAGAAAGGAAAAAGAAGACATGTTCATGGCTCATTGCTTGGCACTTCTCCCTGCAGGGAATCTCTGAGCCCCTCAAATGTTATCACTAAAAAAATACTGATTAAGACAAGGGTAGAAGAGTGGAGCTGCCATCGTATCCAACACCTTCTCTTCTGGCACTTCTAAAAGGAAGACAGTAGCGTAGTCAGTACTTTTAGTTGCAGAATTTGTGTGTTGGTCTCTCCAGGGAGAGTGAGTATGGCAATGGCAGCACAGGTGGTGGGATTGAAGGCAAGTTACAGAAATGCGTGAGGGGGAACTTATTAAAGTGTGAGTTACTAGGAGAGGGTCTCTAATAAGAAAAATCTGAGATCTAGAAAATGATACTTTTGAGAAGAAATTTAAATAAATGTGATATAGTCTAGATAAGGCTGTGGAGAAAACATAAGACTTGTTCAATGTGTAAGAAGCTGGTGCAAAGAAGGTGACAGTAGTCTTCAGCTGAAGCAAGAGTAATTTAGGTTAAAATGAAGAAAAAAAACCCAAACAAAACCTGTTCTAAAGCTTATTTTTTATTGTTAAGAGACTGCATAGGAAGCCATCATTTTAAAGACTAGATTAGAGAAATATGTTAGGAATGGTTTAAATGTAAGTGATCCTTCCTTGATGCAAGCAAATGGACCCTATACATTTTCTGAAATCCCCTGGCTTAGTCTGTTTCCTTCTGTGAATCTGATAGCTCTTCAGAGGTTAGGGTTATGCTCTCTGATTCTTCTCTGTTACCCTCACATTATCCACAGAGGAAGTGATTAGATTTTTTTTTTCTTCATGATTTAATTGCTGCAAAGAATTTGGGATACCCTCTTTTTTCTTTCTCTCCTTCCATTTAGACTAAGTGTAGTTCATATATAAAATAATTCTTTAAGGCTTTATTTCTCACATGAAGAAATTCTGAAAGGCTGAACGTTGTGAAAAATAAATTTCATAAATTGACTATTAAGCCATAAACCTTTTCCTTAGTCCAAAAGGCAAGAATTTGTACTGTGTAAGTATTCTGTTGAAAAACTGATGGCAGAAGAAATCTTCTAATTACGCTTTTCCTACATACATAGCTTTAAGCATGATAATTAAACGTCAAGCTGAGCTGTTCAAGATTTTTTAGTAGGTAGATAAGGAAGACTTCTGTTAAAAGGAATTCAGCTGTATCTTTTTTCTTTCTCTTTTTCTCTGATGGAACAGAAGGGTTATATGTTTAAAAGTCTAAAGTCCATTTCACTTACAGTTTTCAGAATTTTCAGTAGATAGGATGATATTACAAGGTTCTTGGATATTAGTTAATAATGGTGTTAGAGATTATTTTTCTTAGTCCGGTCTTGTAAGGATCTCTATGGTCAAATATTTACCTTAGCATGGAAGCCCACTAAGAATTACATCCTTATGGCAGGACTCTTTTAGACTAGTGCCTAACTTCTAGCTCTTTAAAATTAAGTTAATTGCCTAGGCTTTGTCTGTTTGGAGTCAGAACTATTTCCAGACACTTTCAGAAGGAGAAAGTTTCTCTTAAAGTTCCCAACCTAAGAATTGTTTGTCGCATTCTGACTGTGAAGGCAGTCTAGGTGGCTATCTTAAAGTAGAAACCCAGTTGTTATTAGGAGCAAGTTTGGGGAGGTAAGCCCCCTGTTAGCCAGGTTTTATCCCTGTATTTAGCAGCCTCAAGTTAGTCAGCACCCAGTAAACTTCAAGGTTTGTTTTTTTTTTCTGAAAACCTACAGCTTTATTAGTGTTACATTTTTCCAGTTCTAGTGATCCAGAATATGGCTTCCTGCATATGAATAGTAAAAGCCTAAAATATAGTGGAAATGCTATATTTTCTGTATAGCTCGAAGTTAGAAGGAGTCTGTTTAGCAAATTCCTACTGGTTAGAGCAACTGCTTTTGTTGGGCAAGAATTCAAGATCTTGATGCTCTAGACTGTGAGGGTAAAGAAAGGGTAATGTAATGGAACTGGACAGCATTAGTCTGCAGCTTAAGGTAATATCTGACTTTTTTCCCCCCTGTATGTAATGCTTTAGAAAACATTGCTGAGTAATACCAGCTTTTTGTTGGTGTAGTGCAAAGAGCAATACATAGGAATGAAGACTTCTTTTTTTCAGTATGAGTCCAGGCATTGGAACTAATCATACAAAGCTGACAAATAATCAGTCATTAGGCCAACACCAGAATTAAGGTCCCACCATGGCAGAATAGTGGTTGTGTCTCAGGCAATGTATAAGACCACAGAGAGTTAAGGCAGTGATGGGTAGTGCCAAGAGGTGATCTTAGTTATGGTAAACCTGGGTCAGAGGACCAGTTATTCCAACTTTCATCTGCAGGTGGAGCAAGCACAGTTTAAAATGTGTTGTTAATCTGGAAAGAAAGAAGTTTTTGTAGAAGATTTTACTTTCACCCACCTGACAATACAAAAGGCACAAGAAACTACAATGGGAAGAACTGACATCTTCAGAAAAGAATAGTCTGTGAACTGCAAGAAATGGAGGGTGTCTAACTGTTGGCTTAGCAGCTGTGTGTTTATTTGTGAAGTAGCAGCATAAGCAAAGTTGTACTTGCACGTTTTAATTAAGGGGTAGAATCAAGAAACTCTATGTAAAGGTTTCAGGCAACAGCAGAAGAAATAAGGGAACAAAAGGAAAGCATTCAAGGAAACTAGTCAGACAGCAGAAAGCACAGCTCTGCAGCAAACAGTATGTCTGGAAAACTGTTGGAGAGGAGCACACTGTTAAAGCCATTGCCCATTGTTTTGGTAAAGGGGCTGAATTTCTTTCCAGTCTAATAGTTTTCTTGAAAACACAGATTAAAGAAAGTGTAAATATGTGGACAGTATCTATCAATACTTGTACATTCTTAATAAAAACACATGTGGTGGTATCACAGAATGGCTATAGGAACAGCAGGAACACAGAATGGCAGGAAAGTATTGACTACTCACTCAAAATGACCAAGCTGGCGTTTATATAGCCACATGTATATATTCTAGCTTTAAGAGCATTTTACAACTTAAAGCAGTGATTCCAAACCTTGGCTTATAAAATCCTCTGGCGCTGTGTGTAACCAAAGAAAGTAAGTTAAAACCAATACTGATAATGAAAGCTAAGTATTGCCTGGAACAGCCTTTGTCCAGGAGAAAGGGATTCAGATTTTTTTGTTTCTGACTTCTGAAAGATGAATCTGAATCTAAATTAAGATTGCATTATCTTTTTTTTTTTTTTTTAAATGAAGATATACTATGGTATTTTTGTCAGGATTTAGCTTTTTCAAAGGCTGTTATCTGACTTTGAGGGGCTTTGAGGACATGCTCTCCCTTGCTGTGGCAACAGTTTGTTTCTGTTGTTTTCATATCAACATTTGGCAAGGGAACTTTACAAGAAGTAATAATAAATATAATTGCAAAATGTCCATTGTTATATTTTTCATGACTGGATAGAACTGTTTTATTTTTGCCATGTGATTCATTTCAAGAGAGGATTATGCCAAGTTCTGCCTTATAGTCATTGAAGATTCACCCTTGGGAAATGCTTCATCACAAACTTGGCAGGAAACACTCAGCCATTGCTTTCTCAGAATTCATCCAAAGAAAGTGCCTCTGACTGAAAGGAGAGTCAAGCACTTCCTTTTCAGAAAATGCCATCCTTCCCCCCCCGCCCCGCCCCCCTTTTTGTAAGGAGTCTAAGCTCTCTTTTAGTGTCTTAGAAAATAATATAATGTATTGAAATATTTTTTTTCTTCTTCCCTCTTAGGAAATTTCTTAGAGTTCTTCCTCTACCAAGTGAAAACTGGAGTGCTTTAGTTGAAGAGTGGTGTTGTCACCCTAACCCCTTTGCCAGAAGCACTTTGCACCCTCAGTATGATGACTGTTTTCTTGGAGACACTTTTTTTCTCTTGAATTCAGGAAATGATTCACATATGCCTGAATCTCCCATGTGCCACTCAGAGATTGGATATCGCGCTTCCCAAAGTGGCTCCAACTTGGTAAAGTATTTTGTTTGAATAATTCTTAAGAGAATGTATTTGGACTTTTTTTTTTTGTAGAACACTTTTTTTTGTTACTGGTTTAATTAACTTGTATGTATTACAGAGCTGTTTTGAAGGTGATAGGGAGCTGTTGACGTTCTGTAGTACAGAAGCTAGGAAATATTCTAAGCTATGATTTACATGGTCTAAAGGTCTTGATATTCACCTGGATATACAAGAAGAATTTCTTCCTATAAACTGAATTAGAAACTATTTAATTATGTAGTTCTAAACCCAGATAGTTCCCCTCCAAAATATCCTGAGTGAAGGACATCAACATTTAGTAAGATAATAACTGTAAGGTGTTGTCAAAGGGTAGTGGAGTGAAGAATGAGGAGGAAACTAGAGTAACAGTGGTTTTTCATCTCAAACTATGACTGGATGCATAACTATAAGTATGATCAAAGGAAGGTGGTTTTTTTAGCTTTAGAAAGACTTGGAAAAATCAGAATGTGTTTTGGCTTCAGATGTGGCTATCTTACACTCTTAGAATATAGTAAGGAAACTGAGTTTGACTACTCTGCCTAGTGAAAGGGACCTGCCACCCCAGGTTATAACTCTTCATGTAGATGTTTCTGAAATGTTCCAGGAGGGGATATGTCCATCAGCTGAGTCTCTAGGAAGAAGGCTGTCATTTAGCTTAGAAACATCAAAATTTGTTGTTGCCCAGGAAAGAAACATTTGTAGGGATACTGATATTTCAATGGTGCGATAAAACCCATGAAGAAAGAAAATTCAGTGCTTTACTCATCTTGGAAATCTAGCACTTGTATAGAAGTTCAAGCAATAATCTTTTCTTCTACCAGAAGAACATCCAGGAACTTAGTTCACCAAAGCCTGCATTTCCATAAAGCCTTTTCGGTTAATCTACTGCTTGTCTGTATTTGTGCTGACAAACGTTGGGCCTGCGGATACCATCTTTTCTTCCAACACCATCTATTAAAACTAATTACTGAAATCCTTCTACAGTTATGGGAACTGTTGCTGCCTTGGCAACTTGTAGCAGCTGATGACTTGCTATGTACAGATTCCCAACATGAAACTTTTAATCTGTTGAGAAGTAACGCCAGAGACCCTGATTCCTGTCTGCTGCTGCTGCTTACCATCATTAGGGATTTGTATTATCCCCAGTTAAATCACTGTGATTTTCACAGTTCAACGCAATGCATCCAAGCGAGCCATCTGCTTGGGAAATAGTTCTGTCCTACGGGCCATATCTGCAAGTCTTGCAGCTGTGGTCCCTTTGGTTTCTTGTTCCATTGTTCTTTGAAAAGCAGAATATGGGGAGGGAAAATTAAGAACTGATACCCTGAAAGGATATCAGCATGGGAGAAGCCGATTAATTTGGATTAACTCTGTGGCAATTGGAGTTATTTCTTCTAAGTATCCTTAAGAAGGAGGCTAAGCAGAAGATTCCAAATTTCCAAGAGGGCAATGCTTTCTGCCAGAGGTCCCCAAAATGAATTATCTCACATTTCAGTAGTCTCAAAAGAGTTCCTAGAACAATGGGAACAAAGACAGGAAGAGGCAGGGTGCATGGAGTTCATACTGCAGCCCAAAGACAGGAGAGCAGTCCACCCAACACACTTCTTCAATCAATCAAAGAGAATGTTTGCCAGAAGAGGGTTGGTTTTGAGGCAGAAACATGATAAAAGTATGTGGGACAAAGATGTTGCTGAGATGTGGGTCAAAGCAGGATAACAGCAGAACTTTTGAATGAGGGAGGAGGCTGTTTTCTGTCAGAGGCATACAATAGTAGTTCAGTGTGATGAATTTTCATGTTTGCTTCTTTAAACTTGCATTGAAGTTGAGAATTCTTTCCTTGTTTGTGTCAAATCCCTCTTTCAACATCTTTCACACTTGCAATGAATTCTCATTTCTGTGTTTGCTTATTTCCGGCATCACTCGGTTGCCAAGCAAATGAGCAAAATTGTAAGATCCAGCAGAAACTGGACTAATAAGGAAAAAAAAACACCTTAATACTGAAACAGAAAATTCTTCCATAATATGACTAACAGAAAGTTACAGGCAAGATAGATTGCTATTGGCATAAATGTTCTCATTTCAGAGAATATTGTTGCAGTCTGCTCCGGTATTAAAGTTCTTTTTTAATTGCATCGCAGTTCTTCGGAAAGTGTTTGCCTATGACTAAAATAGTAGCAGGAATGTACCAGAGATGCTTAAGCAATCTTTTCCAGCCTCCAGTGGGACCAAGACAGCATCCATCCCTTGCAAACATATTTCTCACATCTATTAGTCTTCCAGTGTAACATAGTTTTTAAATGTCACATGGTCTTGCAGCATCCTAATAGTGTCTCCTGAGGAAAATATTTTCCCTGACACCATATCAGGGATCCTTAGGAATAGAAACAGAAAATATTAGGCTGGTGATCCACCTCCATCTGCAGATTGCCAGCAGCTGCAAGTTGTCAAATAGATATATTGATTTAATTAGTCTAGCTAAAACTATCATTTTTTCTGTTGAAGCATGATACAATAAGTTAGTGGTGTTTTTTAGGTACCATACTGCACACTTCTCAGCTGGCACCTGTAACAGTAGTCAGAAAAAAAACATTCAAGTTGTAGCTTTCAAGGAAGTACTGTATATTGTATACTTGTACTGTGCAACATTTGTACCAAGCTCAAATACTGGTTTTCACAAAACCCTGCCTACTTATCTTTGCTCTTCGCATTAAGCAAGTCATTTTATTGTGCATGTTTGAGAGGAGTAGTGAGGTAGAAACTGGGAAAGGGGATAACTGCATATATATCAACCAGATGGGTTTTTTGATCTCCATAACAAGGGGCCTGTATTTCCAAACAGTCAGCTCTCTGAAGCTTTAACAGAGGCTGTCAGGCTTTCCCTGGGGCTTTCAGTTTGATTCGTCGTTTGTGAGGAACAAGCAGGACTTTGTGATCATAAGATCAGATTCCATGTGGGACGCTTTCTGTTTTTTGCAGAGCTAGAGTGGTCGTTTCTGTTCATTTTATTATTTGCATAGTGCAGATCTGAGAACTCTGTTACGTATTTCCAGCATCAAATCAATCAGTTCTGCCTGAACTGTAGCTTTGAGAAAGACATCCAGTATTGATTTAATACTTCAAATGATGGAAGCTTTATCACATTCCTTGGTCAGCTGTTTCAGTGGTTAATCATCCTGACTCTTTGCTGCCTTCTTACTAAATTAAGCACACTAAGAGTTGCAACTCTGTATCTCTTTTTATCTCTAAGGTGTATTTATTTTCTAGAAATCATTTTTGTAGCAGTTTTCCAAACCATTTTCCAAATTTTTAACATACTTTATAGATCTATTTTTGCAGTAATCATCTCACTAATTCTGAGGTTGTTATATTTTTCTGTTTATCCGTATCAACTACTCAGTTGTTCATGTGTTTAGAGATCGTATTTGCCCTTTCTTTTGTAGGATCGCATTAGTAACTCTGGTTTGGTTAGCTACCATCATCTAAATTCTTTTGATTTTGCTGTCCTTTGTTTTATCATCACTGGCTTTGTTGTTCCTGAATATATGTTTTGGCATTTGACTATATTTTAGTGCAGATTATTAGACTAAGCACAAGCTACTTAATGATCCAGACTGTGTGTATAACTTCTCTATCTCCCTTGTTTACCCCTTCCCTACCATTGCAGCAGGAGGTACTTACACTTTTCCATAGAGTAACTGAAAAAAATGGCCCAGTGTGTCTATTTGACTTGTCTGTAATCTCTTTCATCAATGGTCTAATCACAGACTACATGTCCTTCGAGGCACCTGAATTAGAATAAATCAATTAACAACACATTATTCAATTTTTTGATTAGGATAATTGTGTTTGGAAATCTGTATTGTCTGAAAGTCCATAATCCGGGTTCTGAAGACAGCCGTAATGGATATACCTCAAAACTTACCTTTGTAAGACGAAAAGTGTACCTGGCATAGCTAGGGCCATTGGATTTACTTCATGCTGCTCTTTTTTTTTTCTTTTAAAAATAATTTTGTGATGTGATAGGCCACAGAGCACCACTTTTTGTTCTGGACATCAGTCCAACACATCATCATACATTTTAAAATTTGAATACTAAGGAGTGTGATAGTGGTGATGAAGAAAAACTGTGCTCCCCGAAGTGCACATGTGTGTTCACTCCAGTTGGAATCCATGGGAACTGTTGCCATCTTTTACAGAAAAAGATAAATTTAGAGTGTTTTCCCCTCCTCCCCTAGGTTCATTTATGCTAAATTTAGATATTATTTTTGTAGGCATGTGCTGTGATATAATTTCTCAAGTTGATAGTGACTTGTTTGGACTTAAAAATCAAACCAATAAAACAGTAGTTGTTTAACTACATGTGGGTATTCTTATGCTCTGTATACTGTATGAATGATTATGAAGGTGATTATACAAAGACCACATGTAAAAATCCAATTTAGGTGTCTTCTCATTACATTCTCAGGATTTCTATCCCCAGAAGGGTTTATTAACTCAGGAGCATCATTGTGATTGTATATGTATACTGCTTCCAGACCAGAGCTGTACTGTGCTACACTCAGGTTAATAAGCCCATACAGAACCAGTTCTAGAGCTTAGACTTTGGATTAAAGTAGGAGTTGTGCTTACTTGTATCTTTATACTGATACTGAATTTAAATATTGACACTGGAATTAGTAGGAGTGTTACTAGGGCAGATCACAGGTTCATCCCACAATGAGATCTTTTTCAGTGGGCAGTAAGGGATGCGTAAGAGTAAGGCAACTACTGAGTGATGTTTTGGCCAGTGTAGAGACTTTTGAACTAGATGTTATCTAAAATTTTTGTTTTAAATAAGCCCTTGATTAACATTGCTTGCCCTGAATTTCTGAAGACTTTTTGAATTTAGGTATACTTTTAAGGTGAAAAATACTTTCCTGTAGTGAGTACCAAACTATATTATGTATTGTGTGACAAATACCTTCCTTTTCTTTGATACAAACTAGCTTATGATTTCATAGCATGAGCTATGAGAGTACATGGTTTTTTCCTCTCCAGCTTTTCCTAAAGCTTTGTGATCTTATACATCTGAATGATACCTCTCAGTTTTCTCTTTCATGCTTTCTCCCATTACATGTGTTTTCTTGCCACACATAGAAATGGTTTTGCATCTCTGACTATTATTCTTATTCTTTGTCAATACCTTTTCTGTTTCTGCTTGAATTGAGGGAGACAGGTTGTTCAAGAACAGAATCCACTGCACCTTTCTGGAGTATCATGCTATGCTGTATTCTTCAGCTGTTTCCTAGTAATTCAAAATACTCTGTGGACATTTTCTGCTCTCTGCTGAACATTGAACTGGTATTCCTATAAAACTGTCCACAGTGGCTAGAACTTTTTACTGAGTGATGGTAGTCACATGGCAGCATATTTTATGCATATATTTTGGAATACTTTATTTTTGTGTGCATTATTTTGCCCTTATCAAAATCGAATTTACCTTGTAATTTTATCATCCAGTCGTTCAGTACTAGGAGATTCTTCTGTTAGCTATTACAGATTGTGCTGTGGCCAGTATATACTGCCATATTTTAAAACTAGTATGGAACTTGCAAGCAAGTCAAAGTGCAGAAAGCTGAAGTAGTGAATGCAGATCTGTCTGTATGTAAACATAAAGAGAACAGAAACAAGTACAAAGTTCACTATCTACTCTGGAGAGTATGTTAATATTATACATTCATTTTTCAGAATAACTGAGTGACATTTAAATGACATTTCTTTGTCCTATAGAAATCAAAGGAAAATACCAGAGTAATTTGTAAGCGCTGCAAGACAATGCTGGGAGAGACCGTATCATCAGGTATGGGTTGTACAAACCAAACTAGACTTCACTGCATCAGCCATTGAGCACTGGAGGTTAAAAGCTCTGGAGGAAAGTAGTTTTATCAGTAAGATGCAGGGCTGATTCCTGTGTCACTCACTTCTAGAACAGATGAGGTTGTTGCTTCCACTGTTAGACCTTGGAAGTGACTTACAACAGGGATTTTCCTCATCCTTGTTTCTGTGGCAGATTTGGCTAATTCCAAAGCTTTGGAAAACTCAGTGCATGATTCCAGTTTACTAGGAATCCCAATGAAAAAGGAGACCTGTGAAATTACAGGTTGTTTATTGTGCTGTCAGTCCTACAGAACAATGGGATGGTTAATTCAGAACTTGATCAGCACAGGACTAGAAGCTAAAGATATGATTGCTAACAGCCAGCCTGTTTTCATGGAAAGGAAGGCTTGTCAAAGAAACAGGTTATCTCTCATCGTCATCCAATGATGAGGTGATGAGTTTGTTGGTTTAAAAGCTGTTATTATATTGAATCAGCAGGATTTACCTGAAGTAGTAGAAAGACGAGTCTCTGGTAGTTTTTAAAATGCAGCGTTCATTCTTTCATTCTCCCTCTACTCCACTGCATCAGTCAGTATGAGCCTGGCTCAGTTCAGAGGTCTGGAGAATATAAAAACTTATCAGAAAATGCAAAGCCTGTTTAAAAAATAAGTCATGAGGAGACGCAAGACAGAAGGTCTTCTGTTACAGAAGGTTCTGATTGTCCCGTACAGGGATCCAAACAATACAGGCTTTAATAAAACCAACTGTGAGGTAAGTTGTTTGAAAGCTCACAAAGTAGGTTGTCACTTTGGGAAAGCAGTGGTTGGAAAAGAGGTTCACAGATCATCATGAGTAACAGATGCCTTAATTAAGCCTTCAGGTGGTTTTACCAACCAGTAGCTGATGTGAGCAGTGGGTATGGGAGAAGGCAGTGTAGATGTGCAGGGATTGCCTGGACTCAGTACGTGACTGAAGTTAGATAGCATGTCCATTGTTTTGACCACGTTTCTTCAGTACTGTAGGAAACTTACATAGAGTTCAAAGAACAGACAAAAAAAACTAACCAGAGATGCATGGTATAAGTCTAGACAGAACCATCTCTGAAAAGAGACTAGAGAGTAGTCTTGACTCGTGTTTTGGTGCTTCCTCATGAGAAGATGTTAGTGCCTTGAAGATAAAATCTGGATTAGAGTGGTGTAGCTGTGGAGGTCAGATTTGGCTTTGAAAGTCCCCTGCCAGCTATTCCTTCCCCCAACTCTATCCCCATGTACTCATAAGATTTTTTTCTTGGGAAATCCCACCTATCTCTCTGCAAGCAAACATCTCCTTAATTCGCAGTGCCCTTGCAGCAGTAGCACCGATTCTTTACTCAGGGTAACAGCTGGGGAGCTAGAGTCACTGAACTGGCTTCTTTTCCTCCTGCCTCCCAGGACTAGTCACAGCATGTAGCAGGCTAAAATTAAACTTAGAGGTAAAATATAATTTCCTAACAGTGAGGATAATTAAAAAAGTGTAGTGCTTATCTGGAGAAGGGTTAGGAGTACCAAGCCTGTGGAATCTTTAAAACTGATTAAGTGTCTTCCTGAAATGCTTGCTTCCATCCAGTTTTAATGGTGTGTTTTGACAGAGATCAGGTGAGACAATCCTTTCCACCCTTAAAATTTATGGAACTGATGAATCTTTACTGTTGTTGACATACTGAGGCTTAGTGGAATTAATTTATTGTTCTATATGCTTAACCTGTTCTGCTAGCCCTCTAGTTAGGCTGTGTTTGTAGCATAGACCCAAAGCTTCGATATCTTTGACCTGACTTTATTGATGGGGATTAAATTCAGTACTGAAACACTTTCATTTAGTGTTAAAGGCTGTCTTAGTGGAGCTTTTGGGGAACAGTTATATTGAAATTCAGAATGTATACAGTATTAGTGTTGAGATAGTGTGATTTCTGGAAAGAAGTTCTATTCTGCTCTTTGAGCAAAGAAGGAAATTATTCCCCTGTGTGTGCTGTTATTAAAATTGTCTCTTGTGATTCACTGCAGCATTACTGAGCAGCGGAGGGTACTAAAATACTTACGTAAGCTATGCTGATTTCAGTGCTTTAGGAAAGTTCTTTCAATTCATCTTTCAGGTTTGGCTTGAGCTCTTGCTTGCTTTGTTTGAAGATGATTGTTCCCAGCTTTAAGCAAGGATCAATATGAATGACAAATTGCTGGTCATGTAATTAGCTCAGAGCAGTTTTCTTCTGGCAATGCATGTTTTCTAGTTTTGGTTGCTTCTTCTCCCACAAACCAAAGCAGAATTTGACCATCTGCTGTACCTCTTAATTGAACGCTGAACAGAAGTTTAATTAGTATAGTGATAACAGTGAGTTACAGTCTACTCTTAACAAGTTGGTTGTTCTGTTGTACTTGAAAAATCTTTTTGTTATTTTAGATACCATTAAATATTATGTCACCGAGGTGATTATTCAACCATCTGAGGCAAGTTTCAGTCCAACACCGAGGTAACAAATACAAATTAAAAAAATCAGATCATTTGCTCAGATTTATGTTTTAGAAAGGGTGCTAGAAATGCACTAACATTTTAGTTTCCTGAATAATTACATGTAATAATAAAGTGCTGTCAAATTTTACATAATCATCACAGAATTAAGCATTGTAAAGGTAATGTAGTCTGAATTCACTCATGTACAATTTTGTTTGCTTATCTTTGTGTGTGTATGTTGTGGTTTAACCTTAGCTGCCAGCTGGGGTTAAACCACAACAGCGTGACTCAGGAGAGAGATTGTGTATAATTTGTTGCAGTGTCTCACTATTCTGGTGATAAGCCAAAATACAATACTTACTTATTTTGAACTATTTAAGTTTGCATGGTGTCTGGTGGCTAACTGTGGAAATGAAAGGTTACAATATGTAAAGTTAAATTAAGTAAAGCTTGAAAAGTTTAATAGGAAATGAGATTTTTTAATTTTCAAGTAATGCAGTTTGAAGTTAAGACTAAGATGAAACAGAACTTGATCTAGTTATCTTGTATTGTACTATGCGTTAGTCACAGTTCTTTCCTTTTGTGAATGATATTTCAAATATGTGCATCATTCTGAACTTTGTCTTCATATGTGTAAAATATAATAGGGAAAAGCTTTTATTCAGCATTTGATATTTGGTGTTGGTCAAAATAAAGGATGTGGAGCAATTTAGACTACTGATCTATTAAGAAATTCCTGTTGCAGGAAATAGAAAGTCCTCTGGTTTTGAGGCAGAGAAAGGTAAAGAAGCCTCACCTCTCAATAAAAGGTGATTGTAGGATGTAGTGGAATTGGCAAAGAAGCCTCACCTCTCAATAAAAGGTGATTGTAGGATGTAGTGGAATTGGCAAAGAAGCCTCACCTCTCAATAAAAGGTGATTGTAGGATGTAGTGGAATTGGCAAAGAAGCCTCACCTCTCAATAAAAGGTGATTGTAGGATGTAGTGGAATTGGCAGTATGGAGATACTCATATACTTATATATAAGTATATATAAGTGTGTGTATATATATATGTGTGTGTGTGTATATAAAATATACTGCATCGATATGAATGACTGCCCATGTAGTTGTTATGAAAACATAATATGTGGTTGATTCTTAAACAGGTGTCAGTTTGTGCAGAGCTTGGTTGCTCAGTGTCTTGTGGAATTGTCCTCTGCTAAAAGCACGTTTAGATTCACTGTAAAAGGGGATAATGGAAAAACCTATATTCTGGTAAGTTGTTGGGGTTTTTTTAATTTTTATCCTGCTGAGAAATTTTAACCTATGAATCCCAGCTCCTAAAATGTATTATTTATGCTGTTCATGATTGTATGTTTAAAGAAAATTAACAAATTCAAATTCTTGAAGTAGTTCTGAAGAGTTCTGTTCAAGTAAGAAACTTCCTCCCCCCATTTTCTAATCTAAGTAAATGTACATATAGAAATTTTCTTATATTAATATAGTAACGAAAATACTGCAGATGCACCACAAGTAGCACAGAAATAACACTTGTATTCAAAACATAGGAAAAGCTTATGGAAGGTTTTGATTTCATAATATATATATCATCTTCTTGCTCCAGTGCTTCTTATCTTTAATCACCAGAAGTTCATCAAATTGTATATCATCTTTCACAAATATTGTCTTAAGTCAGCAGAGACTACTGATGTAGTCTGTACATTGCATTGCAAAGTGAAGTGCAAACAAAAATAAAATTGCCTATTATACTTAATGTTCTAATGCTGTTAAACTTGGTTAAGCTTGATATTTAAATAGTGACAGCTAAATTCCTCAGACTTTAAAGATGGATAGGAATTTGGGTCTGGAATTATCTTAATACTATACACTTGGTATAACCAGGGATGTTTTCTTTTATTCATGAACTAAATATAGGCACAGAATTTGTAATTTTGCAGTTTGTATGAGTAACTCATAGACAGAAAGATAAAGAAATACATGATTGTAGATTCCTGCCCTGGATAAACTTAGAGATGCACTTTGTTGAGATAGGCAATCTAATTAAATAAACTGTTTTATATATACATTGTCCAAGTTCTATAATCTCCAAACATCCTTATTCTGAGGTAAGTGTATATCTATTGCTTTTAAATAAATTTTAGTGCCAAGATAACATTTATGCAACCACTGAGAAATACTTCCATGATGATAAAATAAGGTCTCATGAGCAGACCTATAATTGTCACTATGTATAATCTAATTGAGGAGTCATTAAAAATGGTTGTAGCTTATGTGTTTCTGAGTTACCTAATATTCTGATGCTTAAGTCTAGTAGCTTATATAGAACAAACTAGTTATTTTCTAAGAGAGAAATCACCTTATTTAGCAGATCGCCATTACTCTCAGCTCTTGAGTTTCATTTTTGCTTATGTATTGATCAAAGGAGCAGGCTGAATTAGCATAGGGACTAGCTTCTGATTGGCATCCTTTTTATTAGTGAGTTATTAGTAATTTTTTTGTGTGTTTAACATCAGAAAGCCCTTACTCATGTCCAGGGTGAGGTTCTAGGTACTGTATGCACACCAGCAGGTGTTCTGGAGTCATGGGTTAAGTCTTAGGACTCAGAGGCCTTGTGGAGACAACTATAATGTAAGTACCATTTATATTAATGATTGCAAACAGCTAAATGGTAAAAAATGCAGGTACTTGAGGCTGTGAGTACACAGTCAAGTTAGACAAGCGGTCTCATCACTGAGGCATCATGGACCAGCTGTCCTACTTGTTTGTTTTGACAGTGAGCCAAAGATTCTCATTCGCAGTGTTGGTGCTTACGTGAATGCACACAGTTCAGGCTGTATATATGATGCAAGTCTTTTTTTTTTTTTTAAACCATTTTCCTTATTTCTTTTGCATGTATCACTTAACATTACCAGGTATGTTATTTGCAGGTATCATAATATGAGTTTCCATTAAGTTGGTGATAACCAAGTTCCTTAAAGCCATATACTACTTATGTTGGTTTTTTTTCTTAAAGGTTAATACAATAACTAAAGGATAAAGACAATAACTAAAAGTCTCTTTGTCTCAGGGAAAAAAAAGGTGGCATATACAGATTTCCTTATTTATCCTAACTATATCTCTGCCCTCTTCACGCTCTCTAAAAGATAAATCGCTTGCTGCCTCTTTTTGCTCCACTGCTGAAGGGTTTCCTACCTTGAAGTTACATGACTTACAAGCTAAGGATGAGTACAGCAAATGGATAGTGAGATAGGAGAACACAAGCAAAATGATACATTATTGGTCAGCACAGCAGCATCTTAACAGATGTCATTTTTTTTCTGTACTGTACAAAAGGATAGGTTTGAAAGAGGTAAATAAGTAGTTTTGTGGATAGATACAGGGAATTCATCCCATGGATGGGATCAACTTGATAAAACCCAAAGAGACATCTGTGAAAATCAAGAAGTGTGTAGTAGAGTTTGGAGTGTTTGAATACTAGCTCCAGTCTTTCAGTACTGAACGAAAGATTTTTTTGGAGTGGGATTAGGCTGTAAAGTGCTTTGAGAATAAGGCAGCTTGTATTTCGGGAGTGAGTGGAGAGGGAGCGGGAAGATATCCCAAGAAAATAAATATGTAACGAAATGGGAGAGACCTGTCAATCAGTGATTCTTGGACCATGTCTTGGAGAGCATGAGCAGAACAAGTTTGCATTTGTCAAGGCTGGAGAGGGGGCCGTTGCAGTCATCAAGATGTGAGATAATGAGTACCTTGTTGAGACTTAGCTACCCAGCCCTCTTAGAGAGCTTTATTCTTTGTGAAGTATGTGGAAGACACATTTTTATCTGAACAGTCTGAATGTGAGGACAAAGAAGCTGTAATGAAAGATGTTTGTATTACTGACCTGTGTGATGATGAAAGTAATGATAATGTCTGCAGTAACTAAGAAAGAACTAGCAAGGAAAAACAACAGCTTTTTTTAGCTGTGTTAAATTCTAATTGATGACAAATTGTCCACAACTAGATGCTGGAGACACAGGTTGAGATTTTAGGAAACTGATCACAGAATGTAAATTGTAGCATTTCACTTGTTTGGATCAAGTCCCATGAAGTATAACCGAGTTTTGTCGCAGCTTTTTCTCCTAAGAACATCTTTGAAGCCTATTGACAAGGTGATTTAAAAAACGAAACAAAACAAAAAAACTCTGAACAAACACCAACAAAAAACCAAACACTTTTTCCTGGTGCTGTCATTTCAGAAAAGGTCGTCGATCTACACTGTGAATGAATTCTAAACTTCATATATTTATCTTTCTGTAAAAGTTCTTTTTCTACTGGAGTTAATACGAAAGGAATTCGGTTTTGCAGGCTCTGCTGTACAAAGTGGTAGAGAGGAAGGAAAGATTGTACATTGTGAGTAACATAATTGAAAGCACAGATCAAAATTGAAACTGTGTTAGCCAGAAATAAATGTAACATGAATAAACTGCTTTGAGTCAACACACCGAGTCTTGGTGAGTGATTGTTCATTCAGACCAGAAGGAAGATCAAAGAGTAATTCATGCAGGAGGAGAAATTGGCAATTACTGCCTAAAGAAGCAAATGTAGTTCAGAAGTTGATTTTCTCATAGTCAAGTGTCCTTCCACCTGCAAAGATTCATTTGCTTTCTCTGTATTGTGTGTTAAATTATTAATACAGATCTGTTGCATTGCAGTTGAGGCAAAGACATACTCTGAACAAGTGGTAGAGATGCAACATATCAACACTTGTGGTAGAAGGAAGTACTTTTCAGATGGACCATGTTGCAAATGAAATGGTTTGATTCCTTTCTCTAACGCAAGTTGCAGAAGAGTTCTGAAAGGAGCAGACAGGTATTGCTGCATTGTTCCCTAGATTAGTTTGCAGGATATTCCACTTCTGAAAAGCATCCTAGGAGGCTCCTTCACAGGGAAATGTTAATAATTTCAAAAGCAAGGAACTCTGCTTAGTTGAAGCTAAGTGTGTTGACAGTGACCTGTGTGTATAGGACACTTCTCTTTTTCCTCCATTTCCTTCAACACTTGGCTTAGAGCACTGTGTGTAATGGTCCTAGCTAATGAGGTGTATTTTGCAGTTTAGGCTATGAATGTGTACAGTAAGTTACCAGAGCAAAACTGATGAACAGCCTCTTGCTAAGCCAAGTGCAGTTGCTTGTCATCATTTATGTGGATATGCTAAAGTGATTCTCCTCCTCCCATTCCCTCCCAAGACATCTTTATCAATATATCTCATTCCTCCTTTATAAAGATTCCACTGTAATGTTCTGAGCCTTGGGCTCAGATAAATTGTGACTGTCACATTCAATTACAACATATACTATGTGTCCTGTTAACGGTGGCTTTCTCCTTCCACAGGGGATATCATATGTCTGCTACCTAATATCATGTAACTTGTTTTACTTGAAGCTGATTAGGTCATGAGAAGCAGAAGATTACTCTCTAGTGAGCAGCACTGCATAAATCCTGTTTTCTATGATAAATATTTCATATATAAACATTTCATACAGGCTCAGGACTTGTAAAAATTGATTTCCATTGGTAACTCGGATCACTTCACTACTGCAGGCTGTGAATAAATGAAAAGCCTGACTTTTTGCACAGTGCTTAGCATGAAAGCCCTGAATCCGAGTTGGAACACTGATGCACAATCACACAAAGATTAAATAAGATCCGTAATGCGATGCAAAAAGTTCAGATTTCTCAAAACTCTCCCTGGTAAATATCCCATGAATTGCTGTGAGCAAGTAGTGCTGAAGAATGCCAGTCCCATTATCAAATTTGATAAAGATTTGTTTTCCAAGTAAGGGTTTGTTACAGCCGTTTGTAAATCCAGGCCTTCCTTTTAGACCACATTAGTTATTGTCTTTTTCCTTGCATGTCTTAGCTCCATCTAGTCATAACTATTGTGCTTTTTCTAAAAAACATTAATTTTTGGCACTTCCAGTGGGCAGTCTTTCAGTTCTCTGTCTTTAGCCCTCAGTTGTTCAATACCATATGCTCCACTAATTCTAAAAACCCTATGAAATCAGAGAAATAATCCATTTGGTACTGAAACAGATGACTTGGGGCTGTTTCTTTTGTTACTATCAAAGGGGATGTGCTGCAGCCACAAAAAGAGGCAGCTTCACGAAAATAATGATCTTAAGAGTGACTGTGATAAATCAGGCATCGGTTTGTTGTGTTAACCCATTTTTCTCCACTACAGGCAGTGCAGACTGTGCTGAATAATAAAGTTGTCAATTTATGTCTGTTAACACTTTGTTACAAACTTGTTAAGAATGAGTCTGATTTAGGATCAGAGTAAAGGAACAAACTGAAATTGATGTAATTACAGTAAAATAAACTATTTCTTCATTTATAGATATGGCTTTTAAATTCTGACACATTGCTGGTGGAGTCTCTAGGAAGTTCCTTCTCCAGCAGTGTTTTTACACTGTTTGGAGATATTTTCATGCCTAGCTCTGGACAAGTGGGGACCTGGAATGCTGTCAAAGTCCTTTACCAGCCGTGCATTAAAAGCAGGAATAAGGAGTAAGTACAGCCTTTTCTGACCTCAGGTTCTGATGTTTGATTTGTTTTGCATTTCAGGGCAGCAGTATTTCTTTGTGGTTCTTTGGACAGTCCATTAATCTCAGAAATGTATCTCTTTGAAAATGCATACAATTTTATTTTTTTTTTTTTAAGCAAAATGCCAGAGGAACAGTACTTGATTTCTGTTATGGCCAGGGAGAACCTGGTGGTTAAATTTTTGCACCGTAATATTAAAATGTAGACCAAAGAGTTATGTTGTTTCTAGGGGCACATGTAGATAACAGGTACATGATACAAATAGAAGTGATGTCTGTTAAACAGGAGAGTAATGTACTTTTTCATTTATGAATTTTTTCCCTGTGTTAACTCATTGCACTTTTAGAGCTTGGTCATTTTTCCGGCTCTGCTGGCAGAAGCTGGAAGGATGGTGATGCTGTGAATCCCATGGAGGGTCAGTGAGTTCTGTCCCTAGGGTCTCAGAACATGCTGCTCTGCAGGTGATGTAATTCAGGGAGGAGATAAAATTGAGGGGAGATAAGGAGCGTGGGCTGACTCCTGAATGATACGTAAGTTTAGCCAAATCTCCCTCTTTGCCTTCAATTTGTGCTTTGTGCGAAAATCTGATCTCACCTGTCAAGTTATTTATGGGAGTAACCTTGTCTGCTCTCCCACAGTAAAGAATTTGGACCTCTTTAGTACAGCTGAAACCAGGAGGGTAGAAGTGGGTCATTACTAGTTTAGCAAATTATACCTGCCTGTTCCAGCTTCAGTCTTGACCTTTTTCCTTTAAAATTATGCTTTGTTTTACCAGAGAAAGAGCTGTTCACAGGGCTGGAATTTGTCTGTTTAAGCCAAGTTATTTTCATTACTGCAGGTGTTGTCTGGTGGGTCACAATAAATTAGCATAATGATCATCTCTGTATACACACAATGCATCTAGCAGTGTCCCTGTTAAAAGATACTTGTTGCATGTAGCCTAGCAGAATAATATGAATAATGCTATATCAGTGTAGCATACTCTCAGCATATAGCATATGCTCAACAGGAAAGTCCTTTCTAGATAAGATTCAGAAGTTCATTGAGTTATCTAATTAGCCTTTCTGTGTTTAACTTCAACTTGTTTTCAGCCCAGTGGTGGCATTATTTCAAAAAGAAATGGGGCCCTAAGAGAAAGGGAGAGAGGAGTGGAAGGTGGTTGAGTACAATGCCATATAAATGTTTTTCTTGGATGTGTCCAAGCCTACTGGAGCCCTCTTAAAGGAAACATTTGATCTCAGCAAGCTTTGAAGTCTACGTTATAAAAAACACACACTGTCTAACATATTAAAGCCTTTGTTGGAGAGCAAAGATAAGAGAACATTGATTAAGCAGTGGCTCCAATGTTTGCAGGTGCTGGAGTATGATTTTAGCATAATTTTCTGCTTTTTGTTTCTGCAGTGATAGAAGAGAAAGCATTGGTTTTGTGCAGGTCACACTTAAATAATGGTTTGGGTTTGTTTTTCCTTTAAACTCTTGGAAACTAGATGATAGATTTAAAGAGATAGGGATGTATTTGAAATTTAGACATTCCCTCCAGACTCAGTTAGTACACACTAATTTATAGTCCAAGACCTTATAAAAGTACAACAAAAATGGTGTCACACAAACACATGTATATGAATTTAAATATTTTTGTACGGGAAATATACACCTTGCAAGAGTGTGTGATTCATCATAGTGTTTATCTTGAATGTTACCAAGTGTATCCTTTCTATTTTGCAAACAGATCCAATAGTGAATAGCTGAAATAAACTCTGACATAAGGAGAAAACGCAAAATTCTAATATTTAGAGAAAAGGTCATAATACATTATTGTTACTCATGTAAGAGAAAAAAATACCTTTATTAATGTAGTAGCTTCAGAAGTTGGCATTGGAAAAGATCTAAATGTTTTTTAGTTATCCAAAAGGCATCTTCTATCATTTAA
This sequence comes from Egretta garzetta, assembly GCF_000687185.1. Classification (NCBI taxonomy): domain Eukaryota; kingdom Metazoa; phylum Chordata; class Aves; order Pelecaniformes; family Ardeidae; genus Egretta; species Egretta garzetta. The sequence continues at coordinate 94,045 of NW_009260763.1, forward strand.
ACCGCTTATTCTTAGAATGAGAGATATTGCAAGAACCACTGCCTGCTCTAAAATGAAAAATACTTCACTTACCACTCTTTAGTCTTATAGAAGTGTAACTTACAGTTTAGTTCTCCTATGACAGTAGTTGACATCTTCCTTGTCCAGTCCCTGAAAGAGAAAGAACAGAGGGTTCGTTTTAAGGTTCAGAAGCCAAAGTAACTGTTGGTTTAGTATTGTTTTCACATTTTTATGTTTCTAGTAAAGAACAGTAAAAAGGACATTAGCACTTCAATCTGTTTCCACTAACTCATTTATCAGTTGGGTTGAAGTACTGCCTGGATCTGTGCAACAAGACTGAAGTCTTTCTGTATTGAACGGGAATGTAAACACAGCAGAAGCAAAGATATCAAAACTAGTGCAACTTACTTAATGCAATGTGTTTGCATTTAGATCTCAGATACTATTTCAAGAATTCTGAAAAAAGTGTCTGATTTCTTGAATAGTGCAAGTTAAAAATGTTTTAGATGCCCACATTCTGATAATATATACTTACCCTGCTTGTTTCTGCACACACACCTGCCTTTGAAATAACGCCAAGGTTTCAGAGCCCATGGTCTGCTCCCCATGAGTGGGGAGTAAGCAAGGATACCTCCTCTGTGGGAAGCAGTCAGCAGGAGGTCTGCTTGTGACCTAGACCCCAACAGTCGCAAGGGATAAGTGTGGACTCTAATATCCTGTTGCATGTCAGAGAGCCTTTTTAGTTGCTGCAAGTCGCTGAGTACGCTTGGGTCCTGCCCGATTCCTGCAGTGCCCGAATCTGATCTGTGCGATGGGAAGGGGAAGCACCTTTCTTACCTGTGGACACTGCAGAGTCTGTGCTGGGTAGCTGGGCCATAGGTTAAGACAGATTAAGGCAAACTAGAAATAAGAACATTTATTTGTAATATCCAAACATGGTAATATAATCACACATTTGTAAAACACGCTTGAAGAAATAAAAGAAAATCTGTACTTGGTCTACTTACACAGGCATAAATCTGCTTGCTCCGAGATAAATACGTGGTTCCATGGTATCAGTTGAGGTCTTGAGCTTTGTGAAATTTCCCCCCAGCAAGCTGCCTTTGCCAGAGAGAGCCTAACTGGGATTGCCTAATAATTCACATTCAGGTACCCCCTTTTTGAAGTAACCGTTACCTTCAGATTTCTTGGGATGCACTTGAATAATCCTCTTGGAGGGAACGTAGTAGCTTTTATACATGATCTTTCTCTTCAAGTCTTCTTGGATGTCAGGAGAAATTTATGATCTCACTCCAAAACTCATTTTATTCCTTCTTTATTCAGAGCACAGTTTTGTAATTCTTCATAATGCCTGTTTCTCTTCCTTAGACATGGAAATGGTTTTTTCCCCTTAAACTGGGAATTATGTCCTGTGAACAACACCGTCCTTCAGTGAGCACCAGAACTCTTTCTTTCCTTCAGTACATCACTGGCATATCTGTCATTGTACCTCACATTCAGTATTACTCTAAATGTTACCAATGCAAAGGAAACAAACATTTGAGTCAGATAAATGTTCGTGGTTCGTTACTGGCTGCTGAGTCATACCAGTGATACCAAAGTGATAATTAACCTGTTGGGAGCGATAGCTGTTTGGGGGTGGCTGATCCTGAAGTCTGCTGTAACAAAACTGTATTCTGAGTTAGGCTGAATGTGGCTGAGAAGGTGATTACCCCTTGTGTGGCATCTACCTTTTTATCGATAACCTGCTAATTCATGTTCAATTTGTTGATCTGTGTTGACCATCAGATCATTTCCAGTAGATTGCAGTCTGATAAGCAGCCTTCCTTTCTGTTTTTGTGCTGCTGTCCTTTGTCAAACTACATCCTAATTTTGTTCAGGACCTTTTTCCCTATTGGCTGTGGCCATTTGGATTTCCAACATGTGGTGTACTGATGGCCCTTCCCAGCTTCATGTTGTCTGTGAATGAATGAAGCATCTCTCTTGATCCAGTCTCCGGGAGAGTGACTGAGATATGGAATAGGACCAAACTAAGAACACATCATGTGGAGCCTCTCTCCATATACCTTTGTTTTGGCAATGAATTATTAACAGTTGTGCTCTGGGTATTCTTTGTACGTTAGACTGCATTGCTTAAGAAAGTTCAGTAGCTTTTAAGACATTGTGAAGTTAAGTCATGGTTAGGTATATCCAGACATGCTATTTATAGTGTAGCTGTTGGTATTTCTCCTTGCACAGCCGTATTCCGCTGATCTTCCTGAGGGTAGCTTTTAAGTGTTGTATTGATTTGTGTCTTACTCCTTCAGCTGTTACACAGGGCTAGAAACACTTAAGTTTGTCTTATGTGTGATAGGTCTGTCTACAGTTAGGCTTCCAGCCCTTGTGGGAGCTTTATGAACAATCCTTGTACAACAAATTAGTTGAAATTATATGCTGTCATTTCTTCTTGTCACCTATGAAAAAAGTGTGAGTGTAGTTGAGTCCCATTAGAGAGGGATGCCTCATGCATTTTCTGCTCCGTTCTTCCTTAGATATTTATGGATGATGTGTATGTGATTATGTTGGTTCCCTCCACTTTACTCTCAGCAAGGCTCCTTTTCTCCACCTACAAATCTGCTGTGCAGACAGAAGAGGTCTTCCTTTCAAGTAACAGGTTCTTGGCAAATAACACCTTATGCAAACAACCTGGACTGCTGGGAGCGATAATGGTAAATACTGCTGAAGTGAGACTGTTGTAAAAATGTGTGAAGAAAATTTAAATTACAGTTACATGGCTATTTGACCATAATTTGATCTTAGAAAATATATGTGAAGGTACAGTTAGAGGAACATTACACTTTTCCCTTTATAGTAGTGTGCTAGGCAAAGCTTTGTCAAAAAGTTATGGATAGCTTTTTATTTCTCTTACCCATCTAGAGTCTCTTCGAATGGTTTACAGCTTTTGCAGAAGCCTTCTCCTATGTAAGGATTTGCTGCTTATCATAGAATCATAGAATGTTTTGGGTTGGAAGGGACCCCTAGAGTTCATCTAGTCCGCCCCCCCCCCCCCCCGAGAGCTGAAAAATTATTTCCAGAAATTGTTCATTTTAGTAGCTTTAGGGGGATAGAATAAGCTAGAAAATTGAGTTTGTGGCTGAAAACCTGGAGTTTTTGAGTCCCAATGCTTTTATTACAGTCCATGTTTAGTGAGTTGTTTATGAAGCTGTTACTGATGTATTCCAGAATGTTATTTGTCCCAAGAATGGCTTTCATTCTGTATATGACTCTAGAGTAATTGACCTCTCATAAAAGCACCAAACTGTGTCCTATTTCACTGATTTTTGTATGCCTGAAATAGAGTGCCTTTTCCTAGTGTTTCAGTAGCTCATGCCTGTAGAAAACACATGGGAGCACACAGACCAAGAGTTGACTGATTGAGGAGTGACCAATGTTTCACTGTTCTGTGCTCTCTTTATGGTGGTTTCTGTAGTATAATAAACCTCTTGTGCTATATCTGGAATGATTAAATAAGTGGATGTGATGGTAAATGGAGTGTGAAGGACCTGTTTTGTTTCAGGTAATTTTTTTTCTGTTCCCTTCTTGAATTCTTTCATGGTATCAAGTTAAGAGAACTGACACCACAGGTGGGGTGGATTGCCTTAAAAGAGCTGACTGAGCAGTCAGGTAAAGATTTTTGAAAGATGCATTCTGATGCCAGTCAGGGTTTTGGGACAGGAGGGAAAAAATCATTTTCAGAGTTTGATAGACATGTGGAAGCTATAAACCTCCTGAACTTTGAGTGCTTGGGCTGAAGCTTGAAGGAAGAGTTGAAAGCTCCATCTGAGAACTATTATTTTTAGGTAGAGGTTGTCCTTCAGAAGAAAGAACTGTTCTTCGGTACTGGTAACATCCTTTCCCACCTCTAGGAGAAGATGTATGCAACTTTGAAGTATAACTTTCAGGAGAAATATCCTGGCTTTCTTGTTTATTGAAGCTAGACCTGCCATGTGCAGAATCCTTTTATGGCAGTTACTTAAGAACTTCATTCTTGTTCTTAAACACAGGTCTGATACATCTTTCCAACTCTTTGGAGCTGTCATATTTTTGTTATCTAATCTTTCCAATTTCAAATAGTCTTAGAAGTACTGAGAAAAATGTTGGAATAAAACCTTTGTCTACCAAATAGGTCTCTTGTATTTTTGCTCAAAAATTTTGCTTATGTTATCCTTCCAGCTGAGCTTGTTCCTTAGGTTGCCTTTTTTGCTCATCTTTTGAAATTTAGCATTGAAGTCAGAGGAGGTAGGGTTCTTGCTGTTCTTGTAAAAGCAGATTTGCAATCTGAAATCACTTAGCCATTTGTTAATAATCTGACCGATAGCCTGCCTTTCTTCTTGGGTAGCATGAAAGATGCTGATGTGTCACTACTCATCTTGCAGGGCACTGCTGTTGTACTCTGCATTAGAAGTGTTAAATGCTATATACATAGTAATTGGCAATGTAAAAATAAGAACTTGACTGAAAGTGCTATTGCTTAGCTACTTCTTATGTTCTAATTTTTTCAGCAAAAATAAATATATAAGATCTGTTATCATATTTAATATGCTTTTGAATCAGGATTTGTGATTCTGTAATATGGTAGAACCAAAATACAATTCAGGCTAGTGTATTTTTTTCCGTATTATTCTTCATATTTATTTGTAAAACACTGTAATTCAGGTAAGCGCAATTTTGGTAGTTCTCATGTCTCTGGTTCATATTGCTGTAGCTCAGCTCTTTTGGGAATCTCAAGATTGGCAATGAGAGAAATGTCAAGTTGGATGGGAAAAATTGTGAATTAAAAGCAGCGAGACTATCTGAAACTGATTTAAAATGTATAGTCTGAAACAACTGCATTGCCTGGTAGTTAATGCCACTTTTACAGGATGATAAGAATGTAAGAAATGCTATGCTGGGCCAGAGCAGTGTACCATCTAGCCCAGTATCCTCCCTCCGATATCCAGAGGTGTTCTTTAGAGTAGCACATGAGTTTCAATGCTTCCTTGTATTGCTCCACTCTGTAGTTGTTGTATTAAGGATGTTTGAGGGTACAGCCCCACCTATTCCCTTGACTGTTCATGCATCTTTTGACCATCTATTTGAATAAATGCTTTTTGTTCTTACTGGTGCTGTCTGCCTCCACAATCTCTTGTAACAAGAAGTTCCAGAAGTTTGGTACTATTAACCTCTTCTAAACTCATCTCCTGCTAGTTTCCATGAGTTGCCTCTAGATCTAGGATTGAGCGGTTTAGCAAACAACAGTTCTGCATTCATACTGGCAAAATGGACATGGGGATCCTAAACTTTGCACTGGGATTACAGCATGCTGTCAGTGTTCTTGCCGATTACATTTAGGCGTTAGATTTACTGGCCAGTTTGCTAGAGGGACAGCAATGTCACATCTATTCAAGTCTTATTATCAGACATGTATATATCTCTATTATATTCATTTTGCTTTTCTTGTAACACTGTTTTTTTGAAAGCCAGATACCCTAAATGTGATAGTGATGATCCTCTGAGGATAATTTTGTAATCATAGGTCAAACTATAGCAGCTTTCCACTTAGAAGCTTACAGTTTGTTTCTCACAGACTTATAAACACTGTTCAGTTCACTTGGGAACTGTAAGTACTCAGCTCCTATAATGTCTTTTAAATGACAGGATGCGTTTGAGCGGGCAGGAATCCTATAATGAGCCAAGAGTGAAAAATCAAAACTTTTGTAAAAGCCTGTTGGGCAGATTGCTGACAAGAACTGCTTAAACCTCAAAACTTGTTTTACTGAATTCTAGGATCTTGGGCTGTTTTAAATTAATTAGGTTTTGTTGTTTCTATTGTATTTCTCCATGATGGGCTGCGTAAACTAACAATACTTAGATTAACAAAATGATTTAGACTGCTAATTTTACTTGCAATACTTTTTAAATCAGTAAGGCTAAAGCAAATTGGGCCCATATGACTTGAGACCAAGGAAGGCTAATTTGTGAAGTTGTTTGACATATTTCCATTTTTGTGTAGCAACAATAGGATATTGCTGTTGGTTGCTTATTTTGAATGCTGTAGTATCAAGGATAAACAGAACAAGCAATTCACATGCTGGCTCCTCTGAATACTGGCCTTAAGCTAAAATGAAATAATTTGTATAACTAATAGGCATAATAAGTGATGCCTATGTGGATATGAATGTTTGAGGCAGAAGAGGAGGAGATCTGACTGGAAAGGTGGAAAGCATGGTTCCAGGGAATAAAATTGCTGCAGAATTTTAGAATTTCAGTCAAATATGTTGCCAAATTTCAGTCAAGTAGTTGCCAAAGGCAGGACTATGAGATCTACTCAGACATGAGCTGTTGGATTGACTGTGCCCCTTTTCCCTCTATGTATTTAAATCTTCCTCCAAAAGTTGAGGAGTATTTTTTAATTGTGGGGGAGGAATCCAGCATAGTTTTGACCATCTGGAACTAATGCTGGTAATGCATAAAATCATCTTCTAAAAAAGGGGCTTAATATTATATAATTAATGATTTAGTGCATTTTGAATCTAATATCGTTACCAAATAGGAGCTTTACTGGTTGTAGTCATACCTAAAAAATCTGTCTGTCGATATTTTCTACTTCCTGTTTTCATCCGTTTGCATATTACTGCCGCAAACTGCTGTTCAGCTGTTGCATTTTAAACAGAAGTGGCTGCATGTCATTAATATTATTAAGGCCTCTAATTTGTCAAGTATGTCATGATGATTAAGAAATACAAACTCTCACCTGAGTTGAGAGATTTTATTGAAAATTATATTTTGTTTTTTCTGAAACTGATGAAACTCTCACTGGCTACTGTAAGAAGAAATCAATTACTGACAAGCTGGTTTTTGTTCCCAGCATAGCAATTCTGCAGATACTTTTAGCACCTCTGCTGCTCTCCTTTACACATAGGACCATTGAATTTAACACAATTGTCCAGGTGAGTTTCTTGTATCACCAATTATGTCTGATGCAAGTTTAACTCAGCAAATGGCTTCAAGAATATAGTGTAGTAGTGGGTACCAGATAGCTGTAATGTTCATTGACTCAGCCTTGAGTAGAAATTGGAGAGAACACGCAGATATATTTGATTATGAAAGAGTTCAGACTGGAGATTGGAAGCTTTCTAATATCAGAGCAGTGAGGTTCCCGCAGAGCCTTCTAGTAGGAATAATATTGTCAAGAAACAGAATTGCTTTTAAGATGAAGCATGATAAAATTGTAAAAAGAATGCTTCAACATATTGCCTGTTCTTGCAGGGAGATGTGCTTTTTGGCTGGGAGATGCTTTCTGGTTCAGTTTTCCAACTCTGTCACTGACCTGCGGAAAGACTTTCAAGTTCACCGTCACCATATCTCTTTTGCTCTCTGGAAGCTCTTCAGGGTGATGAGTTTGCATGGGCGTGGAGACCCATACTGGTACCACAGTCTTGATTGGGCTGCTATTCAACAATTTAGTAATTACCAAGTGTGGCATTATTTCTTTACCTATGGTGTGTTCTCCTACATCGGAAGTCCATTCTAATTAACTTTATTTGCAAAGGATTTATAGTACTTTCTCTGCAGCTGTCCTGTGCATCTCCTCTTTGAATGAGGTTGTCTACTCAAAGGCTTCTCTTCTCACTGAGCTGGTGGCTATGACTGAGTCTTTCCATGCCTGCTTTACTTCCTTTCGTCAAAGCTGTGTTTTGGTCTCTCTGTAACATCAACTCCTGCATCAGCATTGACTTAAATTGACTAAACCTAGATTTAATCT
>NW_009260763.1:101842-108225 GCF_000687185.1 Egretta garzetta
TCAGCTGCCAGGCTGTCAGCTTCCAAGCTGAGACTAGGTCCCCCTGTTTCTTGATCCATAAAATTTTAAGAAAGCTCACGCAACTAAATTAAAGAGCCAAAATAATCTGCATTCACTGACCTGACAGTGTCGAGGTATGTGTGTGTGCGCCCAGTGCAGCCCCCACAGGCTGTCTATCCATATTCCATTGGAATAATCTTCCCTGGGGAGCAGTTGGCTCTGCCACATTGGACACTTCCAAGATGCAGCTGGACAGGGTGCTGGGCCATCTTGTTTAGACTGTGCTCTTGCCTAGAAAGGTTGGACTAGATGATCCTTGAGGTCCCTTCCAACCTGGTATTCTATGATTCATCTTGCAAGGGTGGCTGATGGCCTGTGTGATTTCTCCAGCTCTGCTTCATGTCTACAGCAGGACTCTGGAGGGCTCCATCAACATGGATTATACAGACACTGTTAAACCTCTGCCGTAACGGAAGGGGAAGGCTTCATTATAGCTGAAAGGGAAAACCTGGGGATTAGCTCTGAGGAGAGGAGGTTTTAAAACTAGAGACAGTTTTGTGAAGGATGGAGGAGTTATTTATGGAAGAGTATTTCCATGCACAGAGGAAATCTGACAGACTTGTGAGGACAGGGAAAAGGGGCTCGTGGAAAGTTGATCTTTCCACATTGGCAATTAGTCTGGGGTGAGTTTTCAAAGTGGACTGTAGGATGTGGTAATATGAGGTAGTTTGGGCATTTGTGACCTGTGTCAAAAATGTTGCTATGCCAGTGTATGTTTTTGAATTTACCTTAAAGTTATTTTTAGGAAAGCAAGCTGTGTTCTTGACTGCTGATTTTATTTATTTAGGATTTTGTTGCTTGTTAAATTTGACTTGTAGCCACAGCTGATATTTTAATGTCAGTGTTGTGTCACACCTGCGTCGAGTGAGCATCTGTACAAATTTTGCCAAAATCATATCAGTGAAGAGGGAAAATAATGATAAAAATAAACTGTTCTAGAGAAATTACAGTTTCATTGGGAAAGGTAAAACATGGCATATGTGAATTATCTAACTTTAGTAATTAGGCTTTTGTTTGGCAATGTTTTGGATTGGATGAGTCGAAATAATGAATTTTGCTGTCAGCAAATTCTCAGGATCAACCAATTCTGTGATTTGTGGTGTTCCTTACTTTGCTGCAGGTTTGTGTAATTACATCTTGAAATACCGAATTTCCTTCTCTTCTGAAGCCAGTACATCAGGAAAAAAAAATTACTTTAAAGCAGCAAGCTGAGAGCTTTTTGTGAACAGTGATTACAGCTTTTATTCGTACAGCAGGAAAACTTCTCCCTTTGGATTCAGGCAAAATGTTCTGGAGTGCCTGGTATTTGAGAATACTTCTATATGGAATATCAACAACACTGTGGAATTGATTTAGTTTTACCCGAAGGTTTAAAAATCAGAGGCCAGAAAACATTTTCATCTTTCTATTGTTCTGAAAATCCATTTCAACTTCAGAAATGGCCTCCTGCTTGGTATAATAGGTCTTAAAAAGGGAATTAAGGTTTATGGAGCATATGCAAATCTTCATGTGGCACAGCTGGTAGGAATAACCTGCATGAGAACATCCAGGGAAGTACTTTATGCTGTGGCCAGGGAAGCCAGGGCTTTAGGTACAGGGGAAGAGCAGCACTGTGCTATCACTGATCATACAGACCATCGGTTCATTCAACTTCGGTTTCATTTAATCTCTTTTTAAAAATAATTTTTCTTTGCCGCTTGCCTGGTTGGTTATGCTGAGGAGATAAGTGTTACTATTTCTTGCTAGTCTGGGGCCCTGAATGCACACCTATTTCAATACTGTTAGGACAGGGTATCAAAGACTCCATCTCTCTGGTAGTAGGTGCCGGTGTCAAGGCTGCTGGTTGTTCTGACAGTGGTGGTGAGGAGCAGTGGGAGGCAGGTAGCTGGAGAGTTCTGGTGGGAAGATGCTGAAATCTAACATGAGTACAGTTCACATCATTTGCCTAGAAGTTTCAACAGGCAGCTCTGTGCTAGTAAGTGACAGATCAGGGGTGAGGTTATGGGCCATATTTTCTCCATAATGCCTAATCATAGAATCATAGAATCATTTGGGTTGGAAAAGACCTTTAAGATCATCAAGCCCAACTGTTAACCTAACCTTGCCGCCCCACCACTAAACCATGTCCCGAAGCACCATGTCTACCCTTCTTTTAAATACCTCCAGGGATGGGGACTCTACCACTTCCCTGGACAGCCCATTCCAACACTTGACAGCCCTTTCTGTAAAGAAATTTTTCCCAATGTCCAATCTAAACCTTCCCTGGTGCAACTTGAGGCTGCTTCCTCTCCTCCTGTCACCCGTTACCTGGGATAAGAGACCAACACACGCCTCACTACAGCCTCCTTTCAGGCAGTTGTAGAGGGCGATAAGGTCTCCCCTCAGCCTCCTCTTCTCCAGACTAAACAGCCCCAGTTCCCTCAGCCCCTCCTCATAAGACTTGTGCTCCAGACTCTTCATCAGCTTTGTTGATCTCCTCTGGACATGTTCCAACAACGTCTTTCTTGTAGTGAGGGACCCAAAACTGAACACAGTATTCAAGGTGTGGCCTCACCAGTGCAGAGTACAGGGTCACGATCACTTTGCTACTCCTGCTGGCCACACTATTCCTGTTACAAGACAGGATGCTGTTGGCCTTCTTGGCCACCTGGGCACATTGCTGGCTCACATTCAGCTGTCTGTCAACCAGTACCCCCAGGTCCTTTTCTGCTGGGCAGCTTTGCAACCACTCTTCCCTAAGCCTGTAGTGTTGCATGGGGTTGTTGTGACCCAAGTGCAGGACCTGGCACTTGGCCTTGTTAAACCTCATACAGTTGGTCTCGGATGCTGTGCTCCCTTGGTTTGTGGTTAGAGCCTTTACTGGGACTGTGGTGTAACCACTAGTAACATGTTATGGCAAAGGGATACCACATTGCTTACTGGGTTTGCTGCCTGCCCACAGGGCATACCACCTCTCGGCTCCTCTCCCTGCACTGCCTAGATGAGGAACTGCCTCACTTAAACCAACCCTGCTTTTCAGTCAGTCTTAGTTTGGTTTGGCTGCTGGGCTTACTGTACGAACTGTACACACTGCTTTTGCAGCAGAGCCATCTGAGCCACTTGACAGCCAAGTCCTCAACGGATGCAGTTTAGAGCATATGGTTGAAGGTAAATTGTCGCCAATTTTGGATTGCTTAAAGACACTGCACTGTGAACCATGGCAGTTTAGGAAATGAGTGATGAGCAGTTCTGATGGCCAGGCGGGGTCAACAGCTGGGGCTGGTATCTCCATCTGCCATCTCATCCCTGCTAATCAATCAGGTCATTGGGTACCTAAAACTGAGTGATGCAAATCCCACCCAGTGTGCTCACAGTGCACAGAACCAACAGGTCACACCAACTTTATAGCATTGGTTCTGCATGTCTTCTATTTTGAGCTGTAACTACTATTTTTTTTAAATTAATAATTTCTTAATAAGCCTATTCTGATTTATCAAAATTGCATATATAAATCCATTTCTAATGGCTTAGACACATTAATTTCAGCAGTCCCTTCCCTAGGGCCACATTAGTCAGCATGAGCTTAGACTGATACGTGGACTTTTTTTTTCCAAACTCATAAGGAAGTGTAAAAACGTTATGATGTTGCTTTAACAAGGCCCACTGGGATTTGGGATTATTTATTTAAGCCCTTATTAAAGACAAAAACCTTTCTATGTTTAGCCATGCAGAGCAAAGCTGCTCTTCAGACAGTCCAGTGCACTTTAAAAATTAGAAGAATTTGATAAACATAGAACTGAAATCATGGAGAGAAGTATGAAGGATCTTTCCTCTGTATCCCTTTACCCCAAAGCCAAAGTTACTATTAACCACTAATATAAAAAGAAAAATGGAGTGACAGCACCTCTTGAATTTTAAAGCCATTTCACTATACTAGCAACCAGCAGTGGAAGACTTTAATCATTGTTAGAGGGAAACTACTTCCAACACTGAAGAAAAAAACAGATGAAAAAGATCTTCCTCATTCCCTAGTAGGAGAATTAATTCTCTTGTACAATTAATCTGATTTCCTAACCTCATTCTTCAGCACCCAAATTGCTATTCTTTCTCTGTGAGGTAATTTTTACTCATGTATACCTCTGTTGAGACCTCAGTTTAGCATCCCCTTACTGCCTTCTCCTAGGAAGCTCCAGAAGGAGAATTAAATGGAATGTATTTCATAAGATACTTTGTGTTCAACTCCCTCTTGTTTCCTTTCAATAATTAGGAAAATAGAGTTTCTAAGGGCTTGGAAATGAAAAATCTGATGTAAAATTAGACCACTGAATTAAATTATAAAAATTGAACCTAATATTTTTAACAAAAAGTTTTTGCAAGAGGCCATAGTGTGGTTGGTAGAAAGTTTAAAGTTGCACACTTTCAAAGCAACATAGCTGCTTTAGATTTTTTCGCTCCTTTTGTAAATCTGAGCAATCTGTGTATCCAGAAATTTTGCACTCTGAATTTAAATATACTCTTTGTGTCTCTCAAGAAATTAGCCATTCCTCCTTTTGTGAGCGTTACATGTTCATAAATGCCTATACTATTTCATTCAGTCCTTCTTTGGGTAAACTTCTGCCATTTTCATTTTCAGTGTTTGCTGTTCTGAATTAAGCTTTGCTTCTGACTTCCTTTTACCAAATCTGTAAGAGTGCTGCACTGCCAGCATTTCAGAGTTAATAGTGTTTCCATTCTGTAGGTCATTCAGAGGCACAACTGAAGCGTCAGACAAAATGATGTTGTATTCTCATGAAACTGAGTTCACTGCTTCTGCAGGCATGTCCAGATCCTATTGTATAGGGTATTCTATCCTCAGACTTAAATTTCCACACAGAAGAAAAATTGTAACACTGCGTATTTGCTGTAATGCCTTAAGGGTATAAGTTACTCTAGTAAAGGTGAACTTTATGTTGCCATTCTCAGAAACCTTATTTGGAACTGTGACTGGGAAAATATACTTCTTCTACTTCTTTGCAAAGGCCCCCATTCATCAAGGCTTTCTGATAACTAGCTCTGCAAAGCTGTTCAGTGAGGTTTCTCTGAAAGAATTTACATTCAGTGGCAGCCCATACAGGGCATTCTGCAGGCAAGTGGGCTGCACAGTCCCAAAAAAGCATTGCCGAAAAAACAAAAGCCTGAATGTCACTGGGGCTGGTATTTCCATTTTTTACAAGCAGTGACACTGAATATTGTACAAAAGGATGCAGACACATAGATGTTTTAGATTATTGATAAGCTACAGCTGCTGACCTTTAAGCAGCATGAGCATGTGTGGATACATGTGTGGATACAACAGGAATATGTAATCTCTCCCATGCCCCAGATAATAATTAGGTTTTGTCTCAATAAGTAATGGGAACATTATCTGGGAATGTCATTGTGTTCGCCTTGCTTAATGTAGAATGATTTAATCTGGATACAAAATTCTGCTTTTTTGGAAAAATTTATTGGTAAAATAATCTTTAAATCTGATGAAGCCCCAAACCATTATCTTTAATCTCTTGAATTATTTGGTTTGGGGGTTTTTTTCAGCATTGGTGAGATTTGAGATTTTGTCAATAATGGGTATTGAAAATAGGCACACATGACACAGTTGCTGCTACTCTGTAGATATTTTAATCAGATCTACCAATTTGGAAGTCATCTGGTAGCTGTTTTGGGCAAGTGAACCAGGTATTTTTGGACTGACTCCATGTCTTGGTGAGTAAAGGAGGGCTTCAAACAGACGAAACTGGAAAACAAGTCAATCACAGTTGAAACTAGGAGCTGAAATAACTTAAAATAATTCTTGAACTTGCATTTGTGATGCTTGGAATTATAATAAGAGGTCAAGAATGGTAAGTATAGTTGTTGTCTTTAAATCTTGGACATACTAGTTTCTTTTGAAGTAGATATACTGATAAAATTCCTTGCTAAGGTGGTGCAGCTTGGTTCACTGCCCGTTTTCATTATGAGAATTTCTACTCTTTGAAAGCTAAGTTATCTTTGCTGTCTCCAGCTTTAAACTTTTTTTATGCATTTGCTCTTTGAATAATTTGCTCATCTGAGGATTGATTGGGTGAACTGAAGCTAATTAAATGCCATTTCAAATGAGGTGAGCCTTCTCTTTCTTAAGCATCTGACCCTCACTGAGTCCAGAGAGACTGCCCGTGAGGTCTTTGGAACCTTCCATACTCAACTAGATCAAAAATTTAAATTTGATTTGACTTGCCATGATGGATTTGGACTTTTTGGTTGCCTGCTAATCAAGCTTTCACATTTTACATGGTGCAAAATAATTCTCAGGTAGTGAATGTAGCATTTAT
>NW_009260763.1:108235-195724 GCF_000687185.1 Egretta garzetta
GGATACTTGATACCATGTGTTTTATGTTCTACAATATAACATCTCATTTTGATGATTTTTAAATTAAAGTTATAGTTTCATGAAAAGTTGTAAAAGCACCTCAGGAGAGTGGTGCTATTGATAGCATCTGGGCATGCAAAACTCAAGATACATCAATATAGAGAAGTATGTCTTCATCCTGAGTCTGCCTCCTGTGTTTTGAGTAGAGAGTCCAACCTGTGGGAGGGAAAGGAGGGAGGAAAGAAGTGGTAAGATCACTCCTGTATGAGAGTTTGGTGGAAGTGTAGCCTAGGAGAGAGTGGAGACATTCATGGGGTTTTGGGAGCTTTTGCCTAGTGTCGTGATGCCTGAAGGGGCTGAGAGACAGCCTGTTGCCTCAGCCTAGGGGTGGGAAGATAGGCTGCATACAGGAGGTGCTGGCTAGTGGGCACGCAAGTAGGAGGAGCCCCTCTGCATTTATGGTGCATCACTAGAGGGTGAGGGTGAATACAGGTAACCAGCAGAGTTGTCCTTTGATAAGATTCTGTAAGTTCTTGGGCTTGGTTTATGAAAAAAGATACACTTGGGCAGATATGTTTTATTTCTCTGGGGAAAGGAGGTGTGTGTGTGTGACAGTCCTTTCTGTCTGCCTTGCCAATTGCCCCCACCTTCCTTCTTCCAACCCTGACTTTTAAACTCATTGAACAATCTTAGAGATAAACGGCCTGAATGATACTTCTCCCACAATTTCTGTGAAACAGGTGGCTATATAGAAGAGAGCATTCTTTTTAATGCCCCTGATGAGAAAACACTATAGCTTGGAAACAACAGTTACAAGAAGAGTCTGCTGAGGAAGGCAGCCGGTCCACCAGACATCAGTAGTCCCATGAGCAGGTGGAAATGCTTCCTTAAAACTACATGAATCTTTCAAGGGTGAGCTGTCTGGAATTACCTTGCATTTACTGTATGGTAACCATACTGATGTCAGCAGTTGCCGTGAAGGAGCTTTTACATAGTACTTTGTTTTTCTACAGCCCTGCTGTGCCTTCTACCCTTCAGGATATGAGAGTTATTAGAGAAGGCATGCTCCCATTTGCCAGGGCTGCAGCCCTTATTTTTCTACATACCTGATGTGTTGGAAGGTTAAAAAAAAAAAAAAAAAAAAAAGTAGTAACCTCAGAATTTTCAAGATGTTGGAAAGGGAGGGTTTTTAGGTCAGTGGTACTGCTGCTCACATTTATTTTCCATGTAAGTAAGATGGCACCAGTCAGGCTTTTAGCAGTAGGTCAATAGCACACTGCTATGTGTCCTCTACATCCATCCCAAGCGCAGTAGTCTACAGTTATTGCCATACATTAGGGAAATGATGAGCCATCTGTTCTAATTTAGAGTAAGATGTATCCAGGAAGGAATCAAGAGGTGCTAAAGGTGAAGAAAAGTATTTTGCGGAGCAGATAGAGCTATCCCTTCATTCTGAGCTGCAGGAATATCCAACAAAACTGCAGTCTAGGGTCATAGAACTGTTGCTAGACTGGATGGTGGTGACCATCAGCAGTACCATTCTCCACTATGGTGAATTATCAGCAGTGATCTGGCTACAGCAATCTGTGTCTTTATTGTTTTCAGCAAAATTACTTGAATTCTTTCCACCTGGGAAGCAGTAAGACATTCAAAAACTGCAGCTTAAAGCCTTAACACAACCATTAAAGTGAAGAAGCACATTCTAAAGCATTGGCCGTGCAGTTTTTATGAGACTTAATTTGCTTCTCCTTTTAGTGGGACCACGTTGCTTTGCTGCTGAGAAGTCTGCAATTACATTGTACTTTGGAGCTGCGCCAGCAATTCTGCATAGTGTGGATGTTCAAGAGCAGTCACAACAGACTTTAGGTGATGCCCAGCAAGAGCTAAGCTCCTGTGCTTTTCTTGGGTTTGTAGGAGAACTTCTAAATTAACATGCGAGTTCTGCTCTTGCACCCAGCTAGACAAAAATGATGTAGGGAATTTAAAAAAGTAGTTTCAAGGAAATACATTGTGAATCTGTTGAATTCTGTCTGCCATGTTTTCTTCCTTTTAAGTCTCTACATATTTGAGCATCACAAGTCCAGCAGGAGCTGTTTTCTCCATGAGGTTGTATTCCTCAGTCAGGTGCTGTAAAGCAGAACGTCATTTTCACTGACGAAAATTTGCTGCAGTTTTCTGCTTTTACAATTCAGCTTTTGCTATAAGCTCTTGAACTCGCAGATGAATGAAGAAAGAATTTCTCTCCCCATATGCAGTTACTATTATGGGTTGGCTCTGTGGCTATAGCTGCTGCTGCTGTACCTTTATGCAGTGTGGTTTTGCTAGTAGGACATATACTGGAAAGTACCTGGCAGGCTTGGGATTTTATATCCAAGGTCAGTTCCCGCAAAATTAAAATTCCTTATGCTCTTCATTCTATGAGTAGCCTATTTTTGCTTACCTGGTGCTGAAACTAAATAAAGATGATGATGTCTTAGTTATACTCACTGACCATCTGTGCATAGTTTGAGTACTGTCATGAATTTTAAGTTTAGTACATTTGCAAGCATTCGTGGTCCCATGCCTCTAGGTGTCCCACTGAACATGTCTGCCTTAGACGTCGTCGCTTGATTTAGCTTTTCATATATTCACTTTAGATATGAATCTTCAACTTAAAGGCTGCAGAATAGATGAACACCTGCTAATCCTTCCCTGTGATGTTTAAGCTTTATTTCAGTGATTCTTGCAGGTGAAATACTGTTTTGTCTTCTGCAGAGACTGTACAGTTGGTGTTGTTTTGCAGTGGAATGAAAATATTTTATGGGTGGTAGGGTTTGCAACTTAGAAGTAATGCTTTTGAAATTGTGTAGCAGCCAGCTGGAGGAGGGAAGGCAATATAGAAAAGCAGTTGGTGAACACACAAAAATCTTTAGTCTGGAGAAATATGTTGAGCATTACTTTGAAATTACATGCTCCAAGGCAAAGTTACTCCTGGACAGGATTAAAATCTCAAGATTTATTTCTATGCAAAAAGTTGTGTTCTGTGGAGATAGCTTTCTGTGCTTCAGAG
Source organism: Egretta garzetta (assembly GCF_000687185.1). Classification (NCBI taxonomy): domain Eukaryota; kingdom Metazoa; phylum Chordata; class Aves; order Pelecaniformes; family Ardeidae; genus Egretta; species Egretta garzetta. Next base: position 111,285 of record NW_009260763.1, read on the forward strand.
GAATAATCTACTTGTAAAGAATCGTGTCTGTCTTTGCACAATATACTAACACAGTTGTTTGGTTTTCTGATTTTGCCCTTTACCACTTTGAGAAAAAAAGAATTGAATTTTATGGGCTATACCCAGGCTTTATTTGTGCTAATAGTATTTTTGAATAACTATACCAAAACTGATGTAGTTACATTTAAGTTAACAGAGATAAAAATGTTGGTTGGTGTGAAACAAAAGAAAGAGAATTTCGCCTGTACTTCACCGGTTGAGATAGGCAGCTTTTACTTCTCTCTCTGACTTCCTTTAAATAGTGTAAAATAATCAAAGCATGTTGAGAAGTACTAAAATAATTAAAAGTACATAAATAAAACTAATGTAGTTGAGATTCACATGCAGTTGTCTAGTGCAAACAACTGCACACTGTCTTTTAATGTGCCTTTTAGCATGAGTTATTTAATCTGTGCTACACCTTGGAGTTAGAAATGGGAAAATTGTATGCAGCTTATCTGTTTTAAATCACAAAAGCATTCATTGGAGCAAATAGCATAATTTTACTTAGAAGGTCCTTTGAAATATTACAAGAACATTTGATACTTCTTACGTTAACCCTTCTAAAATACATTATGGCAATGGGCAGATGATACTCTGGTGAGGTTAAATTTGAATTTTCATTATAAGCCTTTCTTACTAGTATTAAATAACTTGTCCTTTTCAAATGGTGACACAGTGAAAGTTCAAGAAGGACTTACATTTTGTAGAATAAGGTATTTAAAACTTGCTGAATTGTTTTTGTAGTGCTTTTCTAGACAACTTCTTTTTGACCAGACTCCACAAGTGCATAGTTGCTCCATTCAAAATATGCATTACCAAGAAAAAAGGTAGAGGACTGTTAATAACGGTCCTGTGTGTGTATACAACTATAATATGTATTTATATTAATTTATAGAAACATGCACAATTGTATAATAATATGACTAATTACCATATAATTATATATATGATATTAAAGTATATGTACTATATACCCTATATATGATGTAACTTTGTTACAAGGACTATATATCAGTAACTTTATTATAAGAAGGCTTTACAGGAGAGAGTGTTTAAGACTACTTGGAAGTACAGAAGTTCAGTTAAATAAACTTTCAACCTGTCTTTATAGTGATGCACTGAAAAAAATTAAGGTTTAAAACTTAGAGATGGAACTTCTGTTGTTGACCACTGTAGTCCATTGTAGTAAATCTAAAAAAGCACCTCCTCATGTGAGTCCCTGTCTCCTTACTTCTCTTGCTATGTTCCTCTTCTCTTGCTCATTTCCTTGCAAAGACATCAGTGAGTTAAATTTCCATTCTTCCCTTCATTGTCTCTCACAAGAGTTTTAATACCTGTTGGTTTGGGGTACCATGCAGCTAGTAAAGATCCCAGGGAAGATTTGCTCAAAAACCTCACTTGACCTCCTAACTATTGAGGATGAATAGTGAACAGTATTAGAACAAGACTACAGATGTGTGTTTTAGGAGGGAAGCAGTGATTCTGTAAAGGAAGTGTTTTTTCCAAAGGAGAAAAAAAAGCTGTAGGCTGTGGAAGCACTGCACTTCTTAATGTTCCTTATTATTTAAATTTTGGCAAGAATTTAGTAGCTAATGAGCGTGCATTGATTTTTATGTCATTTTTAGATCACTGCAAAGATAATTAAAAGTATAAATAACTTAGCGTCCTGGTATATTAAGTATATAGACACATCATCAACCATAATTTAGAATTGTTTTTAGATTAAATCATTTTTACATATAGTTATTTAATTTAGCAGGTTTGTCCTTTGGTTCAATAAAGTCATCTGTCATTTATATCAGAGCTGTAGCTTGTGGAAAGGGCAGCTTTAACAACATTCAGTGAACTCTGAGAGTCAGGGCTGAGCCTCTGTCAGCTTTTATATTGGGTTCTTCGGCATGGCTTCGATTCAGCAAAGCACCAAAGCCATAGCTGACATAGTAATCTCCTTCAAGGGTTTCACAGCATTTGGAGCCCTAAATGCGGAGCATGTTTACTTAGATCGTAACTAATGAAGATAATCGAGTGCCTTGGTAGCAATACTGAGTACCGCTCTGAGTAAAAGCTTTTTCATTTTCTGTTTTTGATCTCTGTAGACCATCCTAGGTTAATGTATTTCCAGAAGCAGCCTGGTAAATCAGAGGTGGCGATGGGGGTACTCTGGAAAGGAAAAAAAAGGGCTTACCTGTTCCTCTTCAAAAGCAGACTTATTTTGTCTGTTGCTGAGACAGCATTTTGATGTGAATGTCATGCACGATGGAGGGTGATTACTACGATAAATGGTCTTGGCACTGATGGAAGTGGTTTCTTGTGAAAGAAATGCAATCTAGTGAGAAGTCTGGTCCAGTTTTTCAAAATCTTGTGAGAATCATTATAATTTTTTTCCTGCTTTTGAAATACAAAGATTTCTCTTCCTTCATTGACATGCCGTAGATACTGTATTTTTCATGAAGACTTAGGACATTATGGGTGGGTTCCACAACCTAATGGATGACTGTCTTTGTTTACTAGTACTTAAATCAAGAAATTATGAAATAAATGTCTTTCATGATTTTGGTGTCTTAAACCTTGCTTGAGGATACAATTTTCAAATGTTACTCTGACTTGTGTAGGCATTTTAGCAATTAATTGAGGAAAGCAGTGAGAAAATACCATTATTTGATGCACGGTGAATAAAATGTGCTTATCCGAAAACATTGTGATCAATTACTTCTGCTGGAGAAGTAATTATCTTCAGTGTTATCTGAGTAGTTGTTTTCAAGTTTTGCTCATCTCTGCTTTCAGAATTAGTTGGCTGAATTTCAGATAACATTTGCTGGTTTTTTGGTTTGGTTTTTTTTAGAGAAGTCGAAATTTCCCTGGATTTCCCATTATTATCCACTGAACAGCTTTGAAAATACCACTTCATTTTTTAATTACTTCATTATTACTTTAATTACTTCACATACTACTATAGGAATTTTACTTTCCTTGTGCTATTTCTTTGAGTGGTTATGGGAATGTGACAATCACATCATGCTCTAAATTTCTCCTTCAAACAACCTGTTCCTTAGAGAAAGCATTGAAAAGGACAAGGGGGAAGGTGGTCTTAGCCTTTCATCTTTATTTCTTACTTGTTTTGAATGCTCCATTCTGACAGTTTAGCATAGTTATTTCATATCAGCATCTAGCACAGTAGCCAAGTATCTTCCCCCTTGGGTAGAATTTCACTCTGTCCACTTTCTGTACTACTTCAGTTCTGAAATGTATGCCAAACATATGTTAAACAATTTGATTAGCATTCATCATATGTGGTTCTGCCTTTCTCAAAATGAAAGTTATATGAAGGTTTTAATTACATCTTTTAATCTTATGTCTGTTCATTGTTTTTTCATGGATGAGACTGATGTATGTCTTGTAGATGGAACAGAAGGGGTGAGTTTGATGTGTCGTTTTAATCTGCAGAGGCTGCATCTCAAGTTTGGTTAATACTGGGAAGAGCTCTGACTCTTGCTGTCCTGGGGATCAGTTCTGTTATCACCAACCCTTCTTCCTGCTCAAAACTTAAGAGGTTTTCTTTTCCAGTTGTCCTAAACCCACAAAATTGAGTGCACTTAAGGAAAAGCACCAAGCCTCTCAATTTGGCTTGCTCTTTAGGGAGTATGGTAGGCTGTGACGAACATGTTTACTTTGCTTGTAGTAGTTGGTTTTGCTAGATAGAAATGTCATATTATTGAGTTTATGCTAATATTGTCCTCAGGAAACCTCACTTGATTATCCGTTATATATGTTGCTGAGCTCCAACAACAGCTTTTCTCTGTGGAGTAACTAATGTGGATTGCTCCTCACTACTTAGACACTGATTTTCAGGAAAACATGAAACTTCCCCAAACCTGATATATTTGAGATTTTCTTTAAAAAATTTGGTTGAAATACACTAAGAGGTTTAAAAGTTCTGGGGAAGTGGGGGATAAAGAAAACAGGGAGAGGATGGGAAGGATGGAGTGACAGACAGGATGCTTAGAATGATTTGGGTTTTCCTGTTGGTGAGATCACTGGCAGGTGAAACTGGATGATGATGATTTACAGAGGTGGATTTAATGTCTTGTGAAAAAATTCACTCTGACATCTCCTTTTCTTGACTCAGAGCATGCTCCTAGTTTAGACCATTTTACTGAGAATGTTTTACTACATCTTATTGTTTTAAAGCCTGGTTTCTAAAGCTGACTCACTTCTTCTTCAAACACCGTCAAGGTCAATAGGTAGTGGTGAGATTTCACCTGTTGTAAAGTCAGTCTGAAGTAGATGCAGTCTTGCGCCCTGTGATGACTTAGGGAATCTGTGTTGAATTTATGAATTTTATTTCAAACTGAGGGTCATAATTTTTTTCTTTGTCAGACAGGGAAGTCCAGAATCTCAAGGCTGCTTTGCAGTATAGAAAAGTTGAATGTTTGCAGAAGGAAGAATATAAAACAGCATTATTTTTCTTGTTAACCTCACCTTACTCCAGCTAATCTGTTTTACCTCCCCCTTGTTCCTTTCAGCCAGCACAGCAAGCTGTGCAGTGCTCTCTGGAAATTATGCTGGCTCTTGCCTTTACTTATAAAAGGAGCAGGCTTGCCCCAGCCTGCTTTGTCTCAAGAGAAGCTTAGAAGCAGGAATTCATTGCTGAGTAAAGGTCTTAAGGAGCAGGGGAAGAGAGCGCACGCATGCAAAGTCCTGTCTACATTCAAAGTTACCGTGCGCATGTCTGAGTCCTACTCGTCTCTTTCTCGTCTTCTTCCTCAGCCCTCCCAAAATCTCCTTCTGACAATTTGCCCTATCTTAACATCAAATTGAATTTTTTTATTTTTTTTCTAAGATCAGTAGAGGAAAATTTGGGCTGAGTGGGGTGCTCTCTCTCCTGAGGAGCACTGTAAGCCCATCTGCCTCTTTCAGTAACCAGAAAGCAAAAGGTCTCTCCTGTACTGGAAGCGAGACAACTCTCCTTATACAGAAAGGTTGTGTGAAACTAAGGTGAAAAAACACGGGGGGAGGTGTGTGGATTATTTTGCTTTTGGTTTAAGCATAGACATTTTTCTCGTTCCTCTACAATGAAGATTATGGAAAAATACTCCCAAGAGTAATAGGGGTAAAGAAGAAAAAAGAAACATAATCTAATAAAGCAATGACTTTCCACAACCACTTGTGTTAAATGCTCTGAAAGGGCAAGTTGTAAAGACTTAATTCCTAACGTGAGTGTTCCTGGAGCAGTAAGTGCTAGGACACACATGGTTGGTTTGTAGTAAGGGAAAACACTGGAATTGTTTCAGGAAATACTAATAACTGAGCCATTAATAAACAAGAATTGCAATATAATTAGGGTAGATGTCTTTATGAAAACACTACTCAACAACTTTTTTGCCTCAGTCTTCACTGGCAACCTCTCTCCTCACCCCTCCCGAGTCAATGGACCACATGAGGGGCACCAGGAGGGTAAAACCCATCCCACTGTAAGAGAAGATCAGGTTTGTAACCACCTGAGGAACCTGAATACACATAAGTCCATGGGACCTGATGAGATGCATCCCAGAGTCCTGAGGGAAATGGCTGATGTAGTTGCCAAGCCACTCTCCATGATATTTGAAAAGTCATGGTAAAGTCCCCACTGACTGGAAAAAGGGAAACATTGTGCCCATTTTCAAAAAAGGTAGAAAGGAAGACCCTGGGAACTACCAACCTGTCAGCCTCACCTCTGTGCCTGGGAAGATCATGGAACAGATCCTCCTAGAAGCTATGCTAAGGCACATGGAGGCCAGGGAGGTGGTTCAAGATAGCCAGCATGGCGTCACCAAGGGCAAGTCCTGCCTGACAAACCTAGTGGCTTTCTATGATGGAGTGACAACAACAGTGGACAAGGGAAAACCAACGGATGTCATCTATCTGGACTTCTGCAAAGCCTTTGACACGGTCCCCCACAACATCCTTCTCTCTAAATTGGAGAGATATGCATGTGATGGGTAGACTGTTCGGTGGATAAGGAATTGGTTGGATGGTCGCATCCAGAGGGTAGTGGTCAATGGCTCGATGTCCGGATGGAGACCAGTGACAAGTGGTGTCCCTCAGGGGTCCGTACTGGAACTGGTGCTGTTTAACGTTTTCATCAATGATCTAGACAGCGAGATCGAGTGTACCCTCAGTAAGTTTGCAGATGACACCAAGCTGAGTGGTGCAGTTGACACACCAGAAGGACGGGATGTCATCCAAAGAGACCTGACCTTATTGTGGTCTTTCAGTAATTTCAGCCTAGGAAAGATGGGGATAATTTTTTTAGTAGGGCCAGCTGTGACAGGACAAGGGGTAATGGTTTTAAACTAAAACCGGATAGGTTTAGACTGGATATAAGGAAGAAATTCTTTACAACGAGGGTAGTGAAACACTGGAACAGGTTGCCCAGAGAGGTAGTGGAGGCCCCATCCCTGGAAACATTCAAGGCCAGGTTGGATGGCGCTCTGAGTAATCTGATCTAGTTAGCGGTGTCCCTGCTCCCTGCCGGGGGGTTGGATTACATGGCCTCTAGGGGTTCCTTCCAACCCAAAACATTCTATGATTCTACAAACAGTCTTTCCCCCAAATAAACCAACAGCCAAAAAAAAAAAAATTCTAGTGCAAGGTCAGGGCTGTAAGAGTTGGACTTTAAAATGAGGAGGCAGCTCCAAAAAATCCTCAAGTCAAAACACAAGAATAGAATCAGGGTACTAAAGTAAGTTGTGACGTTTTGAATATTGCTTGGAGTTTCTGAAAAGTTCCTTTTCAGAGAGGGTGTTGATCTGTGGAAACACCTCCTCAAGACCCAGAACCTTAATATACCACCTCCAGCCCCCAGACTCTTTAGTTGTGTCTGAAGGTGCCTGCAGAGTGCTTTGTTTAGACTTGCCGATTTCTGAAAAATTGAAGGCCCCAACTTTGCTAGCTTCACCTAAATTTGCCAGTGTCACCAGACAAGATTGTAAAAAAAGTCAAACAAAGGCCTATTAAGGAACATATGAAGATAAGTTTCTAATTATTTGTGGAAATGAAGTTACCAGTGAAATATAAAGCTCTATTTTGCATTGCAATTAACAAGACTCCTTGGTTGCTGGCTGCTCAGTGCTTGTCATCTAGAGCTAGTATCATAGTTTAACCCCAGCTGGCAACCAAGCACCACACAGCCACTTGCTCCCTCCCTCCATGTGGGATGGGGGAGAGAATCGGAATAGTAAAAGTGAGAAAACTCGTGGGTTGAGATAAAGACAGTTTAATAGGGAAAGCAAAAGCCGTGCATGCAAGCAAAGCAAAACAAGGCATTCATTCACTACTTCCCACCGGCAGGCAGGTGTTCAGCCATCTCCGGGAAAGCAGGGCTCCATCACACCTAGCAGTTACTTGGGAAGACAAATGTCATCACTCTGAACATCCCCCCTTTCCTTTTTCTTCCCCCAGTTTTATATGCTGAAAATGACATCATATGGTATGGAAGATTCCTTTGGTCAGTTGAGGCCATCTGTCCCAGCTGTGTCCTTTCCCAACTTCTTGTGCACCCCAGCCTACTCACCGGTGGGGTGGTGTGAGAAGCAGAAAAGGCCTTGACTTTGTGTAAGCACTGCTCAACAATAGTTAAAATATTTCTGTATTATCAACACTGTTTCCAGCACAAATCTAAAACATAGACCCATTCCAGCTACTATGAAGAAAATTAACTCTACCCCAGCCAAACCCAGCACATTCTTCACCCCTTATTCCACACTGTTTACGTCATGCTCAGGTCCCACACTATCCAATACAGCCTCATTAACCACCACCCCCCTTCCCATCCTTTGGTATAATACAGAGATATCATTCCCCCAGTCTGTGGACCACCTCTGTAAAATGTCCATAAAATTTCCACAAAATGTCCATTGAATTCATTTAGTCCATGACTTGGGGCTCCATCTATTACGGTGGTCACTCAGGACAGGAGAGGTGGTGTGTTGCGTGGAGTTACTGGGTACCAAAGCCAGCTCAGGTCAGGTCACTGCTGCACTTGCACTGCTTCTTGTAAGGCTTGTCCTCCATGGGTTCAGGTGGTTCCTGCCGTAGTAATTCTCGTAACACACAACTCAAATCATGCGTTACAACAATTTAAAGGTATTTCCATTACAGTCTCCACCCCTGATCCCTTTGGACCAGACCATCAAATTTAACATTGCAATGAACTCCTCCCCTTGCCCCTGCTCCAGCTTGGGCTTATCCACAGACTGCAGTCCCTTAGGGGTGTACCTGCTCCATGTGGAGCTCTGAGCTTCAGTCTCCCAGGGTTATACCTGCTGTGGCAGAGACTTATCCACAGCCACAGTTGCTTTGAAGTGCACCTGTTCTAGCATGGCCTTCTCCATGGGCCACAATGCCTTCAAAGATGTACCTGCTCCAACATGGCTGCAGTCCCTCCAGGGGTGTACCTGCTCTGTTATGGGCTTTATCTATGGCCACACACTTTGAGGTGTTCTAGCGTGACCTCTTGCACAGCCAGTGATGCTTCAAGGTGTACCTGCTGCAGCATGGACTTATCCACAGCCACAGATGCTTCGAAGTATACCTTCTCCAACATGGACTTTCCTTGAGCCACAGTCCCTTCAGAGGTGTACCTGCTGCACACAGCCACAGATGCTTTAAGATATACTTGCTTTGGTGTGGACTTATCCATGGCCACAGATGCTTTAGGGTGTCCTGCTCCCACATGGACTCATCCACAGGTCACAGTCCCTTCAACTCAAGTTCATACTGGAGGTCCAGCCTGTCCAGTATAGCAGCACAGAAATAGGAGCGATGCCCTGGCTGTCCCCCAGCCCAGGCGCATGGCCATGGCAGTTATCAAAACGTTCCCAGGCACAACAGAGTGAGATGATCAGCAGTACAGCCATATGGCAAGCAGCAAAAGCAAAAAGCAGCCACTAACGAGCACCAGACACTAATGTACAATAAGGCAAGCAAGCCCCATGGCAAGCACAGGAGCCTGCTGATTAATAGCTAAACAGCAATAACAGCTATAAATTCCATCTAGCACATTCCAATCAAATCTGTCATTATCTCAACCCCTTCAAGCCTAACGTTGGGCACCAAAAAGGACTGTTGCTGGTGGGGTGGGGTGAGAAGCAGAAAAGGCCTTGACTCTGTTGTAAGCCCTGCTCAGCAATAACTGAAACATCCCTGTGTTATCAACACTGTTTTCAGCACAAATCCAAAACATAGACTCATAGTAGCTACTATGGAGAAGATTAACTCTATCCCAGCCAAAAGCAGCACAGCTAGACGTTCCTCCTGGAGCATTTACAGAATCTGGACCAGTCAGGCTGCCTTTCCTGGGCTTGGCCACTCACATAGTCTTTTAAAAGAATCCTGCTTCCTTTCAATATAGACAAAGTATTTGGGACTTAACTGAAGGTTTATGCCTTTCCATGGTGAAAATAGTCTGGGGTGTCTTCCGAACGGCTCACCTTCCTGTCTGAGGACGCAGGGATTTTTTGTGGTAGCCTGAAACAGCTTTTCCAGATCCATCTGGTGCAGTGTAAGTTTCCGGTGACACGCTACCTTTAATGAAGGCTGTTAACATGCAGCAGGTTTTGGCCTCTGTTCTTTGATATGGTCTCAGCCACATGTGGAGACCGTAAGTGGTGCCCTGCCATTAGGAGTGCTAAAGGGTGCCTAGCCCAGCCAGCCTTCCTCCTTCTCCTTACCATGTACATTTTAGAGCTCGTTATGTCAAAGTGACTCACTCACTTTGGTGAGAGTTGAGAAAAGACATGGTACTTTTTGTAATTTAGAAGTGATACAATTCTCTGCGTCTTTTATTTTGGATCTTAAAAAAAAAAAGTGAGAAAAAGCACTCCTGTTTTTTTAAGGAGATGTGTGTGCATTATGGGTCTTGTTTCTGCATATGGACGCAAAAGCAGATTCTTACATACTCATAGATAAATGAGGAATGAGGAGAAAATGTAAAGGTTAAGAAAAAAAACAGTTAAAATTTAAGAGGCTAGTTTAAGACAATTGGAGGTAAAAAAGTGAAAGTACACCCACTCTTTGAAGAAAGATGTGTAAATTATGCTGAGTAGAACATCTTCTAGAAGAGCTAAGAGGCTGATAGGTAGAGTAAATAATGGAAACATGTACCAAAAGTGCATATGTGGCTTAAACCTAAGAAGCAGGACTTTACAGAGAATCAGTGGGTTTGGGAGACTTGAGGGAATGAGAATCATCCAGAAGGACACAGATACTTTGAAAAGAGTATTTGCTTAGTTTTCACTGTGGTGAATGTTGGGGTGATGCCTACACTTTTAGGTGCTTAAAAAAATTCAGCTATTTCTAGATAGGATATTAAAGCAAGATGATGTGTCCACAAACGGTTCAGTCAGAGTATGATATTTCCAGAAGAGCTGGAGGAATTTAAAAGTGAAAGCTGATGCTAAAATTACTTATGGAAATCGTGAAGTCGTGGACCTGGAAGGATGGCGAGCGTTGTCTTCCAAAGTGATCAGATCTGCTGAGAATAATTGGCATCTGTCTTGCTCTGGAGTATCTGATACTAGCTAATCAGATAAAATTATTAAACTAATTGGATCACTGCTCAGTGTGAGAATTTGTGTATTAAGGAAGAAACGAGCCTGAACAAAAGGAAGTGGAATGTTCTTGTGTTTTCAGTTAATCTTGTTGAACTAATCTTGTTCTTCAGCATGTGGTAGCGGCAACAGTTTATAGAAATGTGCTTTCAGAATGTTGTTTTTAGTGCTAGAAATCTTAATTCTTTTAATATATCTAAAGCAGAAAGCTGTATAAAATGAAATGGGATTGAATTTTTGCTTGGTATAGACTGTCAGTAAGGCTGCAGTGAGAGCATCATAAACATCAATTTTGAAAATCATGCCTGACCTCCTGTCTTTTCTGAAGTGAAAGGACATTTTTCTCACTGGAGACAAAATCAAAAGTGGAGGCCTTATGTTCTATGTAGAATACTCTATATGTAAAAACACTGTATGATGGGAAATTGCTAGTGGCAGATGAGATTTGGTTCAGAAATATTCGAAATTTGAATTAGAAACATGAGTGGTTTGCTCTAATGTATGCGAGGTTTTCCTTTCGCATTATGTATTTTTTTGTAACATTGGTGGTATGGATAAGGTACTCTAAATGCACCTTCTATTTCTGGTAAAAATCTTATCTGTGACTTATCTGTGACTCTTACAGAGGAAATGTGAAGGCAATCTTCTATCACAATACTATGACACATTCTAATATTTATTTGAAACTTGGGTTTTAGAGACATTTTAAGAGAATTAAAAATATTTTTTTTTAACTTTGTAGCCTTGCTGATGCATGGGAAAATGATATTGGAGTTCATCCAATAAAGTTTCCATCAGAAACATGTTTGGAATTACTGCTGATACTGGGCTTGAGTACCACCTCTCTGCCACCTTCACTTCGATACATGAACTCTTTTCAGGTAAGGAACAGCTGCTATTTCAGTATAAAGGTATTATTTCTAGGAAAAAGAGAGATCCCTGGGGCCCATAAACCCTTTCAGAGTAGAGGTTTGTCTTCTATAGTTGCATGACTCTCCATTATATTAAATATAGCAATGGAGAACTTCTTGTAGTGCTCTGTTTCTTCAATTGTATTAAATGTAGACCAAGGCAGGAAATGTCATTGGATTTTTAAACAGTGTGTCACTGTTTAAATTAAATTAGATGTTTCAAGAAATTTCATGAAACTTAGGCTGGAGCAGCTGGAATCATTATAGAAAATCTTCTTGGCTTCAAAAAAAAAAAATATCCTCAGCTAAAAATAAAGATTTCCAGTGGTGAAAACCTGTAAAATTAGTAGTGAAGCATTCAGTTTTGTCCAATGTTCTTCTGTATGTCGCTGCTAATGTTCTCAGCAGTCACAGAAATTTTCCTAAGAAAACATTGTTGCAGGCATGTTAAACTGTGATTTGTGTTTATCATGTGTCTGAAGACATACGATTTTTACAAATGAAATGCACAGACATCTCAATTCATGATGATACAGCATACCAAGTCAGCCTTTTTATGATGCTTCTGTCTTCCCTTGTAGTTACATAGCCCATCAGTTGTGTATTGATGCAAATCTAAAGTAACCAGCTGTTGAGCAGTAAGCATACCTGAACCTATTGTTTTGACAGCTATAGAAGAATCATCATCTTAGTGGGACTGAGTGTCCTAAACAGTTTATAGCACAAAATCTAGTAGCTTCTATTTGTCCGTACTCCCAGTTTGTAGTTAAGGCACATTTAATTAGTGTTCCTGAGTTATGTTTACTGAAAAATAATCTTACTGTAGAATTTTGGAGCAAGAAAGAATATGGTGATAAATCAAAATCAAGTAATTGATTTTAATAGAGTTACACTGATGTACAACTGCTGAAAACACATCTAGATGTTAGGAAATAAGTATGCACCTGCATTGTCTGCTCCCTTTGCATCTTGTGAGCTTGGAAACAGGGAATCTGTGTACGGTGAACTCTTGTGTACGGCAGCAGCCATTGGTCATTTCAACATGATGTTTTAATACCCAAGGTCAGAATTGTTACTGGGTTGTACATTCGGAGGCCATAAAAATGAAGAATCTCCTGGATGCTGGCAGAGCAAGATCATAAAAATTACAAGTTTCAAGGCTTGGCCAGTACTAGTTATCCATGCAGTTGAATAGTCCATGTTTCCTATTAGGAAGTGAACATTTTGGTTGTCTAATCCAGGAGGATGTGTTCCTTGTCCATTACATTGCCAGTATTTTATGGTAGTCTTCTCTGCTCTACCCATGATAGGTTAACTAGGAGTCTCTTCTTGTATGCTGAGGCTGTACGTCTTGTTCTGTACTCAGTCCCAGGTTGTGCACTTAGGATTTCCTTTGATTTGTATATCTGGGTAGAGATAGGAAGTGATAAGTGGCTATCAAGTGGTGCAGATAAGAAACTCAGGAAGGGTTTTTACCTCACAGTACACAAAACACCAGACTTTTCTTTTCGCTTGTCATACTCTCCATGATTGTGCTTGATTGCTCCTGGGTCATTTTAGCTTCATGAGGCTCTCTCTGCAAATGAACCATGGCCCTAGAAGCAAGTCAGGGGTAGGGTTATGTTGAATAGCCACAGGGAGACCCTCTGACTGTGGCCTTTCAAGCTCAAATTTGGGTGGAACCACTGAAAGCAAGCCCGTGTTGCAGTGCTTTGCTGAACTCAAATACTGTGGCAGCCCACATCTTCCAGCACTGGCCTGCGCAGATCTTAGTTCATCCACCTCTGTGCCAAAGTAGGTGATGTGACCATGTCCAGTCTTGGTTGCAAACACGATTCCAGCCTAAAGATACTGTATTTTGAGCTGATTCCCAGCATCTGTGCTCTTACAGCAACAAGAAAAGCAAAAATTCCTAGCTTTCGAAAAGTCCAAGTTCTGAAACCTGCTCTGATAAGATAATGTTATATTTTGCCAAGTGGAAGGAAAGGAAAATTGCCGTTTTGATAAACTTCTGGCTCCAAACTTCACTCTCTTTGCTGGACAGTCAGTATCACCAAGTGTTTGTCCTGCAGGAAAATACTCTTATTTATTTTTATCCTTGCGAACCTTGTTTGGATCTCAGTTTGGGAGTCCATGAATCAGAAATAAAGTTTGTCCAAGCTTTTCACTGATGCTTTGCAATGAGCTGTCAGCCTTATCAGGTTTTTACTGGCTTGCTTCTTTGTGCTCATGTTCACTTTCTCTACAGCAAGTATTAGAATTATGTGTCCTTGTTTTTCTGTATTTTTTTGTATTTTTCTTGGAAAAAGTTGGCAAGATCTGCAGACAGCTTCAATAATGATATTAAACTGTGCTATTGCCTGAGCATAGGATCCCTCTGCATTCAAAATGCAGAGCATTGTGAGTCAAAAAGGGAATGGTAAAAGGGCGCTAATTGAAAACCGGTATTTCATGTGTCTTAGTGGAGCAACGGCAAAATTAGGAAAACTAGTTTTGTTTTTGTTTGTGGCAGACCTTCAGTGGTCTAGAAAAGACAAATCTATTTTACAATAATCAATGTACTTGGACTGAAAACAATCTACAGACACCAGGCTCTTGCAGCTGAATGCTGGCATCTGAATGCTGGGTGGGTTAGAAGGGGAAATGACCACAGAAAGTCCTGGAGTTTTCTCCTTTTGTAAGTGATCCCACTGTTGGACACGTGATGTGGAGCTAAATGGACCAGTATTTTCCACTGGTGCAATTTTTATGTTCTGATACAGTATTTTAAAATGCATCTAACAGGCAGCTGTATATGAAGTGATCTAAAAGTTACAATTTAACTCCTGAGATCATATCGGTATAGCTTTAAAACATCCAACTGTTTGTAATTGGGTAGACAAAAATGGTGTCAGCCGTACCTCTGTGTTGTTTGAGACTGTATTTATCATCTCTCTCTATTATATTACAACACTGCAGTGTTGACAAGCCAAAATTTTAGTTGATATACATATACATTGGATGATGTTTAGGTTGTAAAAAGCGCAGAAAGGAAGTGTGTTTAGTTGCTAGTCATCTCTGTAATAAACTCTGTTCTGCTTTGTGCTCTAGAGGTGCTCTCTGAGACTGGCTTAGCAGATTCTGTATCTGTGCTGAGACATAAATTACATTTTATTTTCCAACGGTGTGCTACTGCTTAGTAACATAATATTTGAAATCACTTTTCAATTCCGTTTTGACCCTGTGAAGATCTTTCCGTGTGATTTATGTCACTGGAGCAGCCTGGAGGAGAGGAGCAGCAGCAGACTATGATACACAGCTCTCCACTGAGTTTAAGGGGGTCGGTGCTCACTGCAGCCAGCTTTTAAGCTTCCCAGGCTGTTCATCCTAGGTGCTAGGTTGTCCTTGGCTCATCTCTTGTTATACCTGTGCAGTTACACTGACATTGTTCTGGTGGACTATAAAGCATCAAATCTTAGCAAGCCTGAGCCTGGAAACTCTTGAGGGACCAAAGTGGGTAGACAAATTCTTGCTGGTTGATGGCTTCCTCCAAATTTACTGGAAGACATGGATTTGCAGCCCAGACCTGCACCTTCCCAGTTTTGTAATCCCTCACCCATACCAAGGATGTCTCGGATCAAGGGAATAGGATTGACTGAGGCAATTGATATTTATCCTGGGTCAATGTGGAAAGCAGTAAGAAAGGAGAGAGGAGTTGGCTACTGGAAAAGATTAAAAAATTTCTGAGCTTGCTCTTGCTCTGGGCATTGTTTTGCTGCTCTCTGTTCAGCTCCGTTACACTGTACAGAAAGCTGTGTTACCTTATTACACTCTTGATCTATCTGCCTCTCCACCCACCTGAGCTGTCAGCCTTTTGCTTTAGGAAGCGTTGGGCTCAACTTTGTGTATTATTCTTAATACTTGCAAGCACTTGTAGCTAGCACCCACTTGAGTTATCATGTACTTTATTACTGAACTGTTCAGCTGCTACTTCTCAGCGCAGTCTGGGAGGATGTGCTGGTACTTCAGAGCCTACAGCACAGAACAGTTAACATGGGGAGATGCTTTAAAGTGACAAGTAATCTCTGCTGTGTTTTGCTAACCTTATCTCATCTTCCTCTGAATTCAAGCACAGTGAACAGAAAATGTCCTGGGTATTGAATTCTTATGACGATATATGGTGCTGCTTAGCACATGCTCTCTAACTGCTGTCATTGTGGGAAATCGGGCATTTTACTTCCCGTATCAAGGCACTATTCACAAGGCCACAGGCTGTAGCAAGGGTTCTCAAGAGTTAAATAGATCACAGTTTTATTTTTACTTTTACAGTTGCACGAAATTGAAAGACTGTGATTAAGAACTGCTGAGCAGTTTCAAAATTTTGTTTGAAATAGCCCTTGATATTCTTTGGTGCTCCACTCAAAGTGGAGGTGGTTGACTCTGCCACACTGGACACTTTCGAGACTCAGCTGGACAGGGTGCTGGGCAGTCTTTTCTAGACTGTGCTCTTGCCTAGAAAGGTTGGACCAGATGATCCTTGAGGTTCCTTCCAACCTGGTATTCTATGACTCTATGATTCTGTGACTCAATGCCACTGGTAGCTTCTCAGCACACTGTTCACTTTGGTTAAGAGAAGTAGAGCCAGCATTCAAGAGAAAACAAAAAAGTCCATTCCATTGTTGTGATAAGCATTCCCAGAGGTGTCACTGAAGGAAAAACTCATTTGCAGTTACTTTGCTTCCAAAAAAAGGTGGTGGGGGGGGAAAGTTTCTCATAGACCAGCCTATCAAGTTCTCTATCATTTAAAGTCTTTTAATCAAGTGCAGAAAACTTCCTAAAAGAAACAGGATTAGAGATATAAAGTAACAAGTTGCTCGGAAAACATAAGAATTAATAAATACAGTATTCATTATAGTTTAATGGCTCTAGTATATGAATATCAAAAGTACTCAAAAGACTCATAGAAGGCAAAATACAAAATTACTACTGTCTCTCAGGTCTACACATGGTCTGAACTAAAGTGTGCTTTGATGATAGTGTTTTTTAATATTGATACTTTTGTGTGTGCATGTGTATGTATATATATAAAGCACTTTCAAACTTGTTTATCTCAGAAAGCTTAGCTGAAGATAGAGGACACTTGCAGATGCACCTGTGTTTTCTGACAATCCTTTTTGAAGCAAACAACTGAGTAAAATTTAGAAAAATCTGCTCAGCTCAGCTCCTCCTTTTGTTCCTTTCTGGGTATTTGGAACTGGAGAAGTTGCACTAAACTAAAGGTGTTTTGATTTTTGCAGATTAGGGTAAAAGTGGCTGCTATGTGCTTTCTCTAGTATTGACTAACTCAGATAGGTTGCCTGGATGACATAGGATGAATTAATTTGTGTTACTGTGATGATTATGTGGAAGTTTTCAAGTTTGATTTCAAACAATTTATTTTAAATAGCAAATAAGTACCCAAGCCTTATGTAGTCCTTGGAAAGCAGATGCAGTTTTTAAAAATATGCATACAAATATTCCATTGGCTTTAAAATAAAAGCTATTACAACATGTGTATATTTGGGGCATTTGTTTGTCTCCATTTACTAAAAGCCATGATAAATCTGTTGAAACACTGCAGAATAATTAGGAAAGAAGTTATAAAATGATGCTGAGCAAATGCTGACAACAGCAAACGATATTAAGAGTTAGTGTTTCAAAGACAAATCTGAATACTTCTTTGCAGAATGATAGAGATTTCTAGGTTCAGTTAAGAGATTATTATCTTGTTTTTCTTGTCTGCTACAGAATTATCCTTCATTAAGTTGATTTCTATTATGCCACTTAGGTTATCTTACTCAGTGTTCACTGTAAGCTATCTTTTAAAAGTATCTCTAGAGTGTTCAGTTGTGTTTCTTGAACACTGAGACTATTCAGTTCTTTTAATGTTAGCTCTCGGGACTTCAAGCTGAAATGGAACAATTTTTTTTCTTGAACTATAACTAGTATTTTGAAGTCTTTGTTGAATGTGTACCAAAACCGTTTTATACTACATAAACTTTATTAAAATGCAATGTCTCCTAGCTGAGAACTGGTCGGCTCTGCATATGCAGGAGCATTTCGAGCAATGTCCTTGTACCTCCTTGTGTGTCCCATGCATGACTCATCCATATCTGCAGCACAGGCTGCCTCATTTCTAGGCTATGCTTTTGTGATATCTGGTGCTGCTTTGGAGATGCTGATGGGAAGGTATTGTCTCACTTATCTAATATGTGGCATGGCTACATTTCCTCTAATGGAAATGACGTGCCCATTTATATTGGCCCGAAACAGAACAAAATTAATCACATGTAAACCTAAACTGAATCTGATTGTGAAAAATGCAGACTGAGCTTATTTGTGGAAGCACAAAATTTTATGAGTACTTCAGTGCTCGGTGATGGAGATTTGGGACCTTGACAGCAGTGGTCCTAAACAGAGGCTCAGAACTTGTTGTCAGTTTCTCGGAAGGGCTAAATGCTTCTTTTCTTCTGAGACAGTTCTCCGATAGAGAAGAAATCAGAGAGAGTGAACCTGGGCATATCCTAAACAGAGGTAGGTTTAATTACAAAAATCCCACGAGCTGCCAGTGAGAAGCAGTGTACGTGTAGCACACAGGCAAGTGCCTCCTCTGGAAATGCAGTCCCTTGCTGCTTGAGAGGGAAGATCTGCCAGAGGAATCAACTCATTTGTGTGCAGTTCCCTCTGCCTAGAATCCGGCAACAGCCCTCTATAACGTCAGCATCTGATAATACATTTCATAGCAGTTTTCTTAGAAAACATGCTCAAATATGTCATTTACTGTTTAGATGTGAATGTACAATTGATTGAAGAAATCCACTTTAGATAGTCTGGTATAGCCCATGTTATCAACCCCTTGAAAGGGGTGAAGGCAGAACTAATTAGGAGTGAATATGCCTGATTGATACCACTCATTTTATTTCCTGTTTGCTTCTGTTGTGAATGTTCTGCTTTTCCCAAGTAATTTTGAAATCTAAAAGTGTAGCTGTTGCATCCTAATTATCCAGTAATCGTGTCCACAATGTGCTATTAAACACAAACTGAGAGTTTGTGTTCTTTATCAACAGGCACCATACTGTGAGTGTGTTATGGAAAGAGACCAGACAAATATCAATGTTTTATGTAGCTGAATATATACATAGTCTTATGAGAGGCATGATACACTTCTAGAACATCCATTTCTGTTTATTAACTGAGGCTGTCACCTTTGTGACTGAGAAACAGGCTCTGCTCAAAAGAAATAGTTAACCCTATACAAAACCAAATAATGCTGTACATGTTCAGTGTGGTTTGTAGGTAATTCATCTCTTTAGGCTGCTTCCCTCCAAACCCTTCATTTCTCTGAGTTAGTCTTAGCTCTGTCCAGGTCATAATTAATAGATTGACTTATGTGAGGAGTAAGTTTCAACCTTCTAGCCAACAAGGTACAGAAATCTGGCTACCAGCTGCATAGAGCTAGATCCCCAACTGTTGCTTTGAAAATAATACTGAGTCATTGGATAGCAATGATTCTATAATGGAATTTTTTCCTTAACGTTTCCTGTTGTTATGCTGTGTGCTTTGTGAATGGGTGTTGTTATGGAAAGCTATGATGCTGTTCATTTCCTTTAAGAGTCTGGATGGAAGCTTTGAAGCTACTTACGAAAGCTCTACAGGAAAAAGATGTATTTATAAGGGTGCTTCTTAGTAGGTTTACATGTGCTTTAAAAATAGATGGATTCAACTCTACTGGATTGCAGCTGTAGGCTGGAATAGGTATGATGTTATCACAAACGACAACATTTTGAGGGATCCTGAAGGAAGATGTCACTGAATTCTGGCATTGTATTAGCAGACGGGGCAGCTTGCCAAGGCACTCAGAGCAGTTCAAGAGTGTTATGTGTTAAAGAGTTGGAAATGGTAATGATGTCTTCAGGGAGACAAATGGACAAATATACAGAAGTCTGCAAAGCCAGAGCATAATAATTGAATCGAAGCCTTGACTGTGATAAAGTACACAGTGGATGAAAAGGAAGGGGATGGTTAAGTTCTCCTTTTTTTATTGTGGGTTGAAAATGAGTCTGGAATGGATCTTTTGGTGAAGAAGTCAGTAATGCCTCTAGTGAGAAACATACAGTTTGCCTTCCCTCGGAAGTCCATCATTCTGTTGCGATGTCGGTAAAGAGAGCAGTGTGCTCTAAATCTCTGTGCTTAAATCATAAGTCTTTGATCTGGGGGTGGTGGCTGATGACAAATAGTAGTGCTTGAAAGCTTTTGCTTGTTAAGGAAAAATACTTTAGGTTTCAATTTTAGGAAAGCTAGAATGGGCTAGAATGACGTGGGGAAACAGGTCAGATCACTGTGTGTCCAGAGGCAAGGAAGGACCTGAAGTGTAAGAGCTAAGGCGGACCAGCTGCTCTTTCAGTAGACTGGTGCTGTTCCCATTGACATACACCAGCATGGTTCTGACAGACCACAACGAGGGCAGGATTATTTCCATCGTCCCTAAGTCACTTGCTGCTTTGACCAGTCAAAAAGATCGGTTGTGCGAATACTTGCTCGTACTGTAACTCTGCTACTTTTGAATTAAAAGGAAGCTGTTCTACACATGGGTGTGTGAGGAGGTGTCTTAGCGTATGCATTTTATAGTGCTCCCAAAATAGGATTTGGAATACTTCTACAGGAAGAAGAAAGAGAAGGGCAAAAGGGTGTGTAAGCATTAACACGGCCTACTGAAAAATGGAGACCATTTAGCCTTCAACAGAAAGCTGTTATGCCTTGAGGTGAAACCTGGCAACCATTTAACAGTATGCAGAAAAACTTGCAGGAATCTGATGATGCTGTAGCTGAGTGAGATCACAGGGAGGGTTGGGTGGGCAGAATGTGATTGCTGCTTGGACTTCAGCCAGGTGTTCTGGTTAATGTTTCTTTCTCTGTCTCCCGGCAGCTTGACAAGTAAAATAGGAAGTGATTCTGCCTTATGGAAAAACAGTATAAAAAAATTATTCCCATATCACTAATGTAAACTATAAAAGCATAGTCTATAGAGAAAGAGAGTATTTTAAAATGCCAGTTCCCAGTATGCATTATTTTTGTGAGCTGTGGCATTGTGAATTGATGGAACAGATCAGGGAGCTATATTCCTTCTGTTGCTTTCAGTGAGCTTGAGTTTTGTAAGGAAAATAGAAGAAAAAAAATAGTATTAAGCACCTTGGCTACATGAAAAAGGATCTTGCCTGCAAACTTGTACAAGTGAAGATGTTATTTTAATCTTACTATTTTGGCTGCTCAGTCCACTTCCAAGTTCTTCCAGAATGCCTGACATCCCTAAATATGATCCTGAAAATGACTGAACATTGTACTGTTCAGATGTTCTCACTCTCTGTGACTAGTACCACTGACCCTAGTTCTGGTTCTTATCAATAACTATTTACCTGCTTAATTCAATTTTAGATAGACGTTCTTCTTGCTGTTGGCTCTCCAGTCTTCTACTTTCATATGTAGATGTCCCACTGAATCAGAAAAGACGGCTATCATTGTGTAATGCCGGGTGACTAGCTAACACATTTCTCTTTTAACTCACCAGAGAGCCTGCTGCTTATTCTTTATTTCATGTTTTCTTATAGAGTCTATTCCATTCATCATCTGCCAGCTTTTGAGAAATTAAATTCTAGGACTGCCTTGTTTTCCTCTTTGCTGACCATTTTGGGTTTTCTGCACTGATGAGTTTCTATGCTACTTTCCCATTTCTGTCAGATACCAGTTTACTTTGTTTCCATACCATTTATGAGCAGACAGCCCTGTAATTCTCTTACACCTTTTAACTGGTTAGAAACTAACTTATAGTACTTACAGTTATCTAATTGAATTTGCCTCTTTTCAGGTAAGGTGAAGAAAACTAAGGCTGAGAGGGGAACAACAGGGTTTTATATCCTTCTTTGTAAAAAAGCAGAATCAACTTCTTATTTTTTAAAAAAAAAAAAAAGTCTGCTGAACACACAG
The DNA here is from genome assembly GCF_000687185.1 of Egretta garzetta. Classification (NCBI taxonomy): domain Eukaryota; kingdom Metazoa; phylum Chordata; class Aves; order Pelecaniformes; family Ardeidae; genus Egretta; species Egretta garzetta. The sequence goes on from NW_009260763.1 coordinate 132,826, forward strand.
AAGCCTTCATATTTCAGGTTGCATTCTCTGCTTCCACAGAAAGGAAATGCATTTTCAGCTGTATTTTTATAGACCTGTAGCTAGTGACTAGTTAAATTAATCAGAAGTCTCTATTCTGCAGGGTTATCCTGGGGATATATTCCATTAAGTGACTGCTTTTTCTTTTTCTATTTTAAGGTGATATTTAGAATAAGACTGTCTGTAAAACTTACAGTGTTCTGTAAACTTCTACTCTCCTCTTCTATTCTATTTTCTACCTGGTTTTCCCTCTCGTTTAGTGTTCTTTCTAAAATCTGGACTTAATCCTTGTACCAGTGAACAAGGTTAAGAATATTTTTTCAGTTTAAAATATTTGATTTAGAATTCTTTGAGAAGAAATTCAACAGCAAATAAAATTAAATGCATGTGACATGCCACATAGCTAGTAAAGCCTCAGGGACTGAAATTTAACTGTATAAGTAAATACGAATTTCAGATGAAGTTTTCTCTGCTCAAGTGCTGATGCTATTGGAGAACTGGAATTTGAGAAGTACTCTGCTGCTCCAGCAATGTGCTGCTGTTCTGAATTCTAGGAGGAGCCAGAATACTGGTGAGGCCAAAATTTGACAAGATTTGAAATGAAGTGGGATTTTGATGTATGGGAATAAGAAATGCTGAGCTATATGGCTTAATGCTAACGTCAATTTTGAAAGAGCTGCTGAATCTTGTTCTATGTTTTTTTAAGCCACTCCTGCATGAGGAGTTTGGGAGGACACTATTCTCCCATTTGCCTCGGTTTTGGATCATCTTCTGAGGACTCTAGCATTCAACAACGTTGTATTCACAACACCAGATTTAGGTGAAGCAGAGGTCCAATTCCACCTGGAAATTACTGTGCTCCTGTGATTTAGTTAAAATGAACTGTCAGAAGTGAGATGCTGTTTACATATTTTTCAGTGTAGCTCAGAAGCTGAAGAAAACCCTAGTGACACATACTAGCTAATCATTTTATGTCAGCCTTTCTTGTCAAGGCAAAATATGCGTTCCTAATACAAAACATTGCAGAATTCAAGTGTGGCTCTTTTACAACAGTACTGATACTGGTTAAAGTACTGATACTTATTAAAGTGCAGGTGCTAACACCTGAAAATGCCGCTGTTGGTTTATACTCCTTCCCTAACCTACATTCAGATTATTTACAAAACAGCCGAGTGCCTGATCAAATCTTCCAAAGTAATTCTTAAAACATTCCATAATATTGTTTTACAAGAAGGTAATAATCTTGAAGAAGATGCAAGTCACAGGAAACATAATTTCATGTAAAGACATTATCTTATCTTCACATGCTCCTCTGTTTGTGCAAAAGTGACTTGCCAGTCCATTTTTGGCCATTCCAATAAAAATTGCTGGTATTTTGGATTACCTACAGTTCTCATTCAAATGAACAAATACTGAGTGGTTCTGAAAGTCAGGCAATCTTTTTAGGGTGTCCACCTGAAAATTTAGGAGCCCGTTTCTCATTTTGCAAGCTTAAAAATGCTAGAGGGGTCCCTTAGGAGTTGCAGCTTTGCTTTAATTAGTTTGTGTCATGTTATAGAAATGCACCTGAAGTGTTTGTGGTGATAGCTCAACATTGCAGGCAAGGACCTGAACCTATTGAAGTTAATGTCAAAACTCTCTTTGGCTTCAGTGGTGCAGAACTGGACTGCAAATGAATAAACCAGCCAGCTGGATATATTGGAGAGAAATAATTATTGCAGACTCTCTGAAAATTCCTCATTAACACTATTGCATGTGAACTTTGCAAGCAAATGCTTGGAGCTAGTCTCTGATAGCTATTCATTAGACAAGTGAATTAATAACTGTGACTGCTGGTTCATGCAGAGGCTTTTCTGTTGGTTTTTGTCATTTCTTTGAAGATTTCAAACAGTATAGATGATTTAAAGGCTTCACTCCACTAGATGGGGAAAAAGATGCTTATAGTGTAGTACTTGCTTACACTCTGTGGTTATTGATATGATGTAATATTTTTACGCTTGGCTAAGTATAGATTTTGAATAAAAGAATTTAATTAACACTGAATAAGTGTTCCTCATAAGGGAAAAATTCTCTAGTTCTATTTCATTAACGCTTCATGCTTCTAGCAGTTAACTAATTTAATTTTACTCCTGGTGTTCAAGCTCTGTGCTTTTCTTTCCTTCTCTCTTTCAGACTGTCTGTCTTCTAAACAGGCTTTGTTTGTGTATTATAGTTGGGAAGAGAAGATCAGCCAGAGAAATAAAATAAAGGGAAAAGTGCAAAGCATTTTTTTACTTTACTTGGACTTTGTGTTATACACAGTGGATATGCATCTATGACTGTGCATAAGAAGTATGTAATGTGAAAAATGAGGTATTGGAATGATCTCAGATTTAAAGGCTAGAAAGCCTATTTTAAAAAGTCAGCTAAAGGAAAATGAATGGGTTTAAATAATTAAAGGTAGGTAGGATCAGTCACATTATAAAAGCAATCCTTGCACATGCAAACAACTATCCTCATTTAATTTGGCTTACTAAGGAATATAAGGATTTGGGGTGTCAAAATCTGTTTTGGGATCAATCTTTTTTGAGCTTATTTGCCTGTGCAGTACAATAGGATTTTGTATAAAATTCTTAAATTCAGAATACAAAATGAGTGAAATGTGGCAAATGTTCACAGTGAACAAAAAATATCTGTTCAAATTGTCTCTCAAGAAGTAAGCGGTTTAGTGTGAGAAGTCCAGAAGAACGATTGGTTTTGAAGTTTGAGGCAAACTTTTTTTTTATGTTTTCTTTTTTTTTTTTGCTAACTCAGTGCAATTGACTTAAAGGTTTTCATGCAGAAATGTTAAGTGCCTGGTTTCAGTCTTTGCTAGTTCTCTTATCTTATAAATCTGATAAAATTTTGAGAAACTTCAGTTTATTTCATTCAGACTTAAGGTCATGCTATGATCCTCAACTTTGGATCTTGCACATTTCTAACTATATTTTTGATTATCATCTGTCTACGTTTCTACTAACTTACGCTGTTTTTCATTCATTGAATTTTGTGAAGTGCTAATTTTTTTTTTTTTTATAATGCAGGTAATTAGGCTTTAACAGCATTTTTTTTAGTGGCATTGCTCTAAGGAAGGAATTTTAAACAGTATTTTGGAAGTCTTAGAGCAGACCAATGCGCTATAATAATTATACTTCAATAATCCAGAATGATACCTCAAGGGAGCTATGACTCCAGTGTATAATTTGTTCATATATACTTGTCCTTGATGGTAAAATTCGATTAAAAACATAAGAAAGAGAATAGAAAGAGAGAAGCCAGAAAATTGATTCTCCTTGAAGGTCATTAATGTTTTCTAAAAAGAAGATAAAAAAATGAACATGAAAATCTCATTGTTAAAGAAATTCCTCTAGCTTTGTTTTGAATAATGAGATTTTTATCAGTACAAGAAAAGGTATCATAATAACAAAATCTAATTGTTCTTTTCCTCTGAAACCAGAAAGAATTCAATGGCTGAAAAACAGCCAAAGAAGAAGAGGGAAAAAAAAGAAGCTTGAAGAGAATAATACGGCTTGCATGGAACTATGAGCTGAAAGACAGATTCATACTAGACTGTAATACAAAGAAAAGAGGGTGTGAAGGAGGAGGGGAGGAGAAGAGAAGGCAAGTCAACCAAAACTGCAAGATAATGTTTAATTCAGAAGTATTTTCTGTCCAGTATTTGACTAAAGTATCTTTCAAGTGAATGAAAGAAGCCAATATATAAAAGGAAGCCTATGGAGCAAACTGAAGAGTGAAAGTGAAATTTGCACTGCATCTAACCCCCCCCAAAAAAGAGCAGAGTGGAAAAAGTCTGGTTTGGAGGTTTTACAAAACATTGGAATGGTTTGTCTTGAAAGATGCCCTAATGACCAATCTTTGTAAATGCATGCAACAGAAATATATTTAGAGAGTCACAGAGTCATTGAGGTTGGAAGTGACCTCTTGATATCATCTAGTCCAACCCCCTGCTGAAGCACTGCCAGCTAGAGCAGGTTGCCTGGGACCATGCCCAGTTGGGTTTTAAATATCTCCAAGGATGGAGACTCCACAACCTCCCTGGGCAACCTGTGCCAGTGTTCTACCATCTTCACAGTAAAAAAGGTATTTCCTTGTGTTCAGAAGGAATTTCGTGCTCCTTAATTCATGCTCATTGTCTCCTGTTCTGTTAGTGGGCACTATTGCAAAGAGTCTGGCTCTCTCATCTTCACTCCCTCCCAGGTCTCAGCCTTTCCTCATATGAAAGATGCTCCAATCCCTTAGTCATCTGTGTGGTCTCCTGTTAGCCCTTTGTTAGCCCTTACCTCACTTCAGTAAGTCCGTATCTTTCTCATTCTGGGGAGCCCAGACCTGGACCCAGCACTCCAGATATGACCTTACCAGTACTGAGTTGAGGTCACCTCCCTCAACTTGCTAGCAACACTTTTCCTGAGGCAGATGTATGTCCACTTTCAGTGTTCCATAACCTGGTTCTCCTTCACCAAGGGTAAGTCTTCTTGTTCCAGACTTGCCCACTGGTCTCAGGGGCCTGGGATTCTTGCAGGCTGGTCATACTAGTAAAGACTGAGGCAAAGAGAGCATTGAGTACCTTGGCCTTTCCCTGTCCTTTGTCAGCAGGGCCCCTGGCAATGTACAGGCTAATGCTGTGCTACCTACTGCTTGTGTCTCATTGAGAATCTGGAAAGAACCGCCTCCTGGCTCTCTTGGTTCTCATCCTCTGCTAAAATAGTGTGCTGTTCATGGTGATGGCTGTCACTGTAGTTAGTAATTTATGAGTAAGGACCCAAGGAAGTAATCTCCATCCTGCAATGTAGGGTTGGCTGTAACTGTAAGATGTTGCTCTAGATCTCTTCAGTGAGGGTTAGGTAGGGACTGCAAATATTTGTCATGATAGAGCAAGAATTTTTGCTGTTGCTGTAATACATATAGTAACAAAATGCATGGACCTCGAGTTACCTGTATCCTGAGGCAGTAGTCTCTAAATAATTTCATTATCCCAGCCCACCGAGACAAGAAGTCCCTAACTATCCCACACAGTTGTGCATATGTGTGTGATTGCAGTTCATGTTTTTACTGGCACCAGTGTTTTAACATCTATTTTATTTTGAACTGGGTCTCATTTCAGCCAGTTAGCCAGAGTGCTGCCAAAGCCCACGTGTGAGCTGTGCTTTGCAGTGATAAATGAGTACAACTTGTCTCAAAATCCATTTGTTTTTTTGCTTGGATCCCTTTTCAGAATATGATGGGTGGCCTACTTTTGTGGGGATGAAAAATTATTTTCCTGTTCCTTTCTGACATTATGGGTCTTGTAAACTGTTGCACAGTCTTTTGGAGTAGGTGGCATTATTAGGATGGATATTAATTATTTTCAGGCTGCTGATACATCACCATTGCATGATCTATATTTGTCTCTTGAATGTTCCTCATCCCTTGCTAATTATAGGTGGTCTTGAGGGAACCAGCTTCCTGTGATAAATAGACTAGTGTAACACACAGAGTGTTTTTGAAGTGTGTTCAAGTGAGATTTGATTCATGTCACCTATTTGCATGTTCACAACCCTCAGATTTTTTCACAGTTCTGGGGTGGGCATACGCTAATGCTGCTACCCACATTCCTGTTAGGGAGCAAAATTCCCAAATCCTCTTGCCCTGAAAGCATGTAAATTCCTTTCTCTTCTGTTTCCAAGCTTGTTGAGCAAACTGGTTATTTTGATTTTGCTTTAAGAAACATCACATTTTTGTGTCTTTTTGCTGCCCATTAGTATTTTTTACTCTGTTGTATCCATTACATTTTTTTAAAACCAGATATAAGCTCTTCAGCAGATTTCTGTGATTACTGTTACATCAGTCATCTGAAAAAAAAAGTCTCTCTCCGTCTTTTTTTCCTTCCTTTCTCTTCTTCTCCCCCCACCTGCCGGCCCCCGAAAATTGGAAACATGAGAGGTCTTGTCTGAGCATCGGATTAAGAGCCAGGAAATCCTGACTCTTTCCATGGCTCATTGTGCGTGTCCTTGGGCAATCTGTTACTATTACAGACAAAAGCTCTGCGTAGCACTTGGCTGAAAAATTAAAAGCATGGTGCATGATCCAAGGAGATTATTTTCAAATTTAAATCAAAGCATGGCAAAAGTGGACAGGAAAGAGAGGCTGCAGGAGATGAAAACTGGAGGAGCAGTCTGTTTGTGAGCTGCATAAATTGTCTGTGAAGGGAGATGGCTATTGCTTGCAGTAATTTCTTTCTTGTTGAGGCCTTTGGTTCCATGACAGTGCAAGTATCTGCTGTGGTAGATGATGGACACACAGCCCTCAGTTTCGGAGCTGTTACGTTCTTATTTAAAATGAAGCAGATAAATAAAAGTGATGGAAGAAGACAGGGTGCACAGTTGCATAGATGAACCTGCACTCAACTTCATAAATTCAACCCTCTGAGGGTTTTCTTGGGAGATGGGTTTGGTGGTTTTGATTAAATGTATGTGAATGCCTGAGGTTTTTCTGTTTGTTTGCTTTTCTTTTTTTACATTTCACATCTTGAAGGATGTGAACTCTTCCTCACAGTTTAGAAGAAATAACAGAGATCTTTGGAGAGAGGAAAGGTCTGGGTTTTCTCAGCAGTGTCACTTGGAGGTCAGGGAAGACAAATGGGATTATTTAGCTATGTTTTCCATGATAAATCAGACATGAAAATAACTTCCACAAGTAACAGAATATGGTATAGTAGAGAAAGCTGCCTTCTGTACTGCTTATGTGACTCCTTTGGATAAGGCTGAATGACACGAAAAGCTGTCTACAAGACATGCTGCTTCCAGGGTGTATTTCCAGACATTTTAATACCATGTCTGTTCAGTGTTCATTCACATGACATTGCCTATAACTTCATTTTGGGTATTTTAATGGCCTGTGCACTAGCTCCAATCACTGTGGTATCGAGGGTGATAGTTTTATATTCAGCAGCAACCTATTTGATCTGATTTCAGGTAGCCCTTCCATCTCCCCTGGCCTCTTGTTCATGTCACCATGTCTCTTCCCTCTGCTCCTTCTGCATTATCCAGTGACTACGCAGCTGTGCGAACAGTTGAGCCAACACAGCAATGGGGGGAAGTTTGCAAGAGCATTTGCTTATTGCTTAAACTACCACCAAAGAAATGCATGCTTCTCTGGGGAAATATATTAGTGAAGGCTACTAGGGTCTCTATCTTTGACATTTCATTTGGCAAGGAAAAAAAGGCTGTGCTTGCAATGAGGGCTTTAGGTCTGAATTATTAAATGCCTATGTTTTGGGGTTTTTTTTCCCTATTTTTGACAGTGGTGGTTTATCAAGGAGAAGGACGTCAGGGTTCTGAAATTCAGAACCTTCTGGTGTTGCTAGGGTATGTAAAAGTTCATTGTCTCAAAAGGTCAGTCCTGCCCCTGCAGTGGAGGTTACTGTCCTGGTGCCAGGGGCAGCGGGGTCCGTCTGACCTCTGCTTGCAGAGTGTTAACTTGCATTTCCCACTGTTGCTGCTCTGTTGACTGGCAGGGATGGGAATCTGATGAAAAGACTCTTTCAGAAAGGGTTTTTAGCTCTGGTTTCTATGCTGTCAGATGTTTGTCCTAGCTTTTATGATCAGTTTTTGCCTCGTAGACTTGCAGTAATTGGTGTGGTTTGTAGCTAGGTCCACGTTGGAAGTCTTGTGTTTCATTAAATTTAGTCCCCTGCTGTTGCAGGTAACGTGGCATATATCATCAATTAGTCAAGCTCCATCTTAAAATCTCTTTGGTTCCTTCTACAACCCTTGTATTTTGGAAGGCCAATTCATTTTCTTCCAGTTGCTTCAGAAATTATCATTAACTGATGCATTCATCAGAATTTTCCAATTCTGTCCCAACAGAGAGTAAGTATGATGAGTAAGTAAGTAGAGAGTTGTCTGGTGCCTTGTCAGGGGCAGGAATCCATGAGCCATTTATGAGTCTGATTTGAGTCCCTTAAGCACTTCACCACATGAATAATTGCCTCCCTTGGACAATTGAGTTAAACGGAGCTGCTCAGAGCTGTTCAAAGGTGTGTGCAGAATCAATGATACAGGGCCAAGTTCAGCTTCTGAATAACCATGTTCTTGTTGATAAAGTCATTAGAATCAAAAGGACATGTGAATTTGTCTCAGGTCAAAATTGTTTTCTTCAGTATTGTTTTCAAAGACATAATCCTCTGTCGTCTGTCATTTTAAAACCTTCCTTACTGTCTTGCTAATTTAATAGACTAATTCTCTCATGGGTGACTACTGAAAAGAAATACTTAGAAAGGATGCACCTTAAATGTACTGAAGTAAAAGATAATTGTATTAAACCTTCTTAAGATGCAAAAATCATTTAATACCAGCAAAATAAACATCTAGCATACAGAAATTACATTACTGCAGTATTCAGTCAGTTGTTCCACATGCCATGGGAAAACTTTTTCATAGTGAAAGACATAAGGGACTTCAATATAGTCTAGGCAACCATTTTAGTTTCTTACGATATTCTCTGTCTAAATTTTGACTTGAGACTCAACTGTGCTGGGAGTTTCCACAGCTGAGGACCATGCTGCAGATGGAGAGGCTTGTCTGTATCTCTGTAGTTAAATTTTATTTATTTTTTACATTGTGTTCTACTCTGATAAGAAACCATCATGGAGTATGGCAAATGAACTAAGTAATAATAAACACTATATGTCTTGCAACACCTTCCCTCCATAAGCCTTTGGTTTTAAAAATCATTGCTTTATTTTCTTTTACTGTTGTGTGAAATTAATAGTACATCTTGATGCTAACAGGTTTAACTTGCAGGATTGGGGTTTGAGCACAGTCTGCTTTCAAAAAAACCACTTGAAAGCTTTTATCTTCAGTTATCTTATTGTTGTGGGAAAGATACTCTAAAGATGGTGAATACTGTATTTTCTTATGACACTTCAAGGTCAGTAACTCTTCTTTTTACTAATGAAACATCTGTTTTCATGAGTTTGAGCCTTGAAACGGATGGTTTCAGCTTTTCTTCTGACTGCAGCTGGCAAAAGAATGTGCTCAATCCCTAGAAATAAAAACCAGTTTGACCTAGTAATGGCTGTAGGGATCTCACAGGCCAGAAATCCACACTGTAAAAATATCTGATACAGTTTAGGAGCTCAAATCTCACTGATAGTGTCCTTAAACTCTTACATCCTTTTGAGGCTTTGAAAATGTTTTATTACCCAGCCAGCATGAAGCAGTGAAACTGTTGTTTATTGAATGCCTGACCTTTCAACAAGCATCACAAGATTGTACAAGAACAGGATGACCTGGGACCAAAGGCCAGCCCCACTCAGACTGTGTTCCTCAGGGAATGCGCAGTAGGCAAAGACATTTTCCTAAATATCCCTTAGTTGTGATTTTGCATTTTCTTTTGGGTGTATCTCTCTCTATTTCACAGTGTACAAATGAATGCCATATTTAAATTATTTTTCCCTTCATCTTCTTGGTTAGCACTCTTATTACAGCCGTATCATCTTCCAAACACCTGTTCCCACTCTAACTCAATCCTAATCTCTTGCCAAAAGCTGAACTCTGGGGTAGGAATGCACTAGTCCCAATAAGGTGTTAAAAATAAAATAGTGGTTGATACTTATATACCCATTTATATACACAAACAAATTAATCCTCATACCTCATGCAGGGAAGTATTTATTCTCATTCCAGTTTTAACTGCCAGGAAGCAAAGAGAGAATTTAAGCAGCTAATTTTTCAAACTTGCTTTTTTTCCAGAAAGTTTTCAAAAGATAACACAATGAAGACACCTGTTCAAACTATCTAGTTTCAAAGTGTTACTTAACAGTGCCACACTCCCCTTTAATCTCCTCTACCTCATTCTTTTGAGTTTGCTTGACTGGACGATATTAATTGCAGGTAAATGTGAGCACATAACCAAACACCTCTCATGAAAAGATATAATTTATTTCTGTTGTTCTTTAATGCATGCATTCTATGTCATGCTCCCTCTGCCTCCTCCCCACATCTTCTTGGTGTTTCACATGGCACTTCAGGTAGCGTTTAGGATTGGTATATTCAGAAATGGATGTGCACAAAGGGGATAGCCATGTCTTACACTGTGACGACAGTGCATATGTGAGAAGATGTCCCAGCTGTTTGCGTGTTACATCACGGTGTGCTCTGCTCGTGTAGCAGTTGCTAAGGGAGAGTCTTACAAACCCAGTTTACATCTGTGTAGCGGTTTCTCCAGCGTCGCTAACTCAAAACATTGCAGGAAATGAAGATAATAGACCATTTCTTAGCTTTCCAGTTTTGGCAGATTTTCTTTTTGGATGTAAATGAAACAAATTTTGGAGATGAGAGCAAAAATAAACTGGAACATTTATTTTTGCCAGGCCATAAGCAGGTAAAGCATTAACCAGAAGTGGTTGGCTTGTTTCTTTGTTGCCTCTTTGTTTTTAAAGCTCTTTACCACAACAGTTTTTAATACAGATTTTCCTGACAGCCAGTTTGAAGACAGAGCAGGTGATCTCTTGGTGCTGCTCTGTAGTTCCTTGTGTCAGTTCTACCTGTCTGTTGGGTTTTCTTCAGCAGCTTGGTATAACAAATGATAAGGTTGGCTTACGAGTGGCCTCAAACAGGCTCTTAGCAGGTAGCTAAATTTGGACAAAGAGTGAAAGGTTTATTTTCATTAAATTAAAATTCTAAAATGCATTGATCTACAACATTAATACCTAATGGCTCTGGTGTCTTCCCAGTGCTGAGTCCTGCAGATAACTGTATTGCTATTACACTGAGAGTTGTGGAGGGCATGAGGGAAACCCAAATCATTTTTTCAGTTGGCACTTGTATGGTAGCCTTGATAATGCACCACACCAATTACGTATCTGTTTTATTTAATGCAAATGCTTGTCTACATTTCAGTTTTTAGCAAGAGATACCACTTTCTCCTCCTTTCTCCCTATGTTTCCAGCTCAGTTCCTTGTTCTCTTTAGCTTTCCACTGTATTGCTTCCAAAACTGAAATAATCTTAGCCTGCTATTTTTTCTCATATTAAGGTCAGGGGAGGGGGGCTAGAAAAAAGACAAGAAACACAAGCAAGAAACAGACATCTCCAGCCAGGCCCTGAAGGGGATTCTGGCTTGCAGGTTTTACCTGCTGCTGCAGCTGGGAAACAAATAATTATTTTTGTAGTAATCTTCCTTTTCCTAGGGAAACAGTGTGAGCAAGACTGCGTGGGGACTTTGTCTCTTACTGTAGTATATGAGCCAGGCTGGAGGTAAATCCTGACTGAAGGTGTACAGTGTGGGTTTAGGGGAGAAGGACTGATTGGTGTGGGGAGAAAAATGTTAGGGCTAGTGGTTAAAAATAGGAGAAAAAAAAGATTTTAGCTGATGTGGTGAATGGTTCAATATTAGGAAATAATAGAGCCAATGTTAGTTTATGGTGAAGGGATCATTTGAGCTGGAAAAAGAAGCTGGTAATAGAAGACCATATTATTCATTTTTCTGTTTTGGATGATGCAGCGCTTGAAAGTCACCTTCCTGTATTAGAGTTTGCTACAATACTTCATGGCTAAAGGAACAGGAGAAGGAGAGGAAGGAAGGACATTTGCCAGTTTAGAGTCCAGCTGAGCGTGTTATTGTGTAGTAAAGACCTAAACCCAGTGCTTCTCTTTCACATTTCTTAGCGCTTCCCTCTCTTTAAGTCATAATAGGACTGGAGACAGTAACAAGATATTTGGCTGAGATAGGACACTTTGTAAATTATGTTGCAGAGAATACCACCAAAGAGCATCTAACTGAGAGCAACAGCCATGCAAATGACTAGAACATCGCACGTCTGGGTAAGCCAGCTTCTCGTCAAAGAACTAAGCGCATGGTGTGCTGCCTGATCTCCGATCTCCCACCTGACATGCACCGTACCTTTGCAGTTTACTTCTGAGAGGGGTGATTTGATGATACCATTGAAGAGAGATTACGTTGCTGCTTAGTTGTCCCTATTTATTCTCCCTGGAATTAGGTAAAATTTACTTGCTTCGTGGTCAACAAAATAAATTCCTATATCTCTCTATCTAGACCTTTCTTTTAAAAGACATCAGATTATGCATAATGCCTTGTTCAGGGCTTGCTTTCTCTCTTTTCCTCATTGCTGAAATACTGTAAGAGGCGCAGGTGCTGGATACTACAGCAGAAGCAGCATGTCACACCTTTCCTTTTCTGGCGAAGATACAGCCGTGCTTCCCGTATTTTTGGTGCTGGTCAGTTGAAACAGATTCCCAAGAGTGCAAAGAAATTCCTGGTACAAGAACTGCAAAAACACAACAGAGCCTTAGACTGACATGACTTTCCAGAAATCGGTCCGGAGCAAATCCTGCTGTGACAGCAGGCTGTGTGTGTGGAAGTGTGAAACGGCGAGCTGTGCGTTGGAGTGCGGGTCTTTGAAAGGGTGGCAGACACGACCTTCTCTAATTCAGCCTTGTGCAATGCCTTTTGGTGAGGCTAAAAAGCTTTTAGGAGCTGCATCACATGTTCCAGTTTGGCGTGCCAAGGATTAATTTCTTCACGTGTCTCTAGCTTTAGGATGTAGCTTGCGTGCTGTAAATTGACAGAGCAGCTTGCAGTGCCTTGTTTGTTTTAGGTTAGCATGTGTCTCCCAACTGCCCATACATGTACGTGCTTAAACAAATGTCTTTTCTCCAGCAGTTTAAACCACCTGATGCAGAAAAATATGTGCTGCTCAGGTTGCCTGATTAGCATGAAGTTTGGCGTGGTAATTGCTACAGTAAAAAACAAATATCATCTGGTGTTGACTAAAAAAATCCTAAATTCTGTGGGTTTTGTAGCCTTGTTCACTTTGGATCAGTAATTGCAATGTAACATTAGTATTAAGTTCCATCCCCACTGTGGTTTGCGTTCAAGAGAGAAACTGTGTTTAAGACTAGCAAAAGTAAATAATACTACCATTTCCGTGCCGGTCTTAATGATGGGTACCACAAGAAGTAATGTCTGTAGTGGAAATAAAAGTAGTATAGGCTAGTGAGGAAGGCTTGGCAAAAGACAAAATAAAGCCATGAACTTTTGGGGCTTCTCGTATCTAGATGTAAAGAAATGTAAGATTGATAGCATTCTCAACTTAACCTGAAAAAACCAAAACCCAACCCCCTTTTTTTTTCCACACAAAGAACTACTTGATCAAAAATAAAAAAAAAAAATCAGTTGCCTTCATATAAAATAAAAACAAGCAGAGATATATTTTCTACTGGTTTTGCAGCTGGTTATAGTTTTCCCTCTAAAGCCTGGGCAAGCTTCAGCATGCAACTGTTATGTTAGCAAAGACATAGCTTGCAGTGCACGTGCGCATCCCGGGACTCCGGCAGAATCTCTTGCTTTTTCTCATTTATCTCTGTCACATTTCAAATCCAGCTTCATTCTTATAAGAAATTAATACTTCTAGGAAAGATTACTTGAAAGAATGCACGCTGATGGGTTTATTTCATAAATCCTGAAGGGGCATTACCAGATTGAGAAATCATATTTTAAAAAATAAATCCTTGCTTTGGTTACAATTAATTCCACAAGCAATTGAATGAAAGGAATCTAGTTCTCTTTCTGCTTGATTGTTTTGGTTATATTTTATATCTTCCCCAGCTTGGACAGAAGAAAGTGACTTACCAGATTGATGTTCTCCTAATAAGTTTCTTCCTGCAATGAAGACTGGAAAGCCCACAGAGCTACAGTGCCTTTCACACTGTACAGGAGAGGACTTGCCTTTCCCCAGCCTTCTCCTAGAAGTGCTGGGGAATTTGGCTGTTTGGATGATAGGTCTACTGAAGCGAGATTCTCTCCAACTTTTGTTGCTGCCTGTGTTCCTCTGCTGCTGTGGCAGTGTAGCACTGACCAAGAATATGTTTCTAGTAAGACCTTAATGCTGCTTGAAACAACTTCTCTTTGAGATGGGGAATTCCTTACAGATACAGATGCTAAAAAGTGACATAGACCTCCTGTGGAGTAAGGCGAGAGTCCTTCACAAAATGTCTTCTCCTCTGCATCCAAATCTGAGCCCTGTAGGGGTTAGTGGGTCAGATTGCAAAGCTATCATTCTACATAACCTTATTCTTCAACCCAGTTTGCAGGGATTTAGCTTGTCAGGATAACACAGTTCCACAACCTGTGCTTATGTTGACTTCATTATTGCCGTCCGCCCGTAGTCCTGTGCAGCACAGTGCTGCCATGTTTGATGTGAGAGTATTCTGGATATATTTTAGTTTCTGTCTCCATTGGAATTCAAGCATGATAGTGACAGTCATGAAGGCTTTTATACTGACCCTAGATTTTAGCTTCTTACATGATTAAATATTTAAAACTTTGTCCAACTGTATCTGTTCAGTCAATCTGTAGTATTGCAGTATTGTTTTAGTGACTTTTTCAAGGGACTTGTATTCCTATAGTGACATTTTGTTTGAAATTGTTTGTTTTCCGTAGCAAAGTATTTAGGACTTACCAGCCTAGTAGTATGAAGTTCTGCTGCTACAAGCACAGGCTGGTGGTGGTTCCTCAGTTTGCTAAGTCCAAAAATGCCAAGGAAGGGTAATTACATAAAACACTTTTTCATGTTTTCAGGTACTCAAAGCCAGACTTCTCACTGCATGGCATTTAAAGCATGTTGGGAAACTTATCCTATCTGAGAGAATCTGGAACAATTATTTTTGACATGTTCTGATAAGTAAGTGGCTGCCATTGATTGTCTGTGGAAGGGATATTAGAGCAACCAAGTCTACTTACGTGACCTCTGTGGCATAGCGGAAACAGGTATGCAGTGATGTAGTGTAAGAATGTATCATCCCATGAGCCTGGAGTGTAGAAAAAAGATAATTAAAAATCAGTATAACAGAGGGCAACTTCGCAGCTGGAGTACCGCCAGGGAGTTTGCAGGCTACCGGGAGGCTATCTTAAGGCAAGTAAATCCTACACTGTCAAGGCAGGAACATCCCTAGCTCCTCTTGTTCTTCTAGTAGTGAATATGCTGCCTTCCTCTCCAATTTCCTCTAAAAATGCCTCTGTACTTCCCAGGAGCAGCCTCAGAGATGCAGGGGTAATACTCAACAGCTTGGTAGCATTCAGTCTGGAAAAGACAGCTGCTTTTTTATGGGTCTGTGGATTCAGTGGGGGCGAGTGTAAATATAGCAGTTAATGTTCTCTCATGTCTCTGCTCGTCTAATGCCATCTGCTTTGTGTCCATTCATTCACGCCGGTGCGAAAACGTATTTCTGGAACAGGTTATTTGTGCATCAGTGGACTGGGTCCCTGGCTGTTAGGTGAGAGTGAGTACGTAAACTGTGCGGTATGGGTAGGCAGGCGAACTGTTTAAGTTTTAATGTGGCTATTTATAATCAGCCATTGCCAATAGTTGCTAATCCATGGGGTAATGGTAACAGCTATAAGACATGGCTGCTTCTGGTGGTGGTGCAGGAATGGGAAGAGCACCGTTGCGCCTCAGAGAAGGCGATATTCCTTTGGTATTCCATCCCTTGTCAGCAGCTGTGGGAACACCAAACTTTGAGCAGAGTTTATCAGAAAACAGATAGAGCTGGGACCTAGTCGTAGTGCAGGTGCTTTAATCCTCCCACTTCTTGGTCTGTCTTTATTTTACAGGAGTGAGAAATGTATCAGGCAGGATTATGGCCTTCTCTATGTGTTTGTGCACACTGTCGCTGTAGTTGTACCAGTGTATTATTAAATACGGGGCGAGGGGTTACATGTACACTCAGTTATACTCACACCAACCTATTTATATCCCTTTCTCCAGTTCTTTTTTCAAGGTAGATGTGTATTGTATGTACAAGGCATCTTGATTGCACTATAATCGCAACCACCCAAGCAGTTGTACTAACTGTAATTATTAAGGCTTAAACCATAACACTTAGCGCTAACCATAGCTTTTGTGGCAATCCAAATCTGTATGTGAATTAGACTTTGGTCTGAGGCTTTGACTATACGTTATCTTCCAAATCCAGCTGTATATGTGGAAAAAAAAAGGCTATTCTCAGCTTTTCACTCTTGTTTCCACCAGAGCTTAGTCTCTCCCCTGTGATCTGCCAGCAGAATTGTTTATGCAAGCCCTCCCTTTCTTGTTTTAGGATAAACCAATCATAGAATCATAGAATGTTTTTGGTTGGAAGGGACCTTTAGAGGTCATCGAGTCCAACCCCCCTGCAGTGAGCAGGGACACCGCTAACTAGATCAGGTTGCTCAGAGCCCTGTCCAACCTGGCCTGAATGTTTCCAGGGATGGGGCCTCCACTGCCTCTCTGGGCAACCCGTTCCAGTGTTTCACCACCCTCATTGTAAAGAATTTCTTCCTTATATCCAGTCTAAACCTACCCTGGTTTAGTTTAAAACTATTACCCCTTGTTCTGTCACAACTGGCCCTACTAAAACAATTGTCCCCATCTTTCCTAGGCTCCCTTTAGAGTACTGGAGGGCTGCAATAAGGTCTCCCCGCAGCCTTCTCTTCTCCAGGCTGAACAACCCCGACTCTCTCAGCCTGTCCTCCCAGGAGAGGTGCTCCAGCCCTCAGATCATTTTAGTAGCCCTCCTCTGGACCTGCTCCAACGGTTCCTTGTCCTTGTGCTGAGGGCTCCAGAGCTGGATGCAGTACTCCAGGTGAGGCCTCACCAGAGCAGAGTAGAGGGGCAGAATCACCTCCCTCAACCTGCTGGCCATGCTTCTCCTGGTGCAGCCCAAGGTACGGTTGGCCTTCTGGGCTGCCAGCGCACATTGCCGGCGCATGTCCAGCTTTTTGTCCACCAGCACCCCCAAGTCCCTCTCATCAGGGCTGCTTTCGATCCTTTCTTCTCCCAGCCTGTATTGATACTGGGGGTTGCCCCAAACCAGGATTAGTGCAGACCAGAGTTTACCATACCAGTCTGATTTCACCAGACACTAGGTAGAAAGTCTGAAACGGCATTTTGTGGGGAGAGAGGGACAGTAACTTGCGGCAGAGGGACACTGTTGAGCCTGTGAAGTTAATGTACCAGTGCAGCTGCATCTAGCAGCAGAGGTCTGCCCACAGCTGTCCGGATCTTTTTAGGAGGGTTATTCTCCTCCTGCGCGTATGGATGGCATGGCATTGCTCGATTACCTGTCAGCCTTGAGTGGAAACAAATACAGCAGTTGACGTTGGTTGTAGGCTGTAGCCTCACTGGCATATAATCAGCGTTTCCTCCGCAGTCATTCAATCGTGCCTAATTTCACACTAGCACATGTGCAGGATTAAACCTTGGGTATCTGTTTATGTACAGATTGTCTGCTTGCAGTAGATATGATTTAAGATAGCCGTGTAAGTTGTGTTCTTCTAAAACACAATGTAGTGTTACAAACTGTGTGTGGTAGTGTTTAAAAATGGGTCTAATGTTCAAAGAAGACAACAGTAAAATGTCTTTTATGCATTTAAGCTTCAGGTTTGAGCCTGGTGGTGGAGCTTGCTGTGCAATGGAAAAGCAAAACCAGAGCAGTCATATTTCAGGAAGCGTTCGTAGGCTTAATAGGTTCATTTTCTTCTGCTGAAACCAAAGCATATATAACTACTTTCAACCCGCTATTTTCCTTTGTAATTATTCAGGAGTAAACAAAAGTACAATTCCGTCTCTAATACTGAAGAGAAATTCTGTAGTATGTCTTCTACCTACTTTTGTTTAGCTCTTGGGAGAGGCGTAGGTGTTAGAAATTCTGTCCCCTCAGCTTTGAGAGACATACAGAGAGATCTTTATTTATGCATGATTCCCTCGGTCTCCTTTAAGGAGAATACAAACATAAGAACAGTTTAAAAGTTTCTGTTAGAGCATGGGAATGCATCTTTTGGCATACGAGTTGTTTTCCTCTTTTGTTGAAATAAAGATCTGGCATCTTTTCTGGTTCCTGCAACTGATTGAAAGATTGAACTGCTTTTCCTTTGCTTAGCTGAGAAAATAATTTTCTCTTAGTGCTGCATTTCCTCTGTCTGTTGTCAGCTCCACAAGACAGATTGTATGCACTGGATTTGCAGATTGCGTTTCTTTAAAATATATTGTTTAGCCGCCTCTAGTCACACTTCTGCTTCTCTTACAGCAGTCATCCGCCCTGCCCGCTCACCCAGTGCTGCTGCTTGGGTAGAAGAGATTTCTTTCCAGCAGCTTCTGCCATCTGGAACTGCCTTATTTTATCTCCCTAGTTCATTAGGTCTCCATAGCTTTTAAAATATTTTCTGAAATTACAACTTTTTTCTTTCACGTTACGCCTCAGTGTTTGACTCTGTGGCTGGATATTTAATTCGTTAGGAAATGCCCTTACCCCACTGTTTTCTGTGATTTTTTATTGTATGAAGTCAGGAAAATGCTTTGAGGCACAGCTTGGTGAAACACTCTATAAAATAAAATGTTATTAGAAAGTTTCAGAGAGACTGAAACCTATAACCCCATAACTACCTTTTCCCTGCCAAGGAAAGAATATTGCCAGCCTCTGCTTTTGTAGCTGATAGCAAAAGGGTTTCCACCAGCATACTGCTGCTGTTTCACTCGCCTGTGTGTGCATACGTACAAAATTGTCAGAGTCGCAGAATGGCTGAGGCTGGAGGGCACCTCTGGAGACTGCCCCGTCCAACCCCACTGCTCAAGCAAGGGCCAGCCAGAGCCGGGTGCCCCAGGCTGCCTCCAGTTGGGTTCGGAATATGCAAAAGACAGATGGACATTGCATAACTTGTCTGGGAAACCTGTTGCAAAGTGTGACCACATAAGAATACTCCATCAGGATGCTTTTCTGAGTCCTCAGTACCATTCCCATGTAGTCTGGAGTATGCTTAAGTTTGACGTCTTGCATTTTCCCATTTTCCTGGGAAAGCTAAGAGAGCACAGCTTCTAGAATTGAACATCACAACCTGGATTTCTTAACTTGCCCTGGCTCTGAAAGCTTTTAAGAAAGTCCTTGCTGCTTTATTGTTTACGGGAACAGTGATTTTGTAAGATATATCATTAGTATGTCTGTGGTGCTCTGCTGCTCCCTCTGTATTGATACCTCTCAAAATGCTTGAAACTGTGGAGTTCATGTTTGTTCATTATCCAGAGATCTTAGCAGCTTCTGGCTCTGTGGAAGCTAATGGGGTGGAGTGCTGAGATGCACTCGATACTCTGAGATAGGATAAGATTATCATCTTCACAAATGAGAGAAAATGAAAAAACCTCAATGGCTCCTAGAAGTAAGGATGCTAGGGTACAAAAATCAGTTCTTAGCGGTCGATCAATATTAGGCATCCCGAGTGCTTTAAAAAGGGAACAACATGCTGAGGTAAGGTCAATAAAAAATCCTTGAATAAACTGATTAGAAGACTGGCTTTTATTCTGAATTTAATGATAAACCTTAGTTTGTAAGTCAAATACCTGTTTGGTTATTTGTTTTTGTTCAAAGTGCACTAGTAGTGGTGAAATACTAGATTTGCGGACTTTGCTGAAAGTGTTGCTACTAGACATGGAAGAGGCCAGTAGTTGTCTGTCTCACAGAGAAAGTATCCTAATAGATGGAGAACTGGGGGAGAGCCACTTAGTCCCACTTTCCCAACCCACAGTAATTCATTTATTCTGTAGAACATATGGTTTACTGCCTTTTAGAGATCCAAGAATGCCTACAGTAACCATTATGATAAATAAATATTTTATATACTTCATATCAAACTTTGGATAAGGTGGAACTTTCTAAGTAGTTTAGTTTCAGTCAGTTTTGTTCTCAGTCATCTTCATGTGTTGCAAGTGTTTTTTAAACAGTTTATGATTTCTGTGTTACCTCTTTTTTTGTTGTCTCTGTCAAGTGTAGGTATGATCTAATGTGCTCTTTTCATTCATGTTGGTAGTAAGTACAAGTAGAGGCAGTGATAAATGATTCCTTTTTATGTTTTTCAATTTATTGGGCAGTAGGGGAGCCTGGCAGTCTAAGGAAACATTATGTTGCAAATAATCCTCTGAAAGGACTGAAAAATCGTATTTCATGCATTATAAAATATAGCAAGTAGTCAAATTAAACAAATATATCCACTCTAATGATACCTCAGAACTGTGTATCAAAGGAGCCTGCAATCTTAGGTAGAAAAATCTGCTTTAAATTTTGAATCTTGTGTATTGAGATGGTTATTAATTTTCTTGGGTTTTATTTTTCTTCTTTGCAATGAAAGGACAAGTTTCTCACCTTGTTCAAGTCAACGTGAGTTTTGTCTTTGCCTTAATTAGTGCCAGGATTTCATCCCTAGCCTGTGTTAGTTATGACTCTTCTGCATAGGTAAGATTTTACCTTTGCTATTAATTATGCCTTTGTCTCTATTAATCTGAGCAACTAAATCATGAGGAAGGTGACAGGTATATTGATTTTCCTTTCATTTTATGCCTTTGAGGGTGGGAGTCTTTTACAACACCCCTTGGTTGAGCTGACAGAAATGTTTTTGATGTACTAACTTACTGCTGGAAAATGCTGATTGAGCTGAATGAAAACACCCCGTGGGAATATGTCAGTGTGCTGACTTTCATGGGAAAGCAGGTAGATTTCCACCCTGGCCAGCCGGCTATTTGCTGGCCAGCTTTGCCTACAGACATTTCTGAAAAATTGTGTTCTACATGAAAATTCTTGTTTCTGAATTTTAGTTCCCATTCAGAAGAAGAAAAGAATGATTCAAAGCTGTGGAAGCTTTTGGGGATCTCGGTTGTCTTACCTGTGCAAACCCTTCCATGTAGTAACATTGCAGCTTTCTAATAGGTTACTGCTGTTAGTGTTGGAGTAGCAAAAGAGATTCCCAGGAAGTGAGATCACCTGATTTTCCCATTCTTAACCAAGAATTGGCATTGTCATGCCCCATTCATGCCTCGCAGTTGTGTTATTTTAGACATGAATCCTTTGTATGAATGATTTTCTGAGAAGCCTCTTAGACATATTAAAACTTGTTTATTTTTTTGCAGCCTCCGTAGCAGACATATAACTCTCTCTTAAACATTCTTTAGGCATAGGAATCAAAATTAATATTTTTACTCTGTTCTGCTCTCTGTTCTGGACACTCAGTGATAGTTTATGCTCTAATTCAATTCCTTCTGGTTGATCATGCCTCATGCATTCTTCAGTTGCGGTATCAAGTAGAGTGGTGATTGAGGGTCAGATCTGAAAATCCAAAATGGTAATTGATGGTAATTTGAATCTTCAATTAAGTGACTACTGAAAGGTCTCAGACAGAAAAAAGGGGAAGTGTATGTCTCAAATGTTTTTTTCTTGTGTTTTTTTCATCGGGTAGGAGAAACAAGTTATATTTTCAGAAGACTGTTGTGTAACCTGGTAGTCTTTTTTGGCCTTTTTTTTTCCTTCTGTGGTGGCACCTGCCCATCTTTTTTTCTGTCCTTGTGATCAGCAAAGTTCCCAATTGAGTATGTGAAGCAATCTCCTTGGCAGATGAGAATCTGGGCATGCGACTGGGTTTCCAGTCAACTAGCTTAGCATTCCGAATTAGCATTCTGCAGGTTCTGAAGAAGGCTAAACAGAAACAAAACCATGCAAGGGAAACTGCTGCATGCATGTGGCCAAGACCAAATGAGTTGGGACAGCAGAAATCCTATAGGTCTCTTGTATTTGATAGATCACCTTCCCTCTAAATAGCTGTTAGACACAACAGTCCGCTTTGTGCACTAAACAGAAGAGGTACATCATTTGCTATCTTTTGATCATATACAAGTATTTGTCTTCTGCCCTAGGGTAGGATTTTGGTTCCTGGTCATTTTAAAATGCAAGGCATTTTTTCTTAATGACTTTGGACTTTTCATGAGGAGCTTTCATCCTGACTTTGGAATCAAGATTTGACTTAAACCGACAGCACTGTTTGAACAAGCTAATATTTGGGCAAAGCAGGGAATGTATAAAAGATTTAATCTAAGCTATTTTCAAAATACTGTTGAGTAGCCTTTTAAGTCAGACAAGATGAACACCTTGTGCTTTGTTATTCTGGAAAAAAAAAAGGGGCTTGATATGTAGTTCAGCAGCAAGTGCAGTGCAATGCTTGAGGGAAAAGAGTAAGCCTGGGAATTTTTTGGAAACATATTAGGTAGAAAAGTGGTGAGGAAGTAACACTGCTCTCAAATATAATCTCTCTTCTCTCATTACGTTAGTGTGTTAGTTTTTTAAGTGAAAAGATGTTTATATGTAATTTCAGTTAATACACTGAAACACCTTTGTTTTACCTGCAGTGTTGGGACTAACCACGGTATTGTTGGTTTTGCTTCCTTTTACAGGTTGCCTTTTTGAAGATGTGAGGAATGCAGATATCTGTGTTGAAAGCTATTCTCAAATTCATTTTCAGCAGAAATATACGGATGACTTCCAATAGTATGACTTCTAGAAAGAAATCCACTGGCAATACAAAACAAAATGAGGGTGTGGTGTGTTATTCTTCATATCTGGATGTCTTTCAAAACCAAAGACAGAGTGAGTTAACTTCTGAGTCCAGTAAATTCTTAGATGTCATTTTAAGAGTGACTTACCTGTCACTGCTGTCACTCCAGCTGGGATGACTGTTGTGATCTCTTCATTGCCAAAAAGAAATTATCTATCTATCTTAGTACTAACTTTATCAGACGGTGTTTGATAATGACCTATATGTCCTTAGGAAAATTCAAAACTGGTAGCAAAAAGAGGTTTTAAAATATTTAACATCATGGGTAATGACATAAATTGTTTACTTTCTTTGTTCTGGTAAAGTTAGAGGTCCAACATTAAAATGTAAAATCTGGGTTTTGTCAAACTTGTATGTTTATCACGTATATTGTTTCCACATTAAGGCTTACCTTCCTTCTTGAGAGGGAAGGAAGACAGTTTCTGTATTCCTACACCTCATGTAGAATTTTTTTTAAACTGATAATGTTTTGGAGAATCATGGTTTTATGGTTACTTGGAATAGTTATTCCTTCAACTTCAAAAAAGAGCATGTATGTGAAGGCTGGCCTAGCAGAAACTGCTGGAGGTGAAAGATCCTTGTAGCAAGTCAATACAGCTACTCTAAATTGTCATTCTCTGCTGTGGCTGCTCAGCTGCCTTCCATGGGAGCCACAGCGCATTTCCGTGGAACGCAGAAGCTGTTACTTTTCTCAGTTTCGGAGTGGATTGCTCATGTAGCTGACAGCAATTTTTGCCTTCTCTTGTCCAGGGGAACAGAATGATGTAAGTGCATAGGCTGAGGAGCAGAAAAGATGCCTCCTGGCGCTTTTGCCTCAATTCCTGCTCATTGGGGCAGACTGCTCTTGAGCTAGAAGGAGATGATCCTTTAATATCAACCATCTCACTTGGACCCCTCTTCCCCCCAGGGTCTTCTCCCATATCTGCCTCGCTTATCTGCAGTTTTCCTTACACAGCTGCTCTTGGAAAATCAATCAGGTACTGGGATGGTTCATCTCACCTAGTGTGACAATTCTTGTGTTCTCAAAATGTATACAAAAAGGTATCCAAACAGGAAAAAAAAAACAAAAACAAAAACAACAAAAGAGAGACCCTGTTTATGTAGGCTAGCTTTTTCAAAGTCCATCTTTAAACTCTTAAAATAAAAAGATGCTACCTTTTTGGAAACCAGCTATATTTTGGGAGAATGGATTCTGGAGGGAATATCCTTGTTAGGGGAGTTCTTTGAAAATTCCTGAATTTCAAGGAAAGTTAACATGCCCTTTACTCATGAAATGATCATAGTGCAGGAAGTGACCCTGCAAAGTGTTGGACACCTTCTCTGGGTTTTACACACCCAAAGACAAGTAGCTGAGGCCTCCCAGCACCCAGTCTGGATATCATCTTATTTTTCTATTCTAATTTTAGTTTTCCATTTTGAATGAAGAACAAAAACATTATGAGTTTTGTATTTGGGGACTAAATTATCTAGCTCCAAGATATTTTGTCTATGAACCAATGTTTAGTCATTTTATGAATAAAATATATTTTCTAAATCAGTTTACTGTTCTGCTTAATTTCTGTGACGGTTTCAGCTTCCCAGAATATGACTGAGCAATCTTAAAATGGAAGACATTTGTATCAGACAGAAATACTCCAACTTTAAAATCTTTTCCAACTTATTTAAATGACCCCTGATGCAGTTTTGCATGCATGGAGCAATCTTAGGTCAGAGAATATTTACGCTTTTGAGGTTCAATCTCTGTCATGTCCTGCCTCATTTGGTATTGTGGCCATAGAGGGTTAATCTGCCTCTGGTAACATACATGGTTCCAGAATGATGAGTGCAGACCTTTTTTGGGGGGAAAAAAAAAACCTTCCAAAGATGAAGGACAAATCAACCCCATCCTGCCTGGTCTATCACTAACCTGTAGGAGCTAATGGCTCCAGTGATGCTACAACAAAGTCAGTGCTGCAGCTGGCTCGGGAACCAAATCCTGAGAGAGTGCTAAGCCCAGTGTGTATGCTTAAAACATTAAAGTTTTTAGGAGCTTTCCCTCTGCCTACGGGTGCTTAAAGCTTTTCCTTGTTCTTTTTTATCCTATACATTGGTGAACTGGGTCTCGCTGGGGTGGAGTTAACATTCTTCATAGCAGCCCCTATGGTGCTGTGGTTTGGATTTGTGGCTCTAACAGTGCTGGTAGCACACCAATATTTTGACTATAGCTGAACCTTCTCTTTTATTTCCCACTCTGCCCCCACACCCCCACGTGAATAGGCTGAGGGTGGGCAAGAAGTGAGGAGCGGGGGACACTGTCTCCCACAGCATTCTCCTAGAGAAGCTGGTGGCTTATGGTATGTAGACACAGGTGTACTCTTTGCTGTGTAAAAAATTGTCTAAGAGAGTTGTGGTGAACAGAGTTAAATCCAATTGGTGGCTGGTCACAAGTGGTGTTCCCCAGGGCTCAGTTCTGGGGCCAGTCTTGTTTAGCATCTTTATCAGTGATCTGGATGAGGGGATCAAATGCACCCTCAGTAAGTTTGCAGATGACACCAAGTTGGGCAGGAATGGGGTCAAGGGTAGGGAAGCTCTGCAGAGGGACCTGGACAGTCTGGATCAATGGTCAAGGTCAATTGTATGAGGTTCAGCAAGGCCAAGTGCCTGGTCCTGCACTTGGGTCACAACAACCCCATGCAATGCTACAGGCTTGGGGAAGAGTGGCTGGAAAGCTGCCCAGCAGGAAAGGACCTGGGGGTGCTGGTAGGCAGCCAGCTGAATATGAGCCAGCAATGTGCCCAGGTGGCCAAGAAGGCCAATGGCATCCTGGCTTGTATCAGGAATAGTGTGGCCAGCAGGAGCAGGGAAGTGATCGTGCCCCTGTACTTGGGCACTGGTGAGGCTGCACCTCGAATACTCTGTTTGTTTGTGGGAACCCTCAGTTCAAGAAGGACATTGAGGCACTGGAGTGTGTCCAGAGAAGGGCAACGATGCTGGTGAGGGGTCTGGAGCACAAGTCTTATGAGGAGCAGCTGAGGGAACTGGGGCTGTTTAGCCTGGAGAAAAGGAGGCTGAGGGGAGACCTTATCGCCCTCTACAACTGCCTGAAAGGAGGCTGTAGTGAGGTGGGCATTGGACTCTTCTCCCAGGTAACAAGCGATAGGATGAGAAGAAATGGCCTCAGGTTGCACCAGGGGAGGTTTGGATTAGGTATTAGGCAAAATTTCTTTATTGAAAGAGTGGTCAAACATTGGAACAGGCTGCTCAGAGAGGTGGTGGAGTCACCATCCCTGGAGGTGTTCAAAAAACGTGTAGACATGGCACTGTGGGACATGGTTTAGTAGGCATGGTGGCGTTCGGTTGATGGTTGGACTTGATGATATTGGAGGTCTTTTCCAACCTTAATGATTCTGATTCTATGACACAGTGAGGACAGCTGACCTGAATTGGCCAAAGGGATATTCTGTACCAGAAAGCATCGTGCACAGCAGTAAAAACTGGGAGTAGAGGAAGAAAGGGGGAGAGGGGTGTCTTCCAAGGTGATGGTTGCTCAGAGACTAGCTGGGCATCAGTCTGCTTGTGGGATGAGATGAGTTACTGCCTTTGCATCACTTGGTTTTGTTTTTTTTTTTTTCTCTTTCCTTCACTTATTAAACTTTCTCTCAAGCCACAAGTTTTCTTGCTTTTGCTCTTCCTGTTCTCTGCCCCAGCATGCCGGTGGAGGAATGGGGGTAAGTGAGCAGCTGAGTGGGTGCTTGGCTGCTGGCCAGGGTCGACCCACCACAATTGGAAGCAGAAGTTGTGAAGTCCCCAAAAGAAAAAGAATAAATCTTTCTGTTGCAGCTGCCCTCCCATTTTGGGGACATTTCCCTTCCCCAGGTTCCCAATGGCCACAATTGCCACTCTGTGTCTATATGAGGGGCAGGACAATTTGACATGCTTAGTGCCATGTTTCCCTTTCCTTGGTTCTAGCTCTGAGACCTCCATTAACATTTAACCGTTGACATTATCTGGAAAACATCAGACCACGTATGATAATATACAAATGCCTCGGATGGGTTTCCATTTGAAAATATATTTCTTTGTTCATGTTCAGAAAAAAAATGGTTTTGATATTCTCCCAGGTACCAGGCAATACATTATTCAGAACTCCTGTTTCTGAAGACAACTTTCTTGGCTTTTTTTTCCCCCCTCCTATTTCTTATGTGATCTTTCCTTCTGAGCCAGTAGTGGATTTGAGGTGTGATAGCTTCATTTGACACTTTCTTGCATTCCAGCTGCTTTATAAAAGTGAAACTTGGCCATTTTTTTTCACGATTATCTTAGCAGTGAACCATGGGCTCTCATAAACCATGCACTTGGGTTCAGAAAACCTGCTGAGTTCCCCTCAAGGCTCCTTCCTTGACCTTTGCCTATCACTGCTCTTGCCTCCATTTGTCTGTTGAATAGCATGATGCCATTTGCTTGTTGACATCAGCATTTTGAAAAGTTGGGAATGTAGAAAGCACAATTAGTTACAGTTCCTAGCATCCAGAGCGAGTGGCACATTTTATTCTAGTCTAAATACCATGTCTGGATACATCCATAACAGAAAGCTTGTTTAGTTCTGAAGTGTGCAGACAGTATCTGTACGCAGATGGAAAAGCGTGCACCAAGATAGGAGTTGGCCTAGAAGCTGTGTTCTTCAAAAATGTTTGGTCCTTCTTATTGCTTGCCCTCTCTCCTCAGCATTTTTGTCTCTTATGGTCTGCATTTTTCATTGCAGAAAATGTCTTAATTTTTGCTTTCTGTAGTGCCGAGCACAGTGTTAGTCTTAAAGTAATAATAATAAATCAGCAATGACGTTAAGAAGTCCCCAACTCACATTAACTGAGATAGATGTGCATCCTTTCCTAATGTGCAGTTTCCAAATAGTGTATGGCAGCAAGAAGATATTAAAAATGTCAGCTTTAATTCTAATATGCTATCGGGTTATAAAGATGGCTATTGGTGGTGCAGAAAACCTGCCTATCTGTCAGACCAGTACTGTTCTCTCCATTAGCAACAACAGACAACAATATTGTTTCTGTCAACGGGTCACAGGGCGATTATATTAGTGTAGGGCTTGTTACTTCTTTTACACACGTTTGACCATTTAACTGGGATAGTTAAACTGGCATACCAAATTGAGTCCCACTGGGTTTATTTTAATTCCAAAATTAGGGTGGCTTTCTAACTTCGTTTAAATCCCTGCTGGAGTAGGTTAGGATAGACTGAATAATAATAATAATAATAACAAATGGATTGATCAGGGAGCTATACTGGTATTACCCTGTGAGCTGAAGGGCAAGTTCTAGCTTATCTCCAGTTTACTTCTCTGTGTAGAGGAACTTTTATGTTTAAGGAGCAACTTTAAAATTTACCATAGATGTTTCTGCACTCAGGCATTCTGGCTTTAAATGCAAATGCATTTGAGTAATTTTCTTTCTGTTTTGCTGCCTTCATTTTTGTTCCCCCAGAACATCACTTTGTGGTTTCAATGTTAGACTTTGCATCCTTTAATTTCTCTTGTAGCCAACTGTCCTCCATTATAAATGACGGGTAACTTGTTCGAGGTACTGCATTAGCTCATCAGCCTCATTCCTTTTGGTTTTCCTCTGCAGGTTTTCTTGCTACTGTTGAGTCACTGTTGTAGAAGCACTGCAAAATCTGCAGATGGACAAATTATAGAAACATTGAGCAACTCTCTTTTTACTAGACTTCTTTGGTGTGTTCTTTCGGAGCAGGCTGATAGCAGATGCCGTGGAGGATTAGGTAATGTTCACAGAATATAGAATAATAGAATTGCTTTGGTTGGAAAGGACCCTTAAGATCATTGAGTCTAACCTTTAACTTAACCCTGCCATCCCACCACTAAACCATGTCCCTAAGCACCTCATCTATCCTTCTTTTAAATACCTCCAGGGATGGGGACTTGACCACCTCCCTGGGCAGCCCGTTCCAGAGTCTGACAACCCTTTCCGTGAAGAAGTTTTTCCTAATGTCTAGCCTAAACCTGCCCTGGCACAACTTCAAACCATTCCCCCTTGTCAGGAATTATGCAGGTCCACATGCTAACGGCTCGGTAACAACGTAGGTGTCTTCCGATACCTGATTGCGACATTGAAGTGTGGCGTTTTTCTTACTGTGGGCAGCAATTGCTGTGTTCAGATCCCGTGGTTCTGTGGTTCAGTATGTTCAGACGGTGTTCTCTTCAACACGGAAGTAATGTTATTTTCTCATTGCCATGTTGTGTCCAGCGGCACATGCTTCATTCCCATTCGGTCTTCTCACACATGGATTGTGCAGGTCTGTGTACCATGTCCTTACTGATAAATGCTTCTTCTACTCGCTTGTATTCAGTGCTGATATAAATGTGTATCAATTGTAAACAATAGAAAATTGGGGTTCTTTCAAAATACAAAATGTCATTTTAACTTACGTGCTTTTAATCACTTCCTCAAGATTGCAAAGCATTTCATTTTATTATTTATCTTTTTCTGTGACAACTGGGTTTTCTGTAGTGCGGGCAGGAAGGCGGAGCTGCAGATGGGCTTTACCATGTGTTTGTGTCACCGGCAGCTCCACCAGCCTGGGGCTTGTGAAACAGGCTTTACACCTTCATTACTGACACCAGTTAATTACAACCCCAACTGGCCGGCCATCTTGTCTTTTACCTACGTGTGTTTCCTCACTTTTAAAACTATGACTGTATTGTAAGGATCATGACTCTCCTATCAGTGATAAGGTCGATTGCTCCACAGTGCAGCTGGGAGAAAAGTCCCCGTGTGGCCATAAACCGAGTTATACAGGCGAGGGGCAGACTGTCAAGTACAATAAAGCTGCTGTAGCTGTCCTGACTTTAATGGAGCCATTGCCAGTTTACATCAGCCAGCAATGCGCAGTCTGGACAGGAGGGAGATGAAGTCTCTTGTCTTCCCCTGTTAGTCCCACTTCAGAATATAGAATTATATAGAATATATAAAGAATAAAGAATTGAGTTGGCAATAGAAATGGGGCTGGCTATGTCTGAGAAAGGCCTGAGACCACGTCTGGACAGACACAGAGTCAGTTGTCGTCATTGCGCCAACGTAACGGGAGGGCCCAGCACAGCTCACGTGCAGTAGAAGTACACTGACTGTAAAACAAGAAGAGGGGAGAAAGAAATTCAACCAGTCCTCTATCAGCTCTGCATGATGTAGCCCTAGATTAACAGGCTTATTGAGTATGTCCATGGTGCAACGGCTCTGCTCTCAACTTCTTTGTAAACTTAGTCAAAAGTTTCTGTCTGTGACTAATGGGAAGCATGACATGTAACCATCCAGTCGTATAGTTAGTGTAGGCTGTTTGCTCAGATTACTAGACTTGCCCTTTACTGGGCTTTGATTTATGTGAACCTAGTAAGAGAAGGGCAAGAACAGACCTTCAGTCCTTTGTTTGAGCTTTGAAAGAAAACGGAGGTGTGGAACAATTTACAGCTTGTGCTTTGTTGCTGAAAAGGGGTTTTGTAAATTTGTTGGAATAAATATTCCCAAACACGTGAAGCAAGATGAAAATGCACTAAATTAAGAGTGCCTTTTAAATTAATGGCTATTGAGAAGAAGATACGAGTAGTTGTTTTAGTTGATTCACATTTTATTTAGTAATTATTGAGATCATATTTTATAGTTGAGGTGCAGAAACATGGCTTGACTGTTGCAACCTCTTTTCTCGAGAGTACAAAGAGCAGCGTCTGTTCCAACCCAGCAAACGCAGCTCTGGCAGCTCTGGCAGTTCTCCGCGTAGGTGAATAAACAAGGCATGAGCGAGCCCAGCAGAAGACAGGGAGCATAGCACGACAGAGGGCTCTGTAAGATGCTTAGAGGGAAAATATATCATCAACCTGCCTGAAGGAAATTTTTTCCTGCCCTTAAAAGTGCTTTTTAGATTGCCGCAGGCATATGAAGAAACATCTTGGTGGGTTGGGGATTTTGGAATTGGCATCATCATTTGCAAATGAAAACATATTTCCTAGCCAGTTGGATTTTTTTAATGATCACATGAACTCAAAAGAACATCTTGTCATATAGTAATGCTGATTTATTTTGCAAATATTTCTAATTACCTGTGGATTTACTAGGGTATGCATTACAATCTGTACCTTCCTCCTCTAGATTTTGACACTTCCTCAGCAAGAGTCACCATTTACATAAGGCTATATTAGCTTTCACCAAATTTGGAAAATTTTTGTTTAAATTAGAAACAAGTGACAATTTGTTGTTATAGTTACCAGAAGGCTACTAAGTAAAAAAGACCTCATGTGGGCTATTTGTTTTGTTGTGTATCATTTCACACTTTAAAGTGGATTTTTGTCCCTTACTCTACTAGGCAAATGTTCCATTATTATTTTCATTTTGTCCATAGAACATCATTTTAAAGCATTTTCAAAAGAGCTGGAATACAAAACCTGTAAGACTTTTCCACTCCTTAGACACAATCTCCTGTTACAGCTGGCACTCTTCCACATGGCTCTCGCTCATATGACTCCTTTCATATCCTGATCCACCCTGAATTTAATCAGGTGGGGTTTTTTTTGTCCTGCTGTCTTTACTGGAAACCTGACCCAGAGCCTCATTCTTCTGATAGGAATCTTCTGATTTGTGGGCTAAGTGTATCTCTGGCTAATTTACACCCATTTGTGGTTGTGCCAACACCATTCTTTAATGTAGGAAGGTAGTTTTCTTCCTGAGTTCTTAAACCTCATTCTGTGTTCAGAGGACAATCCTGTTGCCTCGGTGTTCATTTTATTAATGTTTTCTTGCCCAAAGACAGACTGCATTCTACCAAATTCTGTGTCTGTCCTGCTCTGAATTAATCTCCCTTGTGCAGGAATGAGCAAAACTATTCACAAGGCGTGCATCTTAACAAAGTGACATCAATGCTTCCTTATTTCTTTTGGGAACACCTCACTTCATGCATTAGGGTGTGGTTCTCTTTTTTTCACATCTGCAGCACACTGATGGTTCATAGCCAACACCCCAGCTCTTCCTCTCTTCCATTTCCAACTGTGGAGACCCAAAGAATGCCATTATTCTCTGGCAGAAAAATCCAATTATTTCATAATTATATGACATTGTGCTTTGTATGTTTGATCCTCTCCTTAGGTTTCCTAATCCTCATCTTTATTTATGATGCTTCTGGCTGTCACATCAGCAAATGTTCTTAGAACATTTCTAATGGACCATGTCACTGTGCAGTGGTCACCAGTAAAAATATTTAATATGGTTGGCTCATAGGCAGAACTACTATTCCCTCTGGCCAGTTACTTCTCTTTGTGGTTTCCACTGAGAGGTTGAACCCTGGGGGTTCGATTCAGACCTCAGCAGGAGTCAGGCTCTCAATGCCATCATCCTGAGCCCCACGCCAGTCCTGATCTACCAAGCAGAATCAGCCCCTCAGCTGCCATTGACACCCACTGGACCATACATGTTCCTGACTGTACATGAAAGACAGATGCTCTAGTAAATGGAGTCCCCCTGCCTGCAGTAGACAGTTGTTGGCATATTATATATTTCAGCTCTTAGGTAAAAATTGCAGATTATCTTGTTCTTATTTAGTGCTCTGTTGCTGGTCCATTTGATTATTATTTTTTTTTTTGTCCATACTGAATTCCAGAGTGGTTTGTTGATTTTAATGTTTGTTAGAAAGACAGTGTCATTCCAGTGACCAAATGCTCCTGTAAAACCCCAATGTTACATTCCGTCCCTTCTGCTGTGAATACCAAACAGAGCCTGATAATAAATGGAGACCAAAGTATAGTAGTGGGACCAAGACACTGGTCAAATTCCAGTAGTTGTTAATGGCAAGTGTTGCTGCTCTGAGCTTGGATGCTTGATGATTTAGCTTTGATAGATCTATGGCTATAGACAGGACCTGGGAGATTCATACTTTTTCTGACTGAGTGTATAAACTTTCAAAGGGACATGGTTTTAGGGACCTGGTTTAGTGGTGGGATGGCAGGGTTAGGTTAACAGTTGGACTTGATGATCTTAAAGGTCTTTTCCAACCTAAACGATTCTGTGATTCTATGATTCTAAAGAGGTTTGACAAACCTCTGACAGATCTGTGCTTTAGTTTTTCCATATGTAATGTTATTTATATCCCAGGCTAATAATAATGCACTATATCCTATATAAGCGTCTTTTAACTACGAACTCTTCGGATCCAACATTCTGCATGGTGTGAGTTTGTCATCCCTGTAGTGTTGGAGCAGCTTTGTGCATTCCATTAACGCAGGCAGCACCTCTCAGGTGTGACTTAGCCTTCCTCTACCACAGAGGGGAGGTGCAATGTGCCTGTTGTTTTGATCTGGTGGGGGTGAGCAGGGAGCAGTCGCTTGCTTGTTTTAAATGTAGGCCCTGCTTGGTGTATCTGTTAGAATAGGCGAGTGACAGAAGCATGCCTTGGAGGGGAACATGTTTGGGTTGGCTATGGTCCAGAGTTTCTGTATGAGGTCCCTCCATAACTGGAGAGGCCACTGTTGAAAAGTTTTCTCTTGTGGAAAGTGTGATAGCTATTCTGAGCCCAGGTTTTCAGGTATCTTGAAGAGAGGATTTTGGCATCAAGGGCTTTATTCAAAACTCCGTGAGACAGCAGCGCAGACAGCAGGTACTAGGTCATTGACATATTTTATCAAAACTTTAGTTGGGAGGAACTTTTTTGTCATCAAGCTATGTTTAAAAATGTTATCTGTTGAGTATACATTGCACGATTTTTGCCGTCACTAGTAATGTTTCTAAAATGCAGGCTACATTGATCAGCCAAAGGCTGGTTGGCCTGTCACCATGACGTTCTGCATTCCTCTGCCTACCACCACCACCTGGAAGTGTTTTGTCTTGCTTAAGTCTGTTTCAAGTAACAGCTCACGCCAAGCTAGTGTTGTTCAAGCGTAAGGCCGCTAATGGCAGCGGCCTGGCTTTGTGAGGGGTAGAATGGCTGAACGAGTAGAGTTTCTGCAGGAATCTTTGTCTGATTAGCAATGTGTTTTCTATATTAAAACATGTCATGGTCTTTATTACCCTAGTGCATACACAACAAATGCACAGGAGCACCATATGTACAGCTGAAGAAGATAACCCAGGCTATTATTAGTTACTAGTTTCATATGATCCTCTAATCAAAGGTGATACAGTAATGCACAAAAGGACACATGCAAATTTACGTTCCGTATTTTCTGCCTTGAAGTTTTTTTGTCACATAATCTAAGCATGGGTTTAAGTTTTTGATGACATGTATGAAAAGGCTTTTGATTATTTGGTGGAAAGCACCAAGGAATTCTGAGCTTGTCATGTGTTTAGACAGAGCCTCCTATACAGCTTCAGGGACTGGGCTCACTGCTTCAAATAATAATACCTTGTGCATCTGATTTCATGAAGAATTCAAGATTAAAGGCCACGTATGAGCAGTCTTAATACTGAGATGGTTTGTTGATAATAAAGCACAATTTTGACTTCTTATCCTTCTAATGAAATGGTGTTGCACACGTTGCAAAACTCTGGGAATTTCAGTTTACTGTAATTCATGAAGAGAATAATAGGCAAGCAACAATGCACTGGGGTGTTTTATTAGGAAATTGAGGGCCATCTTCACTAGTTTTTCCGGATAGCTTTTCTCCTTCCTTCTCTGTTGTTGTTTTTCAGAATTGCATTGCTTTGGTACTATCTCATTTCTGCAAAAGGCAATTTTGTTAAATGTATTCCCGAATGCACTGATGAAGTTATAGCTGTTTGGCAAAGGCTTGGAGACAAGGATGCTGCCGTGAAAAATGAGCCTTGTCAACAGAAAACTGATTTGTGATCACCAAATGTGGACAATGTGGTCAATGTTGTATTATCTGTTTGTCCCCCCCATTTCAGGAGTATCCACTATCCAGAGGGAGTTGTTCTATGTCAGGAGCATCGATGGACTCTGTCAACCCTTCTTCACTGTCAAATTATATCAGAGCAGAGACTTTTTTAATCTCTCAGCACTATGGCTTTTGCCCAGTGTAACTGGATATCCTGGGGCTTTGTGGCTGGCACTCTGGGATTTGGGCATTTGGTTCTTTTTTATGCATCTGTACCTGTCTCTAGCTATGTCTCTCATCTGCGCTTATAAAATGGGCGAAAAGCACAGTCTAGCCTTGAAAGAGATGTTATGAGGAGAAATGCATTAAAGATGGTGAGTTTTGGGGGTAAGCAGTCAAGGATCTAATAGATAAAATATGAATTTGCTATAGACTGTAAAAGAAGGTGTATCTTATTCCATACTAATAGTTGCATGGCATTTTGGCACGTATGTGAAAAGCTGTTGTCCCCAGTGTCTGCTAGGAGATCATATTATTTCCTTCTCTTAACTCGTAATGCGTTTACCCTGTCTGTGATTTATGTAGCCAGGAACAAGAGCTGAAGCACTTACACAGGGGAGAGGATGGGTTCCTTGTATGCCAGAACTGTTAAAAGCTAAGTCTTCAGATCTTTAACCCATAGGGTAGTGTTTCTAAAGAGGACGCCTTAAACCTGTTTGTATTTATTTATTAGTTTCACTGCTGTGTTACTTCCACACTGTTTAACAGCAGCTGATATCTTCCCATATTTTTCAAGATCCCAGGGTGTTTGTTGTAGTTGCAATCATTCTTTTGTTGGGATCAGCAGAGTAGCTGGGCTTCTACAGCAAGCGGAGACTGCAGATCTATTTTAGCCAATGAGCCAGTAGTTTATGCTAGTCTAGGAAATTCTGCTTTCTGTTAAACTGCAGCAGCTTATTTATACTCTCACAGAGCTGGCATTAATAGTATCCAGTCTTCTTGAAATGTGCACTGCTTGTTTTGTTCTAATCCATCTGTTTGAAAAACAAAAAGTTCAATGGGTTACGCAGTACATGTGTCGCTTTGATGACAGGTTTGGAATTTCCTGCCTCAGATAAAAGAGCAAGGATTAGCCTTAAAGATGTAATTCCACCTCTGCCATCCAGATCTCACACTTGCCTTGCAAAAGGGGAACAATCCTGTCTTTGCAAGGCATTCTAGGAGACGCCTTTTGCAAAATGGAAACGCTGCACTCCAGATGCTCAGCTAAATTGTCAGGGGTGTCCCTTCTTCTACAGGCAGCTGCTAAGACCTGGAAGGGATGCTGTCTCTCCCTGTTGCCCCTGACTGAAGAGTACGAGGTGCCTTCTCAAAAATGTGCTATTTTTGTATAATCTGACTTTCACTGCATTACCTGGGCTGAACATCCTACAGGTCCTTAGGAAGGGTATGTAGTATAGGAAGGCTTAACAGAGGTGCAGGCAAATAAATGCCCTGTCCCTCATATAGATAGTATCAGACAAAATTTCACGTATTTGCTGATGTTCCCTTACTACTTGAGTACCCCCCAAGAGATACGACACCTGAAGGGTAAGGCGGGGTCCTAAAGTAAATAGTGCCTTAAACAGGCTAAAAAGCTATCGGCTGAACTCTTCCAGTGAGCCTTGATGACTGCCTGCTTTCTCACTAAAAACCTGCTAGCTATTAATTGCTATTAATTGCTATTAATGCCCCATGCAAATACTCCTATGCCTGTGCAACCTGTATCTCTTGTGTCAGTAGGAACATAGCCCTCTAACCTCTGAAAGTAACACCAGCTTCCCTGGGCAATTATTTTGGCCACTTTGTGCTAGAAATGGTCCTTTAGTACTGCTCTAACTATAAAAAAAATGTTTTAAATTACCCTGAGGGAAACTTTAAAAGGTAACAAGCAGGGGTGGAGGGGACAAAGAGAGAAGAAATGGAAGAACTATATTAAGACTTCAGCTCTCCGTGTTCTGCACGTAACGGAGCCAAAACAATCTCAGCCCCCCTTCTCTCTGTAGCAGAAAACATCCTTCAGACTGGCTCTCCTGTGCAGCCACTGCAAAGGAAGTTCAAATACAGCAGAAATAGACTTGGGAGCAGGCTCTGGTTTCCAACACCCTTGTTCAACTCCGAGGCATCTGAAATTTGGGCAAGCAGAAGTCACTGCAGCCGGGTCTGAACCCGCGTTGGTTGTCACTTTCATAGGTGTTGGCACTGAACCCTTTCCCACCCCCTGACATGCAGGAGGGCTTTTGCTTTGCAAAGTTCCGCGTTGTTGCAGTCTGAGATTCCCCTGGTGGAGGGTCCATGCGATCAGGGGCGAAGCTGTGCCTCCAGGCCAGCATGCAGAGCGTGTGGAAGGTGTATGCTCCTGCGGGGGCTTTTCTAATTCTTCCTAGTGGGAAGGTGGATGAGGAAATTAATAAACATTATGCCTACTATGCCTTGTATTAAATAGGAGTTTCAGTTGAAGAAATACATGCTTAGGAAAGCATAACAGCTCCAGGAACTGCTTAAAAGCTGAAACAAATAGAAACGCTTGCAAAACACTGTTCACAAGCTTTATAAGTCAGAACATGAAAAATAAAATGGCATTAAAAACTTAATTTAAAAAAAAATTAATAATTTCACACTAAGGTAAGGAAATTCCAATTAGGCAGAAAAATACCCAGTGTCAGAGGGGCAGCACTGAATGCTGTAGGATATCTGAGCCCCCAGCTGACAAAAGAGTTTCTAATTTAGGGCCAAATTAAGCTCTCATTTATGCTGGCATGTATCCCCAGGAACTCTTTTCATTTCGTCAGGGTACTTGAGTCTTACCCCTATGTAGTTGAGACCA
Organism: Egretta garzetta; assembly: GCF_000687185.1. Lineage (NCBI taxonomy): Eukaryota > Metazoa > Chordata > Aves > Pelecaniformes > Ardeidae > Egretta > Egretta garzetta. Next base: position 169,969 of record NW_009260763.1, read on the forward strand.
TAAATGAGTCCTTAAGAAGCTTTTTGCTACTGAGAATTCTTTCGGAGCCTTATCATTATTTAAGTTCTTTCCTGAATAATGAACAGGCAGAGGCAGTAGGGAGAAAAGACTGGCAGGCATGAACCTGCCGTTATAAAACAATAAAATGTCCTGAAACTTGAGGATTCCAGCTTTGTTACAGATACCATTATTTAATTAAATCCTTACTGTTTACCTCTGACATTTAAATCCACTAAACACTGGGAATCCAGAAACTGCAGATTATTAAGAGGATGGATGGACCTGATTACCACATATAGCACTGTGTTATTCGTATGGAGGCTTTTCATAGTTGTCCTTTGATAACTTCTTTCCAAGTCTAAGTAAAACAGATCTCTACAGCTGGATGTTTGTGTAGCATAGCAGGTATGTTACACATGACTGTGACCTTCAAACACCAGCTTTTATGGGCATGTCGCTTGTGGTTAGCATGATAAATGGTGTTACGCTGGCTAATTAAATCAATACATCTCATTAATGTCTCCCAGTTTCTGAATTTCTTGTCACTCTTCAGTTCCATGGATCACCTTCTGTATCTGCTTTTCTCAGATCAACATGCAATTTTTTCCCGCTTCTTTCTCTGCAGAGATACGGAAATTCCAGTAGTCTCCATCTGAAAGTATGTTTGAGAAGTATATTTAGTACATCTAATAAGAGAATAGTTGAGAGCTAACCAGTAGCACCTCCCGCTTCCCCATTAAATTTATTTTCACTATTTCACAAATGGAGGCCCTTCTGCATCTTTTGGACTTAAGTTATTAACTAAACAATGGAAATAACTTTTTTTTTTTTTTTTTGTTGAACATGCTGTCAGTTGTGTTAATGCAGGGAGAGAATGAGTGCTGAGAGATATTATAGCAAAGAATGTAAAGAATCCTACAAGAATTTTCACTCTCTTGCAGCACTGACAAGGATCTCAGTTAGGAATATGGCAAACAATATTGTCCCTATGCCTATTGTGTGTCTGTCTCTATGCTTCCACACAACAGAAAGCCTTTTTCTGTTCCCTCCTTGACTTTTGCCCTATAGTAAAAAAAACTAATAAAAGAGGTTTAAAACCTTTCTGCAAAAACCATTTTTTTCCACAAAGATAATAGCCTAAATATCTCTTGGAAGATGTTAATTCACTTGGTTATTTTACACTTTTTTTCCAGTAAATCATGTTTTCAATACCACCTCAGAATAGAAACAAAAAGGTTGGTGTTTTGGAACCTTGTTTTCTTTTTTTTTTTTTTTAAATATTCTTTTTCTTCTTTTAAATCCTTCCTATTTACAAGTTTTTTTCACGAGCAAAGAAAGGGAAGATGAGGGAAGAAATTTCTCCACATTCAAGCATTTCTCTGGAAAAAACTTGGAGGAAGCAGGCAGGTTTCTACAACAGCTAACCAAGCAAGATGAATCAAAAAAGAGCAACTGCCAATGTTTTAGGCAAGCCTAGCAACAGCCTGTGTCTGGATAGCTTGTTATGATTCAAGTCTATGTTTTAACAGGTGAAAACCAATGTTGCTTTGAATGCACCAAATACCAGTAATTCCCAAACAGAGAGCTTCCCGACTGTAGGCAAATGCCACCTCTAACTTAGACGCTGTTGTATAAATGCATTTGATCATCCCATGCTAATGCCTTTACACATGGACCTGCCCCCATCCCTGCAGCATGCCAGGACGTAGGAACACAGCCTGGCTCCTCCCTGGGACTCCCATCTTGCTTTTCTTAATTTGTGATGAGAGATCAGGAAGGTCCTGGACTAGAAACTGAGACAACAACCCTCTCTGCACCCCTACAGCCACTAACTCTGGTCCCCGCAGCTGTGGTGCAAGTGGGAAGGGAAATGTGAGCAATAAGCAACCTGACCTGTAGAGATGTTGGGGTGGCATGCTGCCAGGGGAAAACTATTGGGATGATTACACCCACAGCATCTTGCTCAAAGACTTGTCTGAGAAGCCTTTTGCTGGTAACTGAAATCTGCTTTCTGCTGAGCCTAGAGCTCTTACGCAGGACTTTTCCTGCCTTCTTTGCACTATATATATAGTAGGAATGTTAGTAAAGGCCCTGGATATAAAAGAAGTCCTCAGGTTGTGTTGCTTCATCTACCACTGCCCTGTCACATTGTGGCTTGTCCTGCAAGAATCTGGGTTGCAATCAGAAATTCCGCTCATTATCCCGAGGTGATACAAGCACTGTTCACCTGTCCTGTTTCTGCAGCTAATAGAGCTGTCAGCTCTGCTGTCATTCACTTGTCATCCCATCCAGAAACATATAGAAAGCCTTAAAGGAAACAGGTCATCCCAAGAGCAGACTTGAAGTAAAATTGACTCCTATTCAAATGTACATGCAAAATGGCTCGGACTTTTCCTCTCAATTGTTATTTGTGCTGGATTTGCATTTTGTTCAATAGAGAGTTAATGTGGGTTGAAAATATGACATTTTTCAGGAAAACAGGTGCCACAGTCTGTTCTGTTGTCAATGGTTTGTGATATTTTCATGGCATATCTGGAGGAAAGGTTTTCCCCTCTGTCTTCTTCAGTTGCCTTAAGCCCAGCATTGCCACCTCATTCAATGGATGGTAATGATTGTGTTCCCTTGTTGCATTAGATGTTTGTGCCAGGGGTGTTTATGAATGTTGTAGCTGATTTTCAGTAGAAACTTTAGTGCCTGGAGACACCTTCACATTGAAAGTAACTGAGTCACTGTAGCAGGGCAGGAGAGGTTCACCAGGTAAAGTGGCACTCAGACAAGAAGGTGCTTGTTGGCTAGCAAAGTACGGGGGATGACACCTGGTCTGACCAAGTGACATTTGCAGCTCCAGAGAAGTGAGACTTTCTTAATTTAACTGGAGAAGTGTCAAGATCATCTGCTGAGTAAGTTAGAAGGAAGTTTCAGATGGAAAGGAAGAAAGTTTCAAGAGGAAAAATTAAATCTCCTCAGAGCCCCTGAAAAGGAGATTAGTTATGGGCGTTGGTGTGGAGGAAAGGTTTTTCTCTAACAAGTGCAGCCTGCAGCACATGACACCCAGAGGACACAGCATCCCTGACATGTCAGGAAAGCACCTGCAGCAAATGAGCGGGATACTGAATAAAAAGGACCTTTTATACTTTCTCTTGTAAGCAGGCTTAGTGTAGCCTTCTTTCTTACGCCTTAAAACCCCTTTGTTATTCCAGTGTCTATTTTGGATGCTGTAAATAAATAGTCCCACTTGGTTTTTGCTTTAACCCAGCTGGAGTCAAAGTACTTGGTTGAAAACAAGACGTTCCTTGCCGAAGGCTGCCGCAGCCCTAATAGGCAACCAGGGAGGTGGTCTCCCAGGGCTGAGGAGGGGAAGCCACCTCTTCCTGAGGTGAGGGGTTGCTACGGAGGCTCTTTAGCAGGATGCTGGTGAGCATACCTGAATCCCAGTGGTCCTGAGGGAATTTGTCACCCGTGCACTTGAGTCATGCTGTGTTTTCATTCCTCTCTGAAAGGGTGAACCTCCGTGTTAAGGGTGAGGTTATCTTTTGCCATCTCTTCCTTGGTTCCTGAGCAGCTCCTGGTTTGCTAGTAGTTTACCAGCAATCATGTCAGGACATTTATTAGTATCATACTCCCACTTTTAAGTCATAAAGCAGTGAAAGGAATTATTGCTGCCATTCCTTAAGCAAGGCGACAAAGGCATGGCTGTAATAACGCATACCCCTAAGTATTTGCCCCGTCCTCTTCACATTCCTCTTTTTGTTTTCCCAAGCAAAAACCAGCACTCCCTAGCAACCATTTTAGGGCTGAGGGCACACTGAAAGCGAGCTTGACAAATGAAAGTGAGATGCTGCAGCATGTGGGACTGGTGGAGCAGCCCAGCGGAATTATCAAGCCCACGCTGTGCACAGCCGCGCCGGGCTGCATCCCCAGGGACCACAGGGACAGGAAAAATGCAAGCAGCCACCTAAGCTTGCGAGCAGGAGGTGCTCAGGGGACAGGCTCCTGCGGCTTAACAACTCTGAACCCTTTCCCGGAGTTAAGTGCTACACACTTTCTTTTTTTGGGGGGAAAAAAAAAAAAGAGTGGTGAATATTAGGTTTCCTTTTTAACAGGAGAGGAGATGCAAAAGTCCCATTTTTAAATGCTGACCAAGTGGGCAGGCCACTTACCTGGGCTGTAGAAGGCTCAGATTCAGATCCCGCCTTTGCCTGAGGCGATCTGACCATCAGTGTGTGATGAACAGACTGATCACCAGGCCCTGGGTTATCTAAGTCAGTGCTCTTTCCAGGGATGGGGCTGGCTCAGCGGTATCATCTAATGCATCGCTCAGTGACCCGTGTGCCCCTGCCATGCCAGCCCTGTAGTCCTGCCCTCTTCTCCGTGCTGGCTCTGATGACTTCCTGACCACAGAGCACACTGCTACGAATCACTAAGCAAGCAGACATTCACCTTGGTTTTGTTGGTTTAGCTTCTCCTGGAAGGGGAGAAAAGAGGAGGACAAAGGTGCTGAAGAGCAGGACCTTCTTCCTTGAGCATCAATGACTGATTGGACTGACCCAGCTGTACCTCTTACAATCCTGACTGTTAAAGCTGCTCAGCATCTCACGGAACTTTAAAATGTTCCCTGAGCTTGAGAAAGACTCTTTACCCCCCCGGTAGAGAAGCTCATCTAAGAAAGATGAGACGTGGACTTTCTTCCCTTGCCATGTATTTCTCACTGTAATTTTTTTTTCCATTTGGTGTCACACTGAGCTCCTTTCAGTTGCATACCTATTGTACACAGTAAGATTGTGTTTCTGGAGTCTAAGAGAAGTGGAGAGTTGGCTAGGTCTCTCAAGCAGAGAAATGGAGGATTGATTGTGTTTTGCTTCACGTTGTATAATCTTCAGTTAGTAAGTAAACTAGAAAAGCTGAATGTTCCCTTCCAAACTCAGTAACACATACAATTTTCAGGGACTTCAGCAAATGTCCTAGCCTCTGGCATGGCTCCCTGTGTCGTTTATGAGTACTGAGCTGGATAACTGGAAGTCTTCCTATTCGCATCTGTCAGTGTGCTCCAATGGGTTCTGCTTGCAACAAATGCTACTGAAACAAATCAGCCCCTGGAGGAGATGCACAGGAAAATAATAAGGCGAGGTAGGTGTCAAGTGTCTAGCCAAGCAGATTTTACTACCAATCTCCACTAAATAAAGTGTCAAACCTGTCAGTGTGACCATCAGGCAGAGAAGTTAAAAGGTAACAAAACAATCAGTGCAGCCGACTTTTAGGTATATCTTCCAGTTCTTATAAAAAATGGTTGTCATCATTCTTGGGGTTCTTTACAGCAAAAAATAAAGAGGCTATATAAATGCTGGAATCTTTCTCCAGAGATGTTTCAGTGCCACTGAAAATTTGCTGTTGCCTAGGTCCATTAGTGCTGGTAGAGGCTGTGCGTTTGAGAACCATGTTCTGCCCATCCCCCCATGCACGCTTTAGAAACTTCATGAGTGATTCAGAACATCCGCTGTCTGGGGTCCATGGTCGTGGCTTATTAGACAGGCAATGACTAGAATAAATTTCAGTGTCCATGACAGGCACCCATAGCAGGATGTTTTAACTCAGCCCTAAATCTTTTTGGTAGCTTTGAAATCCTTACAGGACATCCAATTTATCACTTTCTTTGGATGGGGAAAAGAAATTTTTTTTGAGGTTTTATGCAAATACAAATATGATAGAACTATGAAAGGACATCTTTTGCTGTCTGGTCACAGAGCCCAAAAATATTAATATGCCCAAGGGTAATAAATGCTACCAAGTTACTTTACTCTGAAGATGGTGACTGAGCCCATTAAGAGTTTAGTCCTCTTGATTCCAGTTACCCTGTTATACTTATTGGACTTATTCCTACCAAGTTTGTCAAAAATTACATGGTAGGACCTGAATATTTCCTTTTTTCTTGACAACAGCTGCCTATTCTCCATCAAGACACAGTCCTGTTTTGTTATTAAATCAATGCTTATTCTATTTCCTCATTGTTTGTTCTGTTTCTTTTAAGGTTCTGCAGTCAAAACAATAATGCTTCATTAGCGTTGGCATTAAGGGGAAATTGCCAGATCTAAAATTATCAGTTATTGGAGCAGTATAAACTCTCCTGCTTCAGGACATTTATCTTGGGTTTGAGCAAATAAATTGCTCTATAACAGCCAAATTCAGGATTTGGGGAATTTCCTTTTGAAGCAGCTTGTTCTGACTACTGTTGGAAACAAAACAGATGACAGTTCTCATGCAACATAGGAAAGTTTGTGCTCCCCAGCAAAAAGCTCTCACCCTCCAAAATAAACATTTGCCAAGGAAACTTAGGGATTCCGTGTGTTTCTGCACTTGCTTCCTGACAGCTTCGCATATAATAAAACTATGTGCGAGGTGCATAGTAGGTTTCATTCATATTAGGTGGTGAGACATCAGCTGATATTGCCTGTGTATTTAAGTTTAAAATATGTGTTAGAAATACAGACAGTCTGGAGCATAATAGAGTCAAGTTGTGTTTATTTTTGGTAAGGTGACTCCAAATCATATTAGGAGCTGGGGAAACATCATCAGTTCCTGAGGCAGTCACAATAACGATAGCTTTATCAGCACTCATTCGCCATTTTAAAGAACAAAGGTTAATAAACAGGAGATAGAATATTTATTCTAATATGGGTCCCTGGGGTACTAAGTCATCTTTAATGAGAAATGAGGTAATTACCAGTTCTGTCACCTTTCGTCTCTCAAATACACTTGAAGCTGTTTAATGTGAGGCCTGTGTTGTCTGATGGAAAATAAAGACTTAGAAATTATTGTAAAGCACTGCAATATCACTACATTAATGTAAAGGCAGCGAAGCCTGAATATTGAAGCATATATTTAAAGGTGATTTGAACATTTTTCTTAAATCAGAATTGTATAAGACGTCAGGACAAAAAATACATCAGTTGTCCTGGTATGTTGTCACCCTCATTGTTACAGACTACTCAGCTCCTCAAATCAGAGGTATTTTGGATTTGAAATGGAAAACATAGTGAAAGACTGGGACTGTGACAAACTGAGGAAGGACAAATTTCTAAATTTGCGTTGCCTGCCTTATATCCAGAAAGCTCGTGGAGAGCGATATGACATCAGCTAGGATGAAAAAAAAAAAATCACAAAGGCAATGCACATGAAGAATGAACAAGGAACAGCTGCCTCAATTAAAGAAAATACACGCGGTCAGGCTTCTGGAAGGCTGTAAGCCTCATTTTCCTTTGCTTTGCTGTATTTGCTGGATCAAAGATTCCTGAAGTGGATTTAACTGCCTGTCCCTTTTTGCAATGTCAGAGCAGCGGAAAGGAGATGTGATGTAGATGAGAACCACATTCTGCAGAATTAGGTTACGGGAAGATAATTACACAAACAGCCTCCATCCACGCCCTGCATAGCGCAGGCAGGATTCAAATGGTTCAAGTTATGCAGGGTGAAATAATCGCTGTCGGGTCACTGGTGGGCCAGGGACACGGCCTTCTGGAGGACCGTTTCTTTCAGCCATCTCTGCCCTAGGAATGCCCAAGCAGCAGTGAGGGACGGGTTTGCCACTACTGGCTGCTCCCCATGGCAGAGCTGGGAGCAGGGCTCTGGGCTGACCCAGCTTTGGCTGCAGTCATGGGCTTCCCCTGGAGGTGAGGTGGGTCAGGGGGTGAATATGACACAAAACTGGGAGGAGTGGCTGATATGCAAGATGTTTGTGCTGCCATTTGGAGGGACCTGGACAGGCTGAAGAAATGAGCTGACAGGAACCTCATGAACATCAACACAGAGAAGTACAAACTCCTGCCCCTGGGGAGGAATAACCCGAGACACCAGGACAGCCTAGGGGTCTCCCCAGCTGGAAAGCAGCTTGGCAGAAAAGGACCTGGGGATCCTGGTGGACCCCAAGTTGACCATGAGCCAGCAATGTGCCCTTGCCACCAAAAAGGGCTGCATTAGGAAGGGTGTTGCCAGCAGGTCGAGGGAGGTGATCCTTCCCCTTTACCCAGCACTGGTGAGGCCACACCTGCAGTATGTGTCCAGTTCTGGACTCCCCAGCACAAGAGAGACATGGAGCTACTGGAGAGAGTCCAGCAAAGGGCCACGAAGATGATAAAGGGACCAGAGCATCTCACCAGAGCTGGGAACAATCAGCCTGCAGAAGAGAAGGCTCAGGAGGATCTTATCAGTGTATATAAATACCTTCAGGGAGGGTCCAAAGAGGACAGAGCCATACTCTTTTCAGTGGTACCTGGTGACAGGACAAGAGGTGATGGGCACAAACTGAAACATCAGGAAATAATTCTTTACTGTAAGGGTAAGGGTGACTGAGCACTGGCACAGGTTGACCAGGGAGGTTGTGGAGATATTCAGAAGCTGTCTGGACACAGTCCTGGGCAATTGGCTCTAGGATATGATGACCTCCAGGGGTCCCTTCCAACCTCAACCACCCTGTGATTCTGTGAGGACAGCCCATTACTGTTGGCATTTACCTCCCAGGCAAAGCCAGGAGAGCTCTTCACCTTGAAGACATTATGCTCACCAGGACAAACCCTTTGTGGCTGTGTTTGCTCAGACTGTAAAATGCCAAGGGCAGAGAGGCCCAAAGCAGAGTGCAGAGGCAAGGGTGCTGGTGGGACAGCCAATGGGTGCGGGGCATGGAAGAGGAGGGGGAGAAATGAGACAAATAACATCCAGATGAGGAAGGGCTGAGTTCAAGTGGCCGTTGGACTGAAGATTTTGGGAAAAGGCAACTAGCAGGCTCCTATCTTTGCAAGAGGAGTAAACATGACTGTGACAAGAAGCTGTGAAAATGTCTTGGGTGGCAATAACAGGAGAAAGGTCTGGTGGCCCTGCTGTGGCCTGTCACTGGTTGGCACTGCCTTTTTTTGCAAAGGGATCGGTGGCTTTCCAGGCCCTTATATCTACTCTTGGCCCCAGGGAAGGAGACTTGCCAAGGCAGCAATGGGGACAGAGAGCACTCTGAAAAAAATTCAGATGTGTATTCACAAAGAAGTTTTGTGCCCTGCTTTTCTCCATGCAAACATTAATTTAACTTTAAAAAAATCACTGGCAAATGGCTGATGTTGGTGTTCTCAGGTTATAGTTGCTAAACCAGCTCCAGGCTTGGTTCATTACAGAGTAATGATGGCTTTGCATCTTCTTGTTCGCTGTTCAATAATTGTTCTCTTGAGTGAAAGTGCCTATTGACCTGAACAAAATATAATTGTGTCTCCCTTCAACTTTCAATTTTTTTAAAAGCATTTTGCCATTGAACTGGCTTTCTCCGATAATGATTGTATTTGTTGTAGATTTCCCTGGCAACATAACAGTATGGAAATAAGCATTTGTACTAATCCTTTCCGCTTCAGTTCTAATATGCAATTGTCATTTTTACATCAACAGCCACTGTCTAGCTTTCCCTTCAGCATAAACGTGGAAGAGCTCCTCAGCATCATTAGCGCAAATGATGTGTTTCTCAGCTTCTCTGTGCCACAGCTTCTCGGCAGCAACTTGTCCCCATTTACTAAACAGGGATAAATAGCATCTCCCTTCCTCTGCAGGTGCTGAGGCATCTGCAATGGGTTGGCACCTATTTTCAGTCTCATCCATGAAGACAATTTTCAGAAGTGCTAGCACTGGTAAATCCACTTAAAGACATTGAGAACGTGCAGACTTTAGTAAATCAACCCACTTTTCTTTCTTATTTGAAGGTTTGGAAAGCTCCCAAATCCTGGAAAGTTTGGGACCATATTGCTCCTTCCTTCCTTGTGGTGCACGAGCTAGGGAATAATTGGGGAATTCACTTTCAAGTGGCCAGGGAAATGCCACAGCAGATTCTTAGCTAACTTCTTGATTTGATACCTTCTCCATACTGAAAGATCAGCAAGTTTATTTAAAACTGCGCAGTATAATTCTGCACAACTAACTCCTCTTATCAGTGGCTTTGATCCCTTACGAAAACTGCATATAGCACTTCGGAGTGTAATTTGGTGCGGTAGGTTTATTACCTTAATAGGCAGGAGAAAATTTTCAAGACCACTCCATGCAAAATTAGCTGTTTTGTTGCATTTAATTAATTCAGGTTCGTGTGATTTTAGTGCAGCATAAACAGTTAGATGGTGAGAAATGAAGAACATAAAAACAAAATGAAAACCACTTTTTGCTGCAAAGTCGATGGTTTCAGTTTTGTTTAAAAGACTAGAAATAGCTTCTGCTAAGCACGACAAATTACTAACTAAGCTAACAGCACAGAATAGGGTCAAAATATTTTTTAAAATGTGCAGTATGGTCACTTGGTGCAGGAACTTAAATATTTAGTTTAAAATTCCAGCATATGCTTGTTCCACATGAAAAGCCACTGTAAACAGTCCCAATTACTGCTAATTGATTTAAACCTCAGAACTCAGTAGGAAATCACAGATGTTAACTGCTCAGCGATGCACTAAAACTTCCTGAGTTTCTCACAAAAGATTCAGTGTAATTGCGAGGTATCTTTTTGAGGCCCAGGGATTATATAAATCTGTTCCAGTGAGAGCTCTTCCCCGGAAAGCACTGATGTTAGGCTTATAAGGCTGTTAAGGAAAATAACTTTATATTTGTTTCAGGACCTTCACCTTGTGGAAGACTGAAAAAAAGGTCTAAAGTTTTTGTAAAGAAGAGAGAAACTCCCTCTTTTTTGGAATCCCATGAAGGATTTCAGAACTCTTTAAAAAGAAAGCTGGCCATCTTCTTGAAAAGCTGAAAAAAGATGTGCCAGAAAGATTTGAAAAAATCCAGTCAGCAGAAAATAGGTGTCCTAAACTGATATGCAACACTGAAGCTTAAGCTGTAGGACAGAGAATACAGGGAAAGTGTTCCAGAAGTCTTTGATTAAAAAAGCATAAAGGTTGTCTATGGACTATCTGGGAGCCTGAAGTTAAACAATGGACATAAGTGCATAAGCAGGATGCAATAACCACTTAAATGTAAATGAAGACAAGCTTCAGCAACCAAATTGCTTCGAGAATTAAAATGACCCTGTTCCCCTCCTCATCCATAGAAACTACCTACAGACGTTAGCTGCTGGCTAATCCTCATCTTCCTTCCCTTTTCTGTGGCAGTTATGATGATGTTCTCTAGCAGAAGTGATTTTTCTGAAAGTTAAAGAAACATTTTTTTCTAAAACCCACAGAGCTAGTAATATAAATTCTTTGATATCATTAGGAATTCAGTAATATCCCAAGCTGACGGTGAATCTCGCAGCAGAATGAAGTCTTGCAGATCAATTACTGGCAGGTTTCCCAGCAGGTGAATCGGGAGCTCTGCTTGTATGGTTTAAAGCCCGATGGGAGGGCATCTCTGGGCTGCAGATTTTTTTTTGCTGAGGATCCAGGACCTCAAGGATTGGTGGCTCTGGCACAGCTCAGACTAAGAGCAATAGCTTGCTAAAGAAAGTGAGTTGGATAAAACTGCAAATTAGCAATCAGGAGAATTGGGATCTGCTACGTGACTACCATTTTCCCACACTTCTGCATGCCGTTTGTAAAAAAGCATTATTTTTCCCCTGTGAAGCCTTCTGAAATCCCTTTAGAAAGTACTGTATGCCAGGAACATGGTGTTCGCAGTGCCACTGTGGGTCCCCGGCATGGCTCCCAGCCCAGAAGATGACAGAGGGAGAATCCCTTTCCTAGAGACTGGTCTTTGAAACAGTAACACCAGCATAAAGAGAATGTAAATGGCTACCCTTCTGCAACTTTGGCTATGTTTATGTCACTGCAAACCAGTAGGTCTGACAGAGGTGTCTGTCCCCAGTGCACTGGCCAGAAACGTATGGCTTAATGGGCAGAACAACCATGTGAAAAACGTACTCTGGCCTTGGGTAAAGAGGGCACTGCCCAGTTACGCTGGCAGGATTAGGGGATCCTCTGTGCCTACAACTACACATCAGCCCATTCCAGGGCACAAAGCTTACCCTGCCTCTCCTTCATACCCCGGCCTCTCCAAAACCCAACAAGGCAGTAACAAAACATCAATTAATGATCATCATCCTACACCTACAGGGTCACATAGGTTGGAGAGCACTGTTGGGGTCATCCAGCTCCAAGATGCCACTCAAGAGTGGGTCAACATCCACCACGTTCCTCAGCCTGGCTGGGGCACAGCCTTTGTACAGCGGGAGCACAAGCAAGGGCCATTAGCAATGTCAGTGTGCTCCTCTGGCTTCCTCATCACCGTTTGCTCCTTCTTGGCAAGTCTGCTAGTGTTTTGGGCAAGGCCCCTGGTTTACCCTGCAGGCTTTTCCAAAGGTGTTGCCTGGACTGGAAAGACTCCCTCAGCCTACATTTGTACTGTGCTCTACTACTTGTGTATGTTTTATACTATGTCCTTCTCATATTCTAGTTTTAGGTATGCAAACTGAAAGGGATCTACTGTGTGTGTTGTCTTCCTATCCATCCTCTTAAACATACAGATGAGAAACCAAAGACGGACAATTTATGCTGGGAATAATGGCCCCAGAATCAGGAGCAACATATTTCCCTGTGTTGTTATGAGTACATTTTGGAAATGTTATCCTGCTGTTCATTTAATGAGATTGCACTGGGGAAAAAAGGAGAAGGAAGCAGGCGTGGCGAATGTGTCTAGCAAATCTTTAAATGCCTGAGTGGTGATGATCATGTGAGCATGGGTTTATTGCTCTGCATTTTAGAAATACATTTTTAAAACTTCCAATTTTGCTAGGCATTTATTTGCATACAGGCAATTCTGCCTCTCCTTTCTGTAATTTTATTGCAGCTGTAATACACGTTTTGGAAATCAAATGCATTCCACTATATTTCAAGGCTCTGGCTATGCTACTTGGTGATATCTGATTTATGAAAAGAAGGCACCGTTTGCCCCACCCTCTGTGTATCTGACGGAAAAGTACAGTAAGTTGAGATTAATATATCCATTCCTTGTGCATGTGGGTGGATATAAGGGAGATGCAGATTTCAGTCTCATAGATGTTTCTCCTCGCACCTTATGTAAGCTTGACATATATTATTGAGGGTTGTTTTCATCTTTACTCCTCCAGTCTCATGCTGGATGCTGCTAATGGGATGGTAGGTTTATGGGCCGTTGAGTCTTCCTTGAGATTGTTCCAATTACGTCTTAGGCCTTTGAACTTGTCTGTCATTCCTGCCTTCTTCAAATTAAGCAATGGATGGGAAGGGAGGAGTTAGCCTCTCCGTTTCCACTGAATTGGCTACTGTCATTACACTGCTTTCTTTCTTTTCTCTGCCTGTCCTAGCATCTGTTTTTTAGAAAACAACTTTTCAGTCAGTATCCTTTCACTCACTGGAGGTATTACTCTTAGGAGCAACTCAGATCCCACTATTTTTGTAAGTTGTATGTCAATTTTAATTTGAAAGTGGCACTTGAAGTCACATTCCCCCTTCCCCCCCACTCCCCCGCCCTGTCTGTATCAGAGGTGTTGAGGTGGTCTCTATGGAAAAACTTTGGCATTTTGGATTTAAATCAGTGCTTTTGTTCTGTGTCCTTGCCAGCCTCCTCTGAAAGGAGCAATACTTGGTGCTGACCAGCATCCTAAGAGATGACTCTTCTCAATCTATTTTTGGTTACCGGACAGTACTGGATATAATTTTATTAGCCATTTTGCCTTTAGTCAAACTCTGGTTACCTGATATGAAATGTTATTGTGTGGTTTCTGAAAGAGTTATTTTTATCAAATCGTATTTAAGCATTGGAAGTAGAGCTGAACAAGCTGTAAAGGGAATGTTAGGTTGCTAAGAACTTAAGAAGGGTGTTGATGGAAGATAATATCTTGTAGAAAACTGGCTAGGCTAAAAAATAACCTTGCTACATCTGGATACTGGTTTCGTCACGGCATTAGACAGCTATTACAGAACCATGTGCTGTCTTTCCTGCTGTGAACCAAGAGGTGAGAGAAGCAAATTTTTTGCCATTTTTACATTTCATTAACAAATGGTCTTACTTGAAAATGCAGTTCTCTAGATCTTGGCAGTAGTGAGATGCCTGTAGACAGGAGCATAAATGTCCTCTCAGTGATTTGTGGGTCTGGATATTAAACCTGCAAAATTCTAAACGTACGTGGCCATGTATTGTACGATGAGAGCGCTGGTAATGTTATTGGTCAAAATACCCTCCATGAGACCCATACAATTCCATGGTTTTGTAGCAAACTGCAGCGTCCTATCGTCAGCCTTGATTACTGTCTTCCAGATGAGCCTCATACTCAAGAAAAAGTAATATCTAGCTTATTTTCAAGCTGCTGCAGCTCCTTAGACCTTGCAACAATACAGAAATACTATTCTTAACCCCTAGAATAATTATAATCTACCCTTAAGGTACCAGCCATTGAAAGTAATCATGTAAACGCTATTATACACCTTTCCTTCTTCCAAATTACTTGTGATGAATGAAGTTACTGCAAGCAGGGAGTGAGTGCTGGGGCATTCATGTTTTGGGGGGGTCAAAATACCCTCCATGAGACCCATACAATTCCATGGTTTTGTAGCAAACTGCAGCGTCCTATCGTCAGCCTTGATTACTGTCTTCCAGATGAGCCTCATACTCAAGAAAAAGTAATATCTAGCTTATTTTCAAGCTGCTGCAGCTCCTTAGACCTTGCAACAATACAGAAATACTATTCTTAACCCCTAGAATAATTATAATCTACCCTTAAGGTACCAGCCATTGAAAGTAATCATGTAAACGCTTATTATACCTTTCCTTCCTTCCAAATTACTTGTGATGAATGAAGTTACTGCAAGCAGGGAGTGAGTGCTGGGGCATTCATGTTTTGGGGGGGACAGGACATGTCATGCAAAGAGCACGCCCACAGATGCTGCTCTTCTGAAGATGTTTCTAATATTAGATTTGTGTTATTTATCTCTGCTCTCCCTGAAGCCAGCAAAAAACCTACTGAAAGAAGCCAACAAGGAAAGTAAAGCAAAACGTAAAGAACTGACTTGTGTTTGTTGTTAAAGAGCGCTGCGAAATGCTTGCTGCACAGCTTAGATCATCTGCGGGAGAGTGATGAAAATCACACCAGCATGGGCGTTATGTCTCTGTTTTGCTCTTAAAATGAGCAAATTGGGGTTATAGAGAAATATATGCGATTCTGAGGCATCGTGCTAACTGAATTTCTCCCCAAATGCGTACAAGTATAATGGAATAGATCCCTCAGGCAAACTTGCATCATCCAGTGATGAAAAGGCCAAGGAAAGTTCAGATACATGCTACCAATCCAAACGCAGAAGTCCATGAAAGGCCACTGAAGGCAGGAATGGTGTTTACCTAAACATTATGTAATTAAAGATTAAAAGTTATGTTTCAGGCTCAGGTAACTGCAGCAGGTTCCCTTGTTGCCACCGTCCCTGGATCAGTGCACTGCCACACGTAACAGGGTGCTCAGGCAAGCGTGCAACGAAGGGAAGTTTGCAAGACTTCAGCCTGAGCTGTGCAGTTCAGTGCTTCCAGCCTTGAGGCCACAGAGTGAGGGCGCAGGGGACATCATGGCTCATGTTTCTGTCCAGGCTGTTGAGTCCCTGCTGTTGTTGCTGGTTACGTATGGACAAGGTTGCATGCAATACCCATACTGCATAATGTACATCAGAAATCTTGGTTGTTTTAGTAGTAATATATCAGAAACCTCCTTAATTTTTGACTAAGCTTTGGTTGGTGTGGATATAATTAGGCTGGAGTCAACGGACAACACCCTCGCTAAAAAGTTCAGGCATGAGTGAATTAACCTTTCTGGGGCTGCTAAAGGACTTGCTTGGACTTTGGGTCCAAGGCTGTGGTTGCACAGCACGGTAAGTCTGGCTGCAAGGCTCCTGATACTGGACTACGATGCAGTGAGTTGACATGGTATGAACTCACCCTGTGGTTTCAGATTTGTTCCAGAAAACTTGGATGGGCTAACTTTGTACTGAGAAGCTTTACACAAGATCACGTTTCAGCTGTCCTCTGCAGCCAGCGCTCCTGATTGCATAAAGCTGGAATAAATTCCCCGCTGGTCGTGGAAGTTATTCAGCGGAAATATGACCATCTGCCTGTGCCTGCTCTGGGTCGATTCGTACTGCTGAGTAACCTGATAGCGCATTGATAAGCACTAGTGATCACGGGACTATGGTCTCAGAGGTATGAGCCCGAGATTAAAAAGTATCTTGAAATGGCTAGGTTTTTCCCTTAGCAGTCGCTTTGCTACCTATTGTTTCACATATCCACTTGCAGAAGGGCAGGGGGTGGGTGGGTGAGCATAAAAAACTTGAAAGGAAGGGAAAAACCTGACAGGAAAGGGTCGAGCCAGCTTTCTGCTGCTTGATTGTCTTGTATATTTGTGAGAAAATGATGCCTTGTACCTTCCTCTCTTCTCCCTAATACAGAGCAGAATCATTAAGACTCTGCTAATAAAGTCCATTTGGGTGGTCTGTGCAATTTCCTATGCATTTAACAAAGGAATAAATTCAATCAAGCGTCCATCGGTTAGCTGACCAGTGTCGACTGGAAGCCAAAAGAAGGGACGGTGTTCCGCCCAAGAGCAACTATGGATTTTAAACCTTTGCTGAAAGTGCAGTATTTTACAGAGCTCTTTTATCTGTCCTCTACCAAAGGTGTCTTTAACAAGAGCCCTACAGACACTTGTCACAGTCCTGCTGTCTGTTATCTACCTCTAATTCTTACGGAGCACTGAAATTTATAATGCTACATTAAGCTTGATTCATCACCACTCTCCTTAGTTCACTCACAGCAGTCCTGTTTGTGTCAACAAAACTTCATGCGAAGCATTGCCTGTTACCCCGAGGGGCACCGATAGCTCTGTTCCTTGTACCACAGCCCTGTTTTTCTAAACAAGATTTAACCTACAGCTATTTCAGCTTTCTTTCTGCTCCTTTATGCTTATGATTTAAGTTTAAAATTGTAATAAGAACTTTTCAGCAGCTTTTTCTGTTAGGGTTGTTACTAGGACAAAGGTAAAATATTTGTGGGTCTTTTTCTAATTAATATTCCAAGTTTGCAAATCTTTATGACATGCTTTACCTAATGCCAAGGGGAGGAAAAGGAACACCAGGCGACGTGATGCTGCAAAGCTCAGTCTAATTTAGCGGGCCAAGCAAGGAGGAGGCTCTGCCAGAAACAGCTTTTCATGCGCTCAGACATCCCCATCAACTGAGACCTGCCCCTCTCATCTCTCCAACGAGTTAGTGATGCTCATTCCAGCTGGTCCCAGTGGGGAGCTTTGGGCAGCGGTTTGGCTCCAGCTCATGACGGTGCCAGCTCAGATGCTACACAGTGTCAGACATCCATGTGGCAGTGCTGCCCTAGTCACCAGCACTCGGGGTCATCATAACCGTGCGTCAGCACTGGCCACCAGTCCCTCTGGCCATGATGACATCCCGCTACACCTCTCTGATGGTTTCAGGTATGATGTCCCATCAGGCACTGGTCCATGGCTCACAGAAGGCACATGCCATGGTTTGCATTGCCCTGTTGGCTGCGGCTCACCATGCTCAGCCCATTTGCACCCTGCCCAGTTCTTGGCCCAGGTGAGGCCACGATACTCCCAGGACACCTAAAATTGTGGGAACTTCCTGCAGTTAAGATTTGCATCTTTTGGGGATCTGGACCTAAATGTGCCCTTTTTGATTAAATACAGAACTGATGGAACATATATATATATATATATGTATGTATGTATGTTATTACTGGCTGGGGGGTTATAAAACAACACACCACAAAAAAAAAAATGACTCCTTTTTTGTTCTAACACATTGCCATGTAGAATCATAGCATCATGAAATTGTTTAGGTTGGAAAAGACCTTTAAGATCATCAAGTACAACCATTAACCTAACCCTGCCATCCCACCACTAAACCATCGCCCTAATAGAATCATAGAATTGTTTAGGTTGGAAAAGACCTTTAAGATCATTCATTTCCCTTGTCTCAGCTGCAGGGCCCCCTTCTGCTCAACTGGATGAGTGCGAGGGTCTCGCAGTTTCAGGGACAGGGACCCTACCCGAGCTACCATCTTGGACAGACTTTGGCTCAGTTGTCCAGGTGGAGGCCAGGGCATGACTGGCCACCTGGATCCTCATGGGCATGTGCCTGGCATCCATCAGAAGTATTTCCAAACTCAGAAACTTGTGATGGCCAGTCCTGTGAGTCCATAAGACTGCTTTGTCCATTGAGCTAAAAAAGAAAGCACATGAATTATGTCTGTGTAAAAAAAATTAAATAGGAGGAACAACAGAGAAAGGGCTTCAGAAACAAATCCCTTTTCTCTAGCATGTTTGAGGAGCAGCTGGCTGCAAATGATAGTTGTCCTCTATTTAGGAACAATAAATTTAAAGCAGAGTGAAATAGAGGGAGTGATATTCCCAAAGGCCTAGCTGATAATTTATAAGGGCTTGTAGTCATTGTAATTAAATGTATATTAGAAATCTATAACTACAGTATGAAGCTGATTTAAAATGAGAGTTACTTTCTTGCATCATGTACCTCTTCCTAATGATGACTTGTATTTCACAAAGTTGAATTTACAATGTTTGTATTAAAACCTACTCAGTGCATGCTCGCTGCATGAACCTGTCAGGTTTGGAAATGACATCCTTTTCAAGAGTATCTCCAGACCTTACAAGGACACTGGGGCTTCTGGGTTATGAAAATACTGAGCAAATTCATATATTTCATTGTAAAAATCTGCAGCTGCAGGACTGTCCACAGCAGAAGCAGATAAGGGAATACAAATTTTAGCTACCCCCATGTGCCTGCCATGCTAAAGAGCAACTTTATGACTTTCAGAGCAAGGGTGATCACGTTCCCTTTAAGAAGTCACTGCTGTCACACGGCACGCTCCCTTCAAAATGTTATTACATAGCAAAGCCTTGTTTCCCTTAATGAGATTCCTAATTAATTGCAGAGTACTGTACTGAATTCAAACCTACAATCTTTTAGAACTAAGGACCCCAAACTGGAGAGCTGTGAGCCCGGATTCCCAAGAACAGCAGCAATCCCTGAAAGTGCAGCAGTAGAATTCCTTGCTCATGAAAACTAATCTTAAATCTTCCAAAAAACGGTTGCCATTAGCAGCTGTTCAGGGGTTAATTATGTCTTACTGTAGGTTTCTCCTGTTTCTGTGTGTGTGTCCGTGTGTCCGAGGGCCTGCCTTCCTCCTTGCTTCAGAGATAGCTGGAGAAGATTTGGGAGGTCACTAAGATAGATAACGCTGCCTTCCCAGTGCCCTGTGCTTCACCTGCCTGCGTCCCCTGGCATCTGCCTCGTTAGGCTATGGAAGAGAAGCAGGGAAGTTACACTCCATGAACACCCCAAGAGCCAAATTAGTCCTCATGCCTCAAATATCTCAAATGTATTGCCAAATTCGTGTCTGTTGTAACAGCTGATTACAGCTGCTAAGGAGCCTAGCCTGTCCCTTACTCTCTTTTTTATGATGTGCTCTAAATTGTCTTCTTTCACCTGAAAATAGAAGATGTATTTCAAATGTGAATTGGAATGCAAGTACTTTTTGGACTTGCAACTTTTAGTTGTTCAAAATGTGGCACTATACTGTGTGATGAGAAAAGAATGGGCTGTGTCTTTCGTAAGTCTGAATTTTTTGCAATGCTTGGATCAGAGGGAATGTGCTGGGTTAAAATGTGCTGTGCATTAGTTGGAAATATGGGCCAGGTTAGTGCTGTAAGGAAAAAAGCTAAGAATAATGTGGCGCGCTTCTGGAGGCCTTCCAGCAACTGGCCGAAAAAACCTGAATCAGTATTTCATCTGTGAAAATGAAGAAGGTTTCTAATCACTAATGCCCAAATCCTGCTCAAGTGCTTTACTTAATAACAACTGTGTTAAAACTTAAAACACATCTAAATGATTTGCTGACATGCTTGACTGAACTGGAATAAGAGGAGAGCAGAGGTCAGGCAGGGCTTGAGTCTCGTTTTTGAAATTTTGGGCTTGATGGAAAGTCTCTTAGGTCTGAGAGATTTAGAACACAAACATCCAAACAAAATCTTTTTGCAGAGGCTTAGCCATGACTAACAGCCTAACTCCCACCCAGCTCCTCACTTCACCCCCTCCAGTGGCATGGGGGCAGAAAACAGAAAAACATGAACAGGAGAGCGCATGAGTTGGGATAAAGAAGGGAGATTGCCTACCAATTAATGCTTTGGGCAAACCAGACTCAACTCGGGGAAAATTAGTTTTAATTTATTGCCAATTAAAATAGAGTAGTGAGAAACAAAACAAAAACCATTAAAACCTGACCTTTCCTCCCCTCCTTTACCATGTTCAACTTTACTCCTATACTCCCGATCCTCTACCCCCAAGCAGTGCCAAGTGGGGGGCTGCAGTCTGTCCATAACCGCTCCTCTCTGCTGTTCCTTCCTCTGGCTGGAAAAGTCTGTGCCTGGCGTGGGCCACCCCTGCAGCCCCCCAGCATCTGGACACCTGCACCCAATGTAACTCCTTTGCAGTGAAAGGGCAATTCTTGTGCTTTATTGAACTGAGACCAAGGCCAGAAGTCAGTGCTGGTTTTGGCCTCTCATCCCATGCTGGATGACCACCCAGAAAATTAGTGGAAACCCTTGGAAAATGAAAGGCTCGCTGTGCATGGTTAGATAAGGTCAGAAATACCAGCACATTTCTGATGTCTTATGTCCTGACAGAGGAAAACGATTAGCAATGAAACACGTACAAAGACACCAGTGGATGTGAAAGAAATGTAAACATGCGAATAAGCGAGCCAGCAAGGGCAAGGGTGAAGGTGCAGTGCAGTTAGCAAATGGGAATTTCATGCAAGAAATGGGACAAAGAAGAACTTTTGTGATTGCCTTATTTCAATTGGCCTGTGTATGGCACCACAATGTGCTGGCATTCTGAATAGCATTTTGCCAGAAAGTTGCATATTGCAAGTACTAAGTATATTTACCACAATTACATAATTACCTACCATTATACAAGTCAAATAACTGCATTAGAATTGGCAAAATTCTATATATGTGCTCTCTTTCTAATGTAATGCTATCAGAGTAACGTAAACACCCACTGAAATACAGAAATAGGCACATATGAGAATATTTTCCTTCATGTATCCATATGCTTCTATATTTAAATCACTGATAATTATGTATATGTATGTAATTTCTTTATTGCTGTGAACAAACAGGAAGAGCTCTCTTCATTTTTCAGGAAAAAAAAAGAAAAAAAGCCATCAGAGCAAAGTGTTTGTAGTATTTTCAGACAGATGAATAAAGGAAACATTAGTAAGCATCTGTCAAGATTTATATTTGATGTTTCTTATTTAAACTTGTAATTTTGAAGTATGAAGATTCCTAGAGGTGCAATGGTATGACCTAGTGCTCTTTTCACTCTTTCTGCCATTTCAGTGCAGCTGATGCACTGTACAGAGGGCACAGACGACCCTGAAAACACGAAGCCCTTCTCCCTCTCTCTCTGGGGAGAAGTTTTAATAAAGTCCAGATAAATCTGGGGATAGATGAGGAGTGGGGGCAGGGAGAGAACTGCTTTCCTTCCCTTTCCTAAGACTCGTTTGTGAAACGAAACTCTGCTCTTGCTCTTCAGGAGTGGGTCTAAAAGCAAGTCCAGAGGGGGTCCGTTCCGGTTCTACAGTTTCTGCCCTCCCGCAGCAGAAGGGGCAGCAGCAGCCGCTGCGGAGAGCAAGACCTGCGGCCCCCGCGGTGAGGCAGGGAGCGGGATGCCCTCCGCTCCTGCTGGAGAGGGATGAAGGGCGGTACCCAGGCAGGCACGCGGTGCAATGCGAAATGCAGCAGGCGACATCCAGGAGAGCCGGTGAGGTTAAGACAATCCCTTTGAGGGGCCTGTCCTGTGCTGTGGAGGGCAGGGTACCCGTTTCAGGTCACAGGTGTCCTGTCTAGAATGAGGAATTTGGAGTCTGACCCAGAGCACATGAGCCTGACGCTGAGCCAGTCCACGAAACACCGAAACAGTCCTTATCGCAATCACTCCGAAGTGTTTTGTCGGTGAAAGTTTGGAAGTTTGGAAAGTTTGGAAAATGTGAAACAAGAGAGGAAAGGGAAAACATGAGGGGCGGGCTGTGCCGCCTGCACTTGTTGGGTTTGATCAGGGCAGATGCAGCTGGCGGAGCCGCAGCGAGCGGCCACCGAGAAGGCAGAAAGCAGAGGGCAGCAAACCTTCCCCATTCGTGTGGCACCGATATGAAACAAGCAGGGAAGGCTGGTAACACAGCCTAACAAGAAGTACATTTTACCCCACTGCATGTTTAAGGGCTGAGCTGCTAAAAATATACATCTCCATGCCTGCAAAATTCAAGGCAAAACCAACTCAGATATCACTTCAGTGAAGGTGATTATTAATGTGGACATTACTGGTTTTTGAAGCTTTAACAGTCAAAGGACAAATGAAAATGTCTTTGATTTCCTCTTAAATAGCTTGCATGTAGTAACATGTGTTACTAACCATGTTCTCTGTATGGAGAGGACTTAAGAGCTGCATAAACTGTTGGCTACAGTCTCTCCTGTTTACCGCAGTGAAGAGAAAATCAGAAGCAGAAATCAAAGGACAAGATCAGCTGGAGAGTCTGGGAGCAAGTGGGACAGTCAAAGGTGATATGAACACAGCACAAGAGAAAGATTTCCTTGCCTCCATTTTCACCAGAAGATGCCAGAAAGAGGCCTGCTAAGTCTTTTTCCTTATGGAAAGAAGAATTGACTTGCTGTTAGAGATTAAAGATGCCAAGAGAAGATGTGCTTGTCAGACCATTGAATTTGACATACACTTTCTGTGCTAATCCAAGCTTTAAGACTCCTCCTGGCAAGTTGGTAGAGACTTTAATATAACGCCCCAGAAGACTGGTAAATGCTGAATACTTATTCATTTAAAAAGAAAGCCCAAACAAAAAACCCCAATAGTAATGGCTTTGGCAATTATGGACCAGTAATTCTTTCTTTAGGAAACTATAAAAAATGTTTGTCAAAATGAGAAATTTCATGGACTGCTCACATGTCACTCTTTAAACAAAAATTTTCCTACCTAAAATAGGAGAGTGCCAGCTCTCAAAGGAGGACATTCAAGAGGCCTGAGATAGACCCACATACCAAGCAGAGCCCATAGAAGAACGGTGCACAGTCTTGCATGCCTCTACCAGCCAATTTCCCTTTAAACACAGAATTAGTGCAATAAGTTGGTGAGGAGCACAGGATAAGAGAGGACGATGCTGCCCTGCCATCCTTCCTTTCTGTGCAAGGCCATACCCACGGATCAGTGCTTTTCCTCCTTTACACATTGCTCCCAGAAAGTGATAAGGACGGACACCAGCAGTGCAAGTTCATCAGCGTTTCTGCATGTGGAAAGACGAAGGCATCTCTGAGGAGTCATTCAAAGAGCCTGAACAAGCGCTGAGCCAGCACCTTGATCCAGATACCTTACCCTCTCCTTGGTACTAACTGCAGAAACTGTCTGAGTTACCTTTAATAAATGGGTGTTAAGAAGTTTTTATATGGCATAAAAAAAAATTAATAGATGATATCTTGACTATTTCAAGAAAATACAAGGGTTCTATCTTTTTCTAAATGCTGTATGTCCTCAATTTACTTTCATATATATGATCAAAGTACTGTAAATAAAGACATTTCTGATAGTGGATCAAAGGAAGAACAGAATAACTCTGTTTCACAACCATTATCTTCATAATTACATCAAGGCTGTGGATAGAAGTTTCTTGAAAAAGACATCTTTTGGGGATGTGCAATTAGAAAGAATCTAAAATAACCCCAAACTGAAGTACAATTCTGTCTCTTGTTTAGGAGATGGCAGATGAAATCTTGCTCTAAAAATCTTGCTTTTTTCCTAGGTCAGTCTGATGACTTTGACTAAATGTATTTTAAACTTTTTAAGGTCATTGTGAAAGTAACCAATGGAAAATTAAAGCTTAGGTTGTCTTTGCCAATGTCCACAACATCTGTACTTCTTACCTGTACTCTTACCTACATGTACCTACTATTGCAATAATGCTAGAGGAAACCAGTTTCAATAAAACCATATCTATTATAGCACATTTACAATACCCTCCCCAAAAAGAGAAAAATTAGACATGCCCCTCAAACACCCTCAAAAGCTTAAGAACTTTCCACATTTAAAATAACTCTGCTTGAAGAATTGCATTGCAACAGCCAAGTTTCCCTTATCAGGCAGTATTTATTAACCTTCTGTTTTGAAGACCGCTTCTTGTTGAAGCATGCTATCGAATCACTCCCAGGCTTTAATCCCATCAGTGCATGTGAGCTCTCATGGCTAAAGGACACTTACTTGAGTTTCTGCAACATCTAGACATGGCTTGTAAGGGAGATTCACTTGCCTAATCTGTGAAGAGCATCAAGATGCCTGGGTGGAGCTGGTGGGGTGGAGAGGAGAGAAGGGCCAGGGAGACTCTGCTGGTGGAACAGCTCCTGGAAGTGTTTCCCCTCATCACAAAATTCTCATTCTCTGACCAAAGGAGATGCAGTCAATTCAAAGTAGATTAGATAAGTCGTCTTTGTAGTTTTGCTAAAATGGAACATCCCCTAATTTTGTGAAAAACACATTTTTTACAAATCTCTAACTAAGATTCCTTGGGTTTTATGAGATCCACCTCAACACACATTTCATTTTCAAGACCTAATATATAAGGTAGCTTTGAGAAAAAACTGTTCTAAAAAGCAAAGTTATTAAAAGTGTGTTTACTGTATGCCATGGTAATTTTTTTCTTTCAGTGACATACTACACCAGTGGGTTGGTTAATTCTTGAGATTCTGCTGATAAGCAAAAGTTTTTTATAAGCAGTTCCTACCCATTTTTGTGGCATGGTCAAAATTCAACCTTCTTACTAAAGGTGGGTTACAATAAAAATGAACTTTAAAAACAATGAAGAAAGTCTTTCACTAACCCAAACATGGAATATATTTCTATTCTTATGTTCATTTAGGATGTACATGAGTGCTTTGGTCTATGCACAGCAAATATTCCAGTGAATGGGCTGCTTTTTCATTCAGAGTTTGCAAAACCACCCTTCCTGATGAACTCCTAAACCACGGCTGTGGCATGTCAGTATTACAGTAACACGATTTCTAGTAATCCCTGATGATGTCATAGACCATCTGCTAAGGACCTTTATCGCCCTTCCAGCATTCAGACTGCTTTAGCTGCACAACGAGAATTGTGTGTGTTTGGGAAATTGGTGTTCGCGCTTCTGGGTTTCCCTTTCAGCAAACCGTGATCCAAAGCCCTGCTGTAATGTGTGAGAGATTTATATAATTAGGATTCAACTGCGGGCTTTCCATTTCCACGTACATTTGAGTTATCTTTCCCACCCATCACCCTAGACTCCATGAAGATTAGCTTTTCCTGCCTTTTAAAAATGCCTTGCAATAGGCAGTGTGCTGCTCCCATGCCCTCCTGCCAGGGACATTCCTCTCTCCCAGAGGTTTGCATACTTTGGCTCCTGTTTGGCAGCATCAAGGGCCTATCCTGCACTTGGAGTCTGGAGCTGATGGGCTGTGTAGCAGACCAGCCTGAACTCAGATTGCTTGCTAGAAACAGGAGTGGAACTTACTTTCCTTCCCAATCTATGAGTTGGTTCTGGTCTACTTGCTCCTTCCTCAGTCGCTTGGGTGCTTTTGTTCCACTTCAAATGCTGGGCCACGGATTACTGCAATGTAATAAGGGAAAAGTAGAACACACCTACCCCTCCCCCGCCC
>NW_009260763.1:195866-215652 GCF_000687185.1 Egretta garzetta
GCCTTCCCATGCCCCTTGTTGAAGTCATGAGCCCGAGCAGATTTCTGAATCCAACCTTAAATTAATATGGCAGGCGAGAAAGTGGAAGTGCTAAACAAAATCAGCCTTGCCTTTGGTCCTTCATGGCTGCCACAAAGAACAGCTCTCCAGGAAACCTCAGTGAAGGCAAGACCTGCTTCATGCAGGCTGTGGGTGATTCCTGGGGCACCAAAGAGATGCTGATGTACGATGACCTTTCCAGGCTCTCATGTAATGCTGACAGCATAGAAGAGTTTTTCATACAGTTTTTCAGCTTGAAGAAAGCTTCCCTTTTACCACAAATGTAATAGAAGAAAAACGATGGCTTTATTTCTCAACATTTACATTGGGTTATGATTCCTGTTCATTAGCATGGTTGCACTTGTTACATGCTCAGAGATCATCAGATTTTGTTTTCTCATGCACCTAAAACATCAGAATAACGCTTAGATGCTGGATCCCAAATCTCAAGTTACTCAGATCTTCAGTTCTTACAGAAACTTGTCACTTTCTGATCTAATAAAAACGTAATATTTTTACATGTTTGAAAAAACACAGTGCAGGATGTTAGATTTATGAGCATGGGTAGATGGTATTTAAAGCAGAAACATTTTTAAAAGCAGAATACGTGGGAACCAGCTAGTAACAGCTATTTCACTTGGTGTCATTTGCTTATTTTTCTAGTCCAATCTCCTTCCTCAGTAATCCCCAGGTCACCACCTCACAACTTTGAGCAGCAGGTCATTTAACCTTCAGAGATGAAAAGTGATATTTTTAATGCTTACTCTAAATTTATTTTTCTTTAACTTCCATTTGTGTTCTTCTTATCCAATCTTCTGTACTGGAACTAAAAGAGAAACCTCTGTTATCTCAGTTATTTATGATTTTGGTCACTTCTATTAAATCCCTACTTAGGAACACAGTTTTCTAACTTGTTCCCATAACTCATTTCTTTTAATCTTAAGATTACTACTGCCCTTCTTGGTTCTTTCTGATTTTTTTTTTCTAAGAGCTGCACTTGCAATGATTTCTTGTGGGGGTTTTCTAATTCAGGATTGGGTTGCCTTTATTTTTTTTTTTCCATAAAATGCTTGCAAGAAAGAAAAGGAAATCACAGGAAGCGGTTTGACCAAAAGTAATGCCCAGCCGAGTATTCATTCGTATTTTCCTTTCTATTAACTAAACAGAAGGACCATGGAGGAGTAAACCTCTTTGGAACATGCAGTTTAAATATTCCATTTTCTCAGATCAAGTACCACTTGTGCGATACTTGTCTTTTTATAAGAAAGTCAGTACTAACCCTATATTTAGGTTGAGTATTATGTGCTATTATAAAAATTCTTAGAGCCTTGTTATAAGTCTAACACTCTTTGTTGTTTGTGTCAGGCTTTTGAGATTTTCAGCTGAAGACAAGTGCTAGGGGTAGATAATCCCTTTTTCCTCTCCACTTCTGCTCATGAAAATTCATTTATACTTAGCTGAGATACAGGTTGTTAAATTGCTGTTCCTTTCTTTGGCTGGTACTATTCTGGAAAGCCTTGGCATCACATTGGACTAATAGCAGACAGTGCTTGATCACCAGCGTGCCGCTGCTGCCACCAATGCTGCCAGGAGCTGGGCAGCCAAGAGAGGGCCAAGCTAGGGCAAACCCAGTGGCTTGGGTCTCTGCTGAACAGACCTGGGGCCCCCACCAAGGACCTCCCACCTTGTCTGGTCATGGAGAGAGAAGCCAGCCTGATTTGCTATGGGAAGCTTCCCAGACCTGTAAGTTTGCCCTGATGGCCAGCTGTCATCTGCAGGGCAGCAGGCTTCCATGAAAGGGCAAACACTGCTGACTGCAGAAGGTGGGTTTACAAATGCAGATAACACTGTCTTTCATCACCCCGTCCTTACAAAGGAAAAAGCATGGGCTACTGTAGTGATGATAGATAGAAAGCCTTTGGTGAACTAAAGTCATTTTGATTGCCAAGCTGACCTGCTGTGCACATCTTGGCTGGCTCCATGGGAGAGCTGGCATCTCTTTTTCCCCATCCCCTGTTATACAGTGCCCACACCAGATGCTTCCACCTCCCAGTCCTCACCTGCAGGAGGTAAAACCATGCTTGCTCTGTCTGACAAGGCTGAGGAAGGATGCTGTGAGTCCACTTGCCCATTCCTGGTCACTAGAAGATCTCCTAATTTAGAGGACATCCTTTTCTCTAAAAGAGCTCAAATTTCTTTCTGCCAGTATGAAGTGTGGTCTTTTGTCTCTTCTTCATATGCCGCAACGCGCAGGGTGTTTGGGTCTCTCCCTACCGCAATATCTCTCAACTTCCAGCCTTCAAACCCCTCACCTTTTCCTGCCTGGTGCCTGGGGGAGACCCTGCCTTACAATGAGCCACTTTGTGCTGCACAGCCATGAAAAATAGCCAGCTTTTTGGTCCCAAGGAGCGACATCTCACCCAAACACCGCATTGTCAAGGAAATCAGCCAAAAGCTTCATCTTTTTTTTTTCTCATGAGCACTGAGTGTGTGTGAGTAGTATTTGAATTTACGTTCTGAAGCAACAGATGGATTTTAATTTTTGAGGGCTTGTTGTTTTAAATATATTTATTCTTAAATGCATACTTGATCTCATCTGCTTTTAAAATGCCGCCAGGAAGACTTCTTGATGATTCCCTCTGGAGACAGAAGGGAGAGGGAAGGGAGCTGTTTGCAACATCTCCAGCTTTTTGGCTGGGCTTGAAGCGCTAGGAGGAGTAACGCGGGGCTGGCAGGCTGCAGTTCTTCACCCTGTGCCAAGATGGTGCTTAAACCTTGTCATGTATAGACACAGCCCTTGTAGTCTAGCTAACAGGCTTCATATATCTTCCTTGCATGTAATATTTCTGAGTGTTAATGGAGCTGATGTATAGCATTAACCTCATGGCTGGGTTAGACTTCGACTCCCATCGAGCCTTTTTTGCTAGTGTCAGTTTGAACTCAGAGCAGTATTGAGCTGTGCATAAATCACACCGTAAGATACTGAGACACCCATTTCTTCATTTGTCTTGTTGTGGCTGGAGATGAGAAGTCTAAAAGCAGAGTTTTTCCAGCCTGTGTGGTTCAGTATGCCTGTCTGTGGTCCAGCTCTTTCAGAGGAGGTGAATACTGGGATGATAGGCAAAAGCCTCTGTCAAAGGGGGAAATCCCAAAGGCTCTTCCTGTCCCTTAGTAGACTTCAATCCCTGTAACCTTTTCCTATGACACGGTTGTAGGACACCCCACCTTACAACCAATGTTTCTGATGAAAATGTGATTTTGGTTGATCACGGTGACTTCTTAATATGCTTGAGCTTGGTCGCTTGGCACCTTGGTATTTTGGTCAGGAATAGAACTATCTGAAATAACTGTGAAATAAGTGAAGTAATATGAAATAACTTTCTCAGCATATGAAAATATTTCTTAGTTTCTGAACTTTATTTACATTTTTACTTCAAACAATATTTTCGTACAACTTAAGATATCTCCTCTTCTTCACCTTTTTTACACTCAGGCTGCAACTTTTCCTGTAACAATAATTTCCTACAACCTTCAGCTTTTCAAAGCAAGGTCTATACAAGCAGCTTCACCAAGCCTTTTGCCAGAGAAAAATGCTTAAGAAGTCCCTCGTAATAAGCCTTATTCCCTTTCTTCTAACGCGTCAGTGGGGCTAGAGCCTGAATACTCTGGTGACTAGTGCTCTATAAATACCTTTGATAGATAAATTACAAACTGCTACACACTAGAGCGGGTTTTACTTGTGCTGTGCAGTCAAGGGAACTAACCAAAATAAGCACGGGATTGCTGGTGGAATGGAATATATCATGAGGACTTGGGTTGCCAACTATTGTCACGGCTATTTTCTTTACCTAAGCACCAGGATAGAAATATAGTAATTATTGTTGGTAAATGTCACTTCATACCGCTGACTGCTGTACTTTCCAAGGACTCTCATTGCTGTATAATCATTGCCAGTTTGCCAGTTTTGACAAATAGCATTTGATTCATGAAAACTGTATTTCTAAAGCAGCTGTACGTCCTGGGAAGTCACCTCCTTGGGTGGGGGAGGAGAAGGCTGAAGGGGGATTTGACTGGGGTTTTTCAGAAGCGTGGAGATGCCAGGTGTGCTGCCTGCGGTATTGGTAGACAACAAATATCCCAGACAGGGGCACTGACTCGAACAAGCAGAATGGTTTAAAGCAGATGCAAGAAAGGCTGCTCTGGTGAGCTTCTGGAGCTTGGTACCAGTGGACGTGCTTGAGGACTGTGATGGTTTGACATTGGCTGGCGCCCGGGTGCCCAAAAAGCCACTCTATCGCTCCCCTCTTCAGCAGGACAGGCGGGGAGAGAATGAGATGGAAAAGAAAGAAAACTCATGGGTCAAGATAAAGGCAGTTTAATAAAAAGCAAAAGCAAAGGTTGCATGCGGTAGCAAAAGGAAAACAAGATTTTATTCTTTACTTCCTATTAGCAGGTGATGTCCAGCCACTTCCCGGGAAGCAGGGCTTCAGTATGCATAGCTGTTGCTCCGGAAGACAAAACATCATAAAAGACAAATGCCCCCCTTCTTCCTCCTTTTCCCTTAGCTTTTATATCTGAGCTGATGTCATATGGTATGGAATATCCCTCTGGTTGGTTTGGGTCAGGAGCCTTGGCTACGTCCCCTCCCAAGGTCTTGCCCCCTCCCAGCCCACTGGTGGTGGTGGGAGAATGTTGGAGGCACAGCCTGACACTAAGGCTGAGATTTTAAAAAAATCTAAAGTACACATGGTAGAAAAGGATGCTTCCAAAAATGCAGGGGGTTACTCAGAAGTCTGGCCGTTTACTTGTATGCATTATTGTATACATATATGTTTCTATTACTGTGAATTACAGCACAGAGGTTTTTTCTTTTTTCTTTTTTTTTTTTTTTTTTTGCCTGTATCTCCACATGTTTAGTGAATATGGCTAGTTAGGAAACCCAGTGAGGCAGTTTGAACTTAGGTGCCCAAATTTGCCCGCATCATCTTTCAGCTGCCTCCACCTATATGGAGATCTGTTTCTCTCGTCTGTCTTAGAAGTCTTTGGAGATTCAACAATGGCCAGAAGATACAAATATAATTGCAAGTATCCACTTTGTTTACAGCTACCTTCCCTCTGCTTAGAGCTGTTCTCAGTGGGAGGTTTAATCTAGTTATCACTTTCTGCTGAGGAAAGCACATTTTTAGGTTTTACTTTAATTTTAAAAGAAGTTTGCATCCTCTCCTTGCTGAATCTACAGCACAGTCTTTGTTCCTTCCATGTCATTCATCACAACCTTAACAAGGAGAGACCGAAGACAGGTTCCACTGGGAGACATCTGTGCAAACATCACTGCCGCATTTCTATCCATCAGGTTTTAATCTGGACCCCTGCCTTTTTCATTTTTCCTTCAGTCCCATGCCTCTCACAGCCTGTGCAGCAAGCTCAGA
The DNA here is from genome assembly GCF_000687185.1 of Egretta garzetta. Taxonomy (NCBI): domain Eukaryota; kingdom Metazoa; phylum Chordata; class Aves; order Pelecaniformes; family Ardeidae; genus Egretta; species Egretta garzetta. Next base: position 201,335 of record NW_009260763.1, read on the forward strand.
TTTCTTTATTTATACTCGTCATAAACTGCCCGGAAGCCACCGTCATTGACCGAGACCCCATTGTGTGAGAGGAAAGAGGCAGCTGCTGTCTCCAAAGTTATATTTTGAGGATGGATTTGAAAGCACTTGTACCTTCAAAACCCTAAGAAAAAAACAATATGCTGTATACAGGCTGTCTGATTAATAAAACGCATTTCAGGGTAAGTTGGAGCTCATCACATAAAATAGTTGCTGAGGTGAAAATGCAGAACTCTCCCATCTCATTATAGGAAAAGGGGGTAAGTCCAACTGGCTGACTATGCTTCATCTATAAAGCACAGTGTTTTCAGTATTTTATTTAGTATCTAACTTAATTTAATATCGATAATAAAGTAGAGTTTAGAGGAAGAAGCAAGGATCAGTGCTTACTGTGTTAGTCCTGTCTGTCAAAAACCCAACCACCTGCAGAGCTGGCAGCTTTCCTCAGAATTACCCAGGCTTCTTGTGGCAATGCCCAAGTGTTGAATTTCGTGGAAGCCGAATTGAAAACTGTATTCCTAAATGCTTGGATTATCAGTAACATCGATGCCCACAATTTGCATTAGCTTCACAAGGAATTTCAGCATCTTTCTGACAAAAAACAGGATGCCAGTTAGATGTCTAATTTGTCATCCGAATTCAGGGACCAAATTCCCAGCAGCTCCCGAAATGACTTCAGCAGCGCACAGCTCTAGCCAGTTTCTATTGAGAACTTTTTCTCTCCTTTTGCTGAGACTGGCTTTACGATTCTGATTTATTCTGAGCTTTATTCTCTGTACTTTTTAGTCTTTAATAGAGTCTTATATTGTAATCACAGCTGAAATCTGCAGATTATGCTGCCACAATAAATTATTCAGATGTGCTACTTAGACTTCATTTTACTAAAATGGTTCCATCTCTATCAGTGATTGACAGTTATTTCTGACTATTATTTAGCCTTTCACATTACAAATCAGGACTCCTGCCTATTGCCAGCTCCAGCTTCTAGTGCCAGATTCCCAGCTGGCATTGTAACAGGGAGTATTTGAGTAGGACACACTGCCTTTTTTTAGTATCAAATCCATAACGCTCACAAAGAAAAAAAACATCTTTTATCTACTGAGCTCAAACTTAAATATTCTGTAAATCATCTTAACTTCTCAAATGTCAAGATGACTTTAATAGCCCTGACTGAATGGAAAACCAAGCTGAAAGTCAGATGTGGAGTTGGAACTCCTGATGAAGTACAAAACATCTGTTTTAATAGCCCCTCCATTAAAAAAAGACAGTTAAGCCCTATGTTATGTAGACATTTCTTCATGAGCAGCAATTAGTTCTGCTCCTGCCTCGCCATCCAGCTGGGGCTCTGGGGTATTACAGAGCTTTTCCAGCAAGGTGTGAGGACTCACACTAGCATCTGTGATGCCCTGCCAAACCCCCTGACAGTTGCAGGCTCTCCTAACCTGCCAAATCTTTAATGAGGAACATGGTATCCACCCACATGTCTCCCTCCTCTTGCCTCCCATGCAAGGGGTTGTCTACTGTGCTGGCCAGATGCATGGCCAGGGCTTTTTCACAGCCTGACTGTGAGTTGTCCCAGGTGAGACCTTCATTGTCACCTTGTCTGGTGGCTTGTCTGCAGCATATGTGTCATGCAAAGCCAGCTGCTGGGCCAAGGCAGTGGACACTGGAGAGGTCTGTGGGATGAGCTTTGGACTGTATGGGAAGGATATGTCTGAGCAGGGATTCTTGCATCTCAAGTCTAAGCTTAGTGTGCTAAGTTGCAAATTCCTCACTCTTTATTGTTATCACACATATAACAATAAGCGACGAAAGGAGGCAATCTCGAGAATTATTAGAGGATCAGAAACTTCGATGCTAATTTAAAAGTTTTTGCCTAACAAACAACCAAAAAAATCTCTAATATGGTCCCTCTGTGCCCCATTTTTTACTAACCCAGATTTTATTTTTTATGATAGACAGAAGTCACTTTGTCTCATCAATGGTACTTTTTGGCTTGCTGTCACAACATCATCTTCTAGAAAATTTCCCTCTCTCTTGATACTGAAGTGGTTGACCAGGCATTTCTCCCATGGAGGGAGGTTTTTTAGTAGTCATTTTCCTTAGGAAATACATGAATGTGTACAGAAATTCAGCTGTAATGTTTCAAAGGTAAATGCAAAATGGCACAGGGCTTTTCAAACACATTGTTTTAATGTATCTTCTCTTTTTTGAATGGCTTCTAAAATTCAGTGTCATAAATTTATTGCTGAGAAATCAAAGCAGGTAGCTCCAGTGTTTCTGCCAAGACTTGTCTCTGCTCCTAATTCTTTAACTAGACACCAGCAAAATGGTGTCAGCAACAGCTGATTTTCAAACAAGATTTATGTGAAGTATCAGAAAACTCCAGTTGCTATGTCTCCATTTCCCATTCTTGCTCCTACACAAGCTAAAGAGCACACCTTTTTCACAGCTAACACCTTTCACTCCTTGCTTCTACCTTGCTGGAGAATTTCTCCCGCCTCATAGGGGTGATTAGGAAGATCTGGCTTTCTACAACCTCAGCTAGACTATTTAGTGTATTTATTGATGTCCTAAGGCAGAGGCAGTCCCTATTATATCCGTTTCATGGCTGCTTCCAAACTCGATACTTTGTGTGACAAGTGGCATGGTCTCTGTCAACAACCCCCTGATTTGATACATACACGTACAGGATTAAATTTCATTTCAAGCCACTTTCTGAATTGGTGAAGGTCAAGCTAACTCTGACTTTATTGACTAGGGTACTAGTAGACTTCACTGAGGGGTTTCCAGTGGCTGGCATTATAGTTTGTACAAGCTAAGGCTTACACCCAAGATCAGAAAGTTGGAATTTTTAGAAGAGATAATTGGTGTTTTTCAAGGCAAATGTTAGTCTTGGATCAAGGCAATAGTGAAGTGTCAGATTTTCAGAGCTAGGTGTCGGAAGCAGAAAAGTTCAAGTTAACAGAATTTAACTCTAACTATTAGGGTGGATGTGCTGCCTTCTTGTGACTTCCAAAAACCCATTAGGAAACTTAATACATTAAGTTATGAGGGATTCTGAATGAATAATATAAGGTGTGGGCTCTATAGTCAGTCTCAAGTGGAAAAGAGGATGTAAAATGTGAAATCCAATGTACCATGTGAAATCCAAACCCATGTAATCATGGATGTACCACGTGAAATCCGATGGTTTGGGATGGATGAGTTTTCCAGCTTAAATTGGGATGAAAGGCTGCCGAAGTTGCTGTTGACTTTAGAGATGACCGTGGTCATGACTAAAAGGTCTAACAAACTATGACTGGAATAGAGAATTGAATAAGCAACTATTACTCAGTATTTCTCATCATGCAGATTAGCAGGGAGCAAAAAGGAGGAGGCAATTGCACACAGACTAGATCTGTCAGTAGTGACTGAACTCAACAGCCCCATTACAACCTCCAGGTCAGGTTGCCTGTAAGTCACTGTCTGCTAAAGCAGGGAAGGATACGTTCCAGTTTCAGACATTGTTCCTGCCCACAGTCATTGTCAGAGGGAGTTTATTGGGCTAGATGGTCTTTGATCTGACTTGCTACAGTCTTTTCGTGTTCATGAATCAACAATATGTCATTCTACATACAAGTTTTGGTACTGGCTCCCTCATATCATACACCTGACCTACTAAGGTGGGGTCAGTCCTGGCAGAGGTGAGAGGTCCACCACACTCTCTGCCCCACCAGCCCAGCTCTGCTCCTCAGGCCCTGGGATATTGTGTGCCACAGTGCACAACTCCTAATGCAGCACAGTGCTCCTGCTTTTCCAAAGTGGGCTGTTAATGGTAGGGTCACCTTTTCTATTTACCAAAGGTGATCACCTTTCCAGAAGGGGGATTACTAATTCACATTCATTATAACATGATTTTTACTTTCATTTACCAAGTGTTACAACTTTTCAGCAGAAGTCAGTTTGGTGCCAAATTCATTCATCTATATGCATAGTTTAAACTTCTGTTTCCTAAACAGAGGGAAAAAAGCTGTGAAATTATGAATGAGGTATATTTTTATTTTTGACCCAGATGAAAATATCATATTCCATTTTTTTCCTCCCTCTCCTCATTTTTTTTTTTTTTGCAAACTAGAATGAGGTTTGTTTTTTCACATTTAATTACATCTATGAATGGAGAAAAATATCCCTCAAGCACAGTGTAGTTACTAACTAGTACATTGTGACTACCTGTCATATATTAACAAGAACCTAGTAAGAGCCAGAAGTTGTTCTGAATATTTAACATTCATGATACTGAGCAAACACTAGCCTTGGACAACATGCATTTCTGTGTAATTAGCAGTGGAAGCAGCAGTTGACAGAGAGCTGGAATCCTAAGGATTAAGGCACCTAAATATATTTATATACAAAGCATAGCTTGCATACTTAAATAAGTGGTATAGAAGTAGGACTTGACAGAAAGCTGGAATGACAAACAAGGAGGAGGGGGGTGGAAGGAAAGCTTCTATATACACAGGTGACATCCCAACTGTCTGCCGACTGCTGCTTCTATAAAGTATAGACACATATGTGTGTGTTTGCTTATATATGTGTATGGGTATATAATGCTTTCTTCTGCCTGTTCTGCCGACTGCTGCTTCTATAAATTATAGACACATATGTGTGTGTTTGCTTATATATGTGTATGGGTATATAATGCTTTCTTCTGCCTGTTCTTAGGTGTTAGAAGGATATGATATAGCTCACTGGAAGGAATCCTGACTTGTTCTACACAGATTAAATGTCTAATGTAATACAATTTATTAAAATGTACTATATTGCCAACTCTACCATCGCAAGCTCTGCAATAACTTCATTGTCTGGTTCTTGCCAAGTAAGAACAGTGTAGTTGTTTTGTCATATTGTATTCCATTCATTCTGCAGCCTGGCATAAACAAGCTCATGTTCAGCTTTATCCCAAGCAGACCGCAGATTTGCCCTTTGTTTGACCCAGTCTGTTATGTTTGCAGTTCCTAGAGAACAAATTCTAATTATAGGATGCAAGTCTTCATGGATATAGCCTTAAATGGCTGGAATAAGAGACCTTATTCTATTAAAAGAGATTTTCAATTTTCAGATTTAAAGCTGTATCAGATCTGTGACCTAAAACTGTATCGTTATAAAAGTCACTGAATGAACCGATCACTTCGTGTTCTGCCCAGGTCTTCATTAAGTGGTGTGTTTTACCTGGTTCTGCAAGAGGGATACTGAGGCACTGCACAGCCAAAGGGCAGCCAGGGGCCCGATTCTTATTTATATTAGGCCCTGTTAATCTGTGGAGGAGCACAGAGATAAAAAGAGAAGGAAAGGATATTTGGAGTTCCCAGAGAAACAAGACATGTCATGGTAGGCCCATTTTTTGCATAAGCACAAGTTAAAGTCTTTGCAAATCCTTTTGCCTCTTTCAGAGTTTAGAAAAGGAAAAACAACTTTATTTTAAACTACAGTGCTTTTCCTTACTATTTGACACTCTATCCTTATTGCCATCTACAATTTGTACTAATTAGCCCTGAATATTTTGTTGGCCTTGTTATGCTAATCAGATGTTGGTATTTTATTTTCTGCACCAACGACAGTCTTTCTGGTTGCTGTGACTCCTGTGAGTAGGAGCCACACAGTGCCAACGAGCCCTTTCTAATGAAAGCTGCCTGAGGAGTGCTGTGGCAGGGGTGACTCTCACATCTGAGAACATCTCCAGAACTTGCAGGCACACAGCCAGCCAGCGCTGGCTTCTGCCTGTAGCTCCTGTACAAAAAATGATTTGGGATCTTTTTAGACAAGAAATACTCTTCAGTGGGTGAGCCGAGTCAGCTGTGTAAGTGATGGTAAAGACCTCCTCTACCCTCACTTTCTTGGCTCATCAATGAGCCACACTCCTCCCTCCCCATTTGTCCCCTGGCTCTAGGTGCACTTAATGAGGAAAAGGACACCCTTAATTACTCCCAGCCCACGGGGACCAGCGCGGAAATCAACTGGAATATGGTACTGTCTTTGCTGAGTGGTTTCCTGGGGAAAGGTTAGTACTAGCAGGTATGTTTCCACATTTTTTTTAAAGCAATGATCAGGCTGAAGCATTTTCTGGCCATTGGGAGACGTGGAGATAAAACTCTGCTGCCGTGGTTGAGGCAGGCAGTAGAAGAATAAGCTGCAGACCAAACTCACTGAGCTTTTTACAATGGCAAAAACTAAAAATAACCAGCATGATATGTTTACTCTTCTCTGTGAGATTCTTGCAGCTTTTATCAAAGGTGCTAGAAATGTGCATTTATACACTGACTTATTACTGGAGGCCCTTGTACTCATGGATTATTCAAACTGGAACAATCCAGCACAGAGGGATTACAAAAAATATTGTTAGAACTGACTTTTTCAATTAACCTGGCCTCTCGGGAGGTGTGGATTGAGGGCCAGAAGCCCCCTATATTTTTTCAGCAGATGGCTTCTGAATTAAAAAAAATCATTGAATAACAGGTAATATGCAGAGTAAGAAGGGCTGGACAGGCTAAGGGAAACAAATGGGGGAATTTCTATGCAAGATGTGGTCCAGATTTCACCAAACCAAGTACAATGAGCGTAAGTTGCACTGTGTACATGGGGCCTTATGTGATAGAAAAGAAATGGTGCTGGAGGAAAGATGATGTCTTGGGAAAAGCAGGCTGCTTACTTCAACAAATCTTTGAAAACACCTAGAATATGAAGGGGCTGGTTTTTAATTTGTTTATTGATGCCACGTGGCTTAAAGGTCGTGGTTGTCCATTCTTCAATTGCTGGTGACAACAAATGATGTCACCCTCCTGTGCTGCCATCCCCAAAAGGGTGGTCCCAGAGGTGACACTGGCTGCCTCGCTCAGCAAAGTGGAGCCCTGGTTCCTCTGAGGCTCAACTTGATTTTCCACAGGAATGAAAGGAAAACTGGTGCTATTGATGTGGGGAATAAACTCCCTTGAGGGCCGATGATAGCAGCATGGAATTCAATGGGGTTCTTTCTGTATGAAAACCAGAAAAAAGTCCTTTTAGTGAGTGCTGCTTAGCTGGGCTTGAGCCGCAAAGTACCCTTGGGGGCTGGAGCTTTCCTAGATTCTCACCATGAATGAGATGGGAGCATAGTGAATTCAGGGGATTTGTTCTCTACAATCCATCTTGAGTTTTTTGGGGTACATACAAGGAAGAAACACACATGAATGGCCAACAAGGAAAGTAGGTCCAGATAAAAGCTAGCATAAGTTCTCAAAAATTCAGAAGTCAGAAAGAAATCTTACTTCTTCTCTGTCTATACCCTCAGGAAATGGCAGTGCTCCAGCCAAACACAGCTGCCCCTTACGCTCATGGCGCATCTCTGGCACGTACGAATATCATCCTTGGCCACTGCTGGAGCTGCAAGTTACTCAATATAGGACTGTCACTTTGTATGGTGCTTATGGGAAACAGGTTGTTTTTATGCCTGTGCCATTATATTGTCATGCCTGCAAGTTAAAAATTATTCTGTCTTGAGTTAAACACCATCTGCTGATGGCACAGAGAGAATGGCAAAGATCTGAGAAGAAGGAAGTGATTTCTTCTGGTGACATATCTCGTTTAACGATTTATGGGAACAAAGCATGAAGAAAAGGTTACAAATCAGAGCAGTAGCTGCATACCCTCAACTTCCAGTTTCATACACATCTGCCTAGCATCTTGTGTGTGGGGGATGGCTCAATGGCACACATATTTTTTGAAAATTGGTAATATGTTACTGAACCTTTCAGACGGCATTCAGATTCTGAAGCAGATTCCATCTCTTAAATAGATGAGATGGGAAAACTAGGGAAGCTACAAAAGGATTTAAAAGCTGCTCAAGATCTTGGTGAGGACAGAAAAGAAAGAATAAAAAACTTTCAATGCATTTATTACTGACCTGAAATTTTTATAAGGCAAATTATTCTGTTCTAATTTTTCCTGATATCAAGAGACAGCATTAAAAATTTCACTCTTACATCACAATAAAGGAATCCAGAAAATAAAGCACCTCACATAAAGTACTCCAGGTACCTCTGAAAAGCAAGAAAAGGTGATTTAATTACATACTATAAAACTATTTTCCTGTGAATTACCATAATATTCTGCAGACAGTTCTCTTTGTTGCTTTTGCAGTTGGAAACTTATGTCCCAGCATTGTTCATTTTTTCTTAAAAAAAGAAAAAACAACCCTTCACGGTTTTGGTGATGTTTTATACTCTGTTTTTTTTTTTTTTTCTTTATGTAGTTTATTCTAACACAAAATAAATGGAAAATGTCACACCTTTCCAGCAGAGTACTTTGTCATAACAGAACTCTTTTGGGAATTACTTTGGAAAAGACAAGGACAGGAGTGAACTGATTATTTGGCGAAATGCCTGGTCTCACAAAATACATAGTTTAGGTTAGAATCAGGGTTTCTGGAACATTTTATCATCCAATCCTAACTTGTCCTATCGGAAACTTCCTCGCAAACAGTAACCTGAAATAATGTCAGCATACATTGTGTTACAGCTTTTTCAGTTTTTCCACCTGTATTTGGTCAGAATACTTAAGAAACTTGAGAAATGAAGTGACTGGTGAATTCTACTTTTCATAAACATACTTTATCTACTTTTCTTATACAGACAAAAACAGTCTTGCTATTTGGTTACATTATTTAAATTAAATTCACAGAATCGCAGAACAGTTGAGGTTGGAAGGGACCTCTGGAGGTCATCTGGCCCAGAGTCCTGCTCACCTCAGGGTGACCTAGAGTAGGCTGCTCAGGACCATGCCCAGGTGGCTTTTCAATATATCCAAGGACAGAGACTCCACAGCCTCCCTGGGCAACCTGTGCCAGCGCTAGGTCACCCTCACAATGAAAAAGTATTTCCTGACGTTCAGAGGGAACCTCCCATGTTTCAGTTTGTGTCCATTGCCTCTGGCCCTGGCACTGGGCACCACTGAAAAGAGCCTGGCTCCACCTTCTTTGTACTCTCCCCTCAGGTATGTATATACACTGTTGAGATCCCCCTGAGTCTTCTCTTCTCAAGGCTAAACAGTCCCAGCTCTTTCAGCCTTTTCTCATAGGAGAGATGTTCCTGTCCCTTCATCATCTTTGTGGGCCGTTGGTGGATTCTCTCCAGTAGCTCCATATTTCTCTTGTACTGGGAAGCCCAACATTATTATTAGTTACTAAAGTTATTAATTACTGTAACTGTGTGCCTGAAGCAACCAAGCCCCCATATTTTCTAGGAAACATGCATAGCAAAAAGTACTTGAACATGTGTGAAAACAAAACATCCATGTTATTGAGACACATTCTACTCCTTGAAACACAGCTTGTCTTTGCTGTTCTGTACTGTCCAGATACATCTAACACTCTATGTCCCAAAGCTGCACTTTGACCAAATCTGGTCACTGACTTGTCATCTCCACTGGCCTCAGTCTACATGCCGGTGGTTACAGTAGATAAATAGATTCACTGTGTAGCATTGAAAAATACTGGTATAATGAATTATTTTTTTCTGGCACTGGAGTATCCACACAAATATGTTCAGGTTAGCTCTTCAGGAACAATAGATACCCGAGTGTCTTGGTCTGAAGCCAAGAGGACCAAACATAGCAGAGTAAGGAGATGGAACAAGAGCAGTGGCAGAAGCACCAGAAAATACTGGCAAGTATATGGCAAAAGTAACTTCTTGGGGGCATCCTTGTTCTGGATCTATGTCCTCATTATCCAGGTCTGGAGCTTTCTGCCAAGGTCATTACTTTCTAACCCGCATATGGGCTTCTGTATCATGTTTGTTGTAAATGAAAGATAAAAACTAACTTTTTTCCTCCATAAACATCAAGGTTCTGCCTCATTATACTCAGTGTATCCAAATGACAGATGATGTAGAGAGGACTGGAACACGGTGTTTTGTTTGTCCTGGCGTTAATGAGTGTTTGAAATGCTGATGTGTAGGCAAATCTATTTTTGTTTTCATATTTTGCATATATATTACTGTATAATGCCTTGTGGGGGGAATAGGATTTTAACATCTAAATATTTTAATATTCAACAAATACTGGTACGTACAAAATAGAAGGAGGAATGATTTTTCCCCTTAAAACACAGCAGTGAATGTTAGTTTGGCTTCATGCAAGCTGTTATAATGTTTGTACTAATTTCTCCTTCTAATTTAGGGCTGATAGATGTTAATTATTGCTTCAGGAAATACACAGATCTTCGCTTGTTCTTTTCATTTAGGAGGCCACCTCATCATAGTCTAAAATGACGTACACTGGCAGAAAGGGATTTGGTATCCCCTCAACTTGGTAGTGAAAGGTTTCACAAGTGCCTTGAGCTGAACCAGCACAAAGTCCAAGTGGAAGTAAGATGCTTGTTTTTAACATGCTGTAGTCAGGTACACAGCTAGAGGTACACAGCATCCTTATCTGTTGTGGATTGCCACGGCCTGAAGTCTTTAATCAAGCCTGTGTGTCCCTCTAGAAGACATGTGCTGGCATTGCCTGGTGACATTGATAAGAGCCACCCAGCAATAACTGGATTGTGTTCCACACCCTCATTATGAAGACCAGAATATGTAATCACAGGGGTCCCTTCTGCTCTTAAAATATACCCATTAATTAACTTTCTGGTTTACTTACTTTGATTTAGATAAACTACAGAGATATTTCTATATTCTGAGAGTAGGAAAGAAGGGGAGAGAGGTTTACGGTCAAGTGAGAAACAGTAATCTCTCTGCTGCTAGGCTAATTGGTTTTGCCCTTAGCGTGTAGTGGTGTGACTATGACATCATTTTCATTGGGCTTTGCCATCCACTGAAGCTGACTGAAAGACTCTCACTGAATCTGAGGGGCAATGAATGAGCCCCCACGAGTGTGGAATAAGCACTCCCGTCCTGGTGAGCGGTCACACAAAGTTTTCATGGGCACAACAGCACTCGGTAGGAATCTTGCTGGTGTGAGATTAGCCAGAGTAGCCAGTCGATACGCTCCAGCTCAGAGTGCGATTTACGTACCCAGAATTACAAATAAATAGTGCAAGATGCTGCCACCACATGCCATCTATATACAAAGGGTGCCAAAAAGCAAGGCTTCCACCTAGCCCTGTGACTACTGCAGAGAGTGATGCATATATGGATAGATCTCTTTCAGATAAATTATATGGATGAAAGCATTTCATGGGTTACAAAAGATTTTTAAAGCATACAAGATGTGTTTTTATCTTGCAGGTATTTAAAACACAATACACAGTGAGCTCCTCTTGGATTTACTTGCTTTGCTTCTTGCTCATTCTCTCTTATGTTGCAGGAACAATTTATCATGCAGTCTGCTTACCTTCCTCATTAAAGAGCTTTGGGTTTAACTCATTGTTACCCTCACACCTGTGTATTTTTCTCATAATACCTCTGAATTCATGTAATCCCATCCTAGAAAGCTGAATCACAGGGAGCGGTAAGTGGAATAACTGTTACTTATGATGTTCCAGTGATTTTTTTTCCTCTAGGTTGATTTAAATCAACACAATTTGATTAATTTCTTTCCTGAGTATCCATCAGTTGTACTGAGACAGATATTCTAATTTTGCAGTAGGGTCTATAATGCTGTTTACTGTCTTGGCACAGGCGTTACTGGATGAAATATTGCAGCTTGCACCCTGTGCAAGGAGAATCTCCCTTTGTAGTATACAAAAGCCAGTCTGCTCCAGCTACTGACCCTTATGCCCAAGATTTATATTCAGGCCTTTTGCCTATACTGTTACTTTCAAAGGTAGTAGTACTCTCACTTCGATATTTGTAGGCACCTCCACTTTTCATTTGGAGTATTTTGGTAAACTGGAACCTGCTTTGACATTTACTTTAGCAGGTGGTTGGACTACAAGATTATTAATTTAGAAGCAAACCTGCCTTTAAAATCTAATGATTTGGGTGGAATGTAAAGACAAGCAAACCTTGAGATATATGAAATATAACAGCTCCAAGAGGGAGGTTTGCTAGCTGTGTATGCACACATACTTCTCTTTTTTTCCCTTCCTTTTTTTTTTCCCAAATGGATGTTTTTATGACTCTTTTCTTCACTTTGGGACTTATTTTCACAAAATCCAAATTAAAATGAACAATTCAAGGATGACTTCAGAATATTTGTTTCTGTTTATGCCTTCTACTGGGAAATAGTTCTCTAGAGCACTGGAAGATCATTCAAAGAGGAAAACATAACTTTCTGAACAATTTTGGAATAGTTTTTATTGGTTAAGTTATTTCCAGGTGATAATTTTCACCAGATCTTTTAAAATCAATATTATTTTAATTTCTCTCCATCTCAGCCTACATGGCTCCCAACTGTGCACTTTTTTTTCAATGAGTGTGGAAAAATGAATTACACTGAGTCAGATTTTCCTTTTTTTTCTTACTCTCTTTTTCACTTCTTAATCTTTCGGGGTTTCTTCCACTTTTGGAAAGTCTTAGAGGAAGAAAGAGAAAAAATTAAGAAGGGATTAATTGCCATTTTAGCACTCTTAAAACTGATACTCAAACTTTTAGAATTTTGGAGAAATGGAAAAAAGACATAACATTAGAAAACAACAGGCATTTGATGACAGAGAAAGAAAACAGGGAAAGAATAAAGAGAAAACAGCACCCCCCCTCAAACTTCATGTTTGGTTTTCAATACTTAATATTGGATGAAAATAAAACTGTGAAGTTAAACGGATTGGAAACATTTGTTTTGTTTCAAATATTATTTCTGAAAACACCTGGTGAAGCTAAAGCCAACTAAATCACCCCTGATTTGGGACTTTGTTCACAATTCACTTATGTTACTTGCAGACACAATTATGGCAAGATTCTTGACTGCCTTGACCTTAACAGCTGAAGTGCTTAACCTGTAAGGTTGAAGACCAATGTCTTCATCCAGATGTTCCCTGTGTATCCTGAGTGAGACACCTCTTCAAACTCTGTTGGCATCTGGAGCACAGCACATCTGGAAATGCTGTAGTTGAGAGACAGGCTAGGAGAAGCAGGTGTGAGGAAACCAAACTTAGCCTATTGGTTAGGGTAGGCAAACAGCTACGGGTAAAATGTGTATGCATTTACATTAGACCACAATTGAATTAAAGAGTCAGAAACAGTTCTGGGACCTCAGACCAAATTCCTCTGACTTCAAGGTGTGTATTTTCCCAGTTTCTCAGGAAAAAATATTGTCATCACAAAGGTGGCAATGAGTCTGCCTTCCTGGTGTGGACTGAGAAACCAGACTGAACCAGTCTACTGGTTAACGACTCACTTTGAAGTCTAACAAATTTGCACTTGACTATAGGGTAGAGAAGAAGTGAGAAGTACTGACACACCAAAGTGCTGCTGGCCATTCAAGAAGGGCCACAACAGAGGAGGCAGGAGTGACTGTAAGCTGGTGGTCACCCAGCACAGTGGTGCAACTTAGCTCCTCGTTCCCTGGAAAGATTTCTCATGACAGAAAGCTCTAAGTTAGCAGGCCAAGGCATAAAATAGGTAGACGCAACACCTACATAACTTCAGACTAGAAATGAGATTCAGGAATGTACCTGGCTGGTCAAATGCCCTTTAGGTATGCAGTGGATTTTGTGCCACTCTTTAAGTCTTGAAGTTGGGACTGCACCCCATGGAGATAAATATTCTGTGTGAGGGAGAAATCCTCCAAGCGCTCCAGATTGTGCTGCCTTGAATTGCTGTGTCATGTAAGCACAAAGAGACCTAAGCAGATCTGAGCACTGGAACTGTTGTTTTAGTTAATAATGAGTAAAATTGCCGTGAATAAGGACTTTGCTTTATCACCTTGGCTTTGAGCTCTCTCCCCAATATTCACTGTATGTAGCCAGCCAGAAGCTATTCAGGGAAACAGCTCATACCTCCTTAGACATGATGCATGGATTCATGGTTTCTTCCAGCCCCATGATTTCTTCATAGTGTTCTACCATGGAGAAAAGCAGAGGCATAGTGCTGCTGGTGATATTCTGAAAGAGATTAGATATGAGGGAACTGTTAAAAGCATCCTGAGATCTTTCATATCACGTGTATATTATCCCAACAGCTTTGCAGAAGGTGTAAAATTTGGGATGTAAACAAGGAGATCTAGTACAGCATGAGGATGGGATAGAGTCCAGGGCCAGAGAAAATTATAAGCTACTTGTTTTGTGATGGGTTGTGAGGTAGTGGAAAGTCTTCTATGTTTGAAACAATTTGAAAGATTGAGAGTAAACCTTATTGGTTTCATACACCTTTTCCTATACTTGAGAAAAAAAAAAAAAAAAAAAAAGG
>NW_009260763.1:216145-238794 GCF_000687185.1 Egretta garzetta
GCAGGAAAGAGAGACCGAGGAAAAACTAAAGCTGGTATCTATCAAGGAGAGCACCAACCCAGAAAAATAAGCTGAGGCTAGGAATATAAAATTAATCACATGGTGTTATTTCACATAATAAAGCCTTTGATTTGAATGAGTTCAGGGCCATGACAAGTTGACACAGGAGGCCAAGTGGAAGAGTGACGGAGGAATTGTCACAAAGACTTCTAGAAACCTCCTTGGAGAGGGAATGAGCCATTTTGAAAAGGGATTAAAGGGTAAAAATAAAGGCATGGGTGCTCTCCTGAAGCAAAACGTTGTGTCTGAATCCTTGGAGCTCTTGTGAGCAAACATATGCCATGGTGACAGCAGTTGGGATAGGGAAAACGCCTCTACTTTACCTGTGTGCGGCTTGAGGGTTTTTCTTTACTCAGGTAGGCACTGGAGTTAGGTCAGTCTGGGCTGTTGGGAGGTTTGTATTTGCCTCATTTCTCCTCTTCCAGGTGCCGCTCAGAGCTAAGAAGTTGATGCTCCAGGTCTTTCTACCCTGCAGCCATCACTGTGCCTGTGGTAGTCCCACCAGAGCGGAGGTCTTGCCAGCAATCCTGTGCAGTCCTGATCACACTCTTTTCCAAGTTGCTGTACACCATGCTCACTTGTAAAGCTCTGCCTTGTATTGTTTTGCTTGTTATAATCATGTTCTTTATAAATAAAAGAAAATTCTTCTCATTCATTGAAATAAAAATGTGGTTTGTATATATAAATGTTTACTTGATCCTTCTCTTCATTCCTTAAAGCTATAATATTAGAGACTGTAATTGTCCTTTTTGTAACCAGCCTGAAAGCCAAAGAGAATTATGACATTAGATAGCTCAAGTAGAAGGATCAAAGCAAGCATCTTTAATAAATCTATCTTCATTGATGAAAAGAAAATCAAAGTAGCTCACTGTTTTCCTTGAGACTGTTTCATGGATTTCAGATTCAGGTGATTTTTGGTTTATGGGGTTTTTTTGGGTTTTTTTTTGCTTTGAACAGTAGTTAGCTAAATACAAAGCTCTGAAACATGATTTAACCACTGACCATTTCTTGCACGATACAAGCCATGACTCAGAGTGCTTGAACCAACTTTGCTTTGGTCACTCTTGTACTTCAGTTAAAGTTGAAGATTTTCATTGTATTCTTTCAGGTCAGCTATACTGAAAATGAAGGTCCAGATTCCCCTCCCTGGTAAAGGATTTGGTGCCCTGGGCTAGTGGGAAGGTGACAGCTGAGTGAGGAGGTGAGTGAAGGGCCCAGGTGGGCGATGAGACCTGACGTGAAAGGGTTAGATGGCCACCTCCCACACCTGCAAACTGAATAGGGCCAAGTCCTGATGACCTGTACAGATCACCCATCTCTATTTAATTTAGGGGCATGATTGCTTTATCACACCAGAGAAAATTTCCTGACCAGCTTGACCTCATTTCTTCCCTGTCACCCCAGGTCCCCTTCCCTCTCGCACCCAGATGCACTTGGAAATTTGCTGTTGAGAAAAAGCAGCTGAGGCTTTGCAAACACAACCTGATAGAAACCCAGGGAAAAATCCATTGCATATTTTGGTGATATATTGGCTTTACATGTTCGATCAGGCATTTATCAACAACTGCAATACTACTGTTAACTTCCTAAACCTTCTGCAGCTGCTGCTGGCAAAGAAAATGTACCGAAACCCTAGAAAGAGCTGCTGCACTCCCGAGTAACTGCAGTGCCCCTGAACCTGCATATGTCTTGAAAACAGAACTGAGCTCTGCTTACTCCTGAGATAGCCATCCATGCTGAGGTATTAAGTTGCACAGATGGGTAAAAGTAAAATGGAAGCTTGCAAAATGAGATTTCAAATACATAAACAGGTTTTCTGTCGATGGCAACCTAATAAAGGAGGTAATTCTCTAAACATATTGTTCCCATTTTGTTTCTAATTACAGTGAACTACAAGGTTAGTTCTGCTCTTTAGGTGCACTTTAATTACTCTTTCAATGTTGACTTTCTGCATTATGATTCCTTTAACACACCATAGGAAATAGACATTTAATTAACCAGATGTCACTCAATAAATCTTAACTTCCACTCTCTGAATCAGAAAAACCAATGTTAACAGATGTAAAAGGGCCAGGATTTTAGAAATTATTTACTTTTTATTTCTTTAGGTCTTTGTTATAGTAAGGAAAATGTCTGTAATGAAGGAAAATGAAGCTGATGTTTGTAAGCATTTAATTTAATGAAAAATAGCTCCACAAAGTAAAAACAAGATTCTAACATTATACAAGTGTTGATGTTTCATAACATGTAGGAAAGGCAGTTGACAACGATTAGGTTAGCAGCATGGTATGACTACAGCCTGAATGTGTTGCCTCAGTTGTACTTCTCATCATCTTGTCTATACTAACTCAATATCTTCGGCTTTTGGGGACTGGTTTTTGCATGTAGCTCTGTAAGCTTATAGTCCCTGATCATGGTGCCATGGTACTCCAGAAACATTAGCTGTAATAGTAATACACAGGACACAAAGCAAAAGTCAGAGCAAGACAGGTTCCTGACATGACAGCTGAGAGCATCTCCTGGCTTTGGAGGAGGAGGGCAGAGTTTGGCCTCCTGAGACTCTGCTGAGCCTCTCATCAGACTTATATAGAGATCTGGTTTGTGCTACACAGCATTCATCATGATATTGGTGCACCCATTAATCCTCCACTTGGAGGTTTCTGAACATTTCCAGCAGCCTTAAGGTCAAATGAACACAGCCAGGTTCTCAAGTTGGTGGCAGCCTGAAATGTTTAAGTGTTTCGATAGCTGAGTGAACTCTTCAGATGTATTACTCCGGTGTATCTAAAAAAGTTGCAGGGGCTTTCCACAGTAACTTTCAGCAGCAGGGTCCCCTTCCTTGGCCTTCTCTCCTCAGGTCAATGTCTTGCCAGAGACTTCATCACATCTGACCTCAACCCTAGTCCCATTTCTTAAGTATTCTTGTTTTAAATTATACTAGCCTCTTTACTACAGCCACATCATTCTTCCTTTCTCCATTCCCCCTGCATCGACAGTACTTTTAGCCCTCTTTTGCAATGTCACTGAATATGGCCAGCGTCCCATAAAAGAATACAACAGGGCACGTTCTTCCATTAATAATTGCAGTGCAAAGCTCCTATTAAAATTAATGGGCACTCCATGTGCACTGGAGTGTAAAAATAACCCCCCTATTCTCACATGCTATTTTAGTCTCTTCATTCTTTCTAACCAACGTTTCCACTTCCATTACACCTAATGAATGCTGTGGGAATGTAATTCCCCCTCCCAGGTTAGTGGCATCAAAGTTGTCCCTCGGTCTAGGATTCATACAGTGACCTCCCAGAGTTTCTTCTTCAAAATGGAACCAGGCACATGTTCTGCAGCCCTTGTGAGACCATGTTTTAGCAGTTTCCAAGAGTGATAATGTATGATAATAATACTGAATCTTTTTGGAAACCAACTCAAATGTAAAGGTAGTGACATAAGGGAATATGCTATTCCTGAAGGGTAACTGTCAAGGATTAATTGCTTTTCCAGTCTTTGTCTTTGCCTCTTTTGACGTCCAGCCTACTTTTTGGCAGAACAAGGACAGCTTTTTAAGGTTGGCCTCTCAGCTGCAAGGTATTTTTCTGCTAATCTGGTAAACCAGCTGCTAGTTCTCTTCTTGCACCTCCAGAACAGATTTTTCCGTACGTTTTCTGTGCCCTGCTTGGAAATAGCAGCAGTCAATACGTTTTATAGACAGTATGATTTCATCCAAGTGACATAAACAAAGAAATTAAGAAGCAAAAGAAAGTTAATTTTATATGTGGATCTTTAAAGCTAGCAAGTTTGATAAAGCTTTCAAAAACCAGTGAGAAAATACTGCATAAATATCTCTTTCAAAATGTGATTAAAACATGGTTGTCTTCAACATATTTCACATGGGCATCCACAGCCTTAAAAAAGCCCATTTAGAGGACAAAACCCCCCATGCTTCAAAAAATCTTTAAAAAAGATTTGACTTCATTGAAGAGACCGCATTACGAACACTCCCACGCCTCTGCATTTGTTAGCATGGAAGACATGAAACTTCTTGTGTGATCTCCCCTGTTCTGAGCTGTCAGAAGGCAGCAGTGACCAGGGTGAGGGCTTGGTGAGGGCTCGCAAACCTGTGCTGCAGAGCTGGGAGGTTGTGGCTGCTGGTGCAGGGAGACTTAATGACACTGGTTTTGCTCTGGCTGCCGGTGGAACATCAGAGGATTGAAAACAGGGAAAGGAATCACAGGAGCACTGTTAGAGCTGTTTTCCCTGTCCTATGGCTGCAACCGTGGCATAGCTGTGGGCATACACAGCCAGAGCACCTGGCGGTGATTCCCTGTGTATTCCCAGCTACTGGTCTGTGCAGAGGAGGCAATGAGCTGGTTTCAGACAACAGACCAACACGAGGCAGGATGAGTGTCTGAACTCCCACCACCCTTCCCAACAACGTAGCCCAGTAACAGGCAGAAGCTCTCCTGGTGGGACTTATAGACAGTCCCGAAAACCCTGCAGGCACCTCCCTCCGTGCCTAGACCAGTGGGTAGGCTGGGTGCCCAAGCCTGCACTCTGCTTGGTGGAGCTTGCCTTTGAAGTTTACATTGAAACTTTCATTTTCAGCAGATAAAAACAAGTGACTCCCAACTGATCAGAGTTCCCTGTTAAACTCCAGATCAGCAATACAATTTCTGGACAAGAATTTCCTACCCAAATCACGTTTCTTACTTCCACTGACGCCTAAGCTCTCCTAAAAGAAGTAACTCTTCAGTTGCTTAATTGAGCTCTGAGTTTAGGAAGGCATTACCCATTCGGAAAGCCTCCAGTGAATTCCCATTTGTGCTAAATCGACCAAGTGACTCATCACCACCTTTTTAAGACAAAAAATCCCGTAACAGTACTACAGTAATATCTCCAACCAATTAAAATGAACAGTATCAGGCAAAATAGCCATTCAGTGATGAAATGGCATTTCCCAAAAAGCAAATTTTGGGCACCACAAAATACTCTCTTTGTATGAGGATTCAACTTATGGCCGTGCCTTGACTTGCCTCTGGAATGTGGGATTTTTAGTAAGGGTTCCCATCTGGCTGGTTATGCTGCTGTATAACTTAATAATATATTCCACCTGTGCCATCTCAGAATATGTGATGTCACTTATAATTACTCTATAATTATTTACTGTCCCCACAATTATTGACTCTCCCCACTGAAGTCTAGTAAGCCCAGCTGCAAAACAAAATTCTTAAAGTGGCTGAAGTTTTGTAGCATCCCTTCTACCCAGGAAATTTCCTACATCAGAATGGGACCTCCACTTTTCATGAGTGCTTTGTCAGCTGCTAGATAAGAAGAAAGGAGATGGCCACCCCAAAGGGACAAACAAATTCTGGAACAAAAAGAAAACCTGAGATTTTTGGTTCCTGACAGTTGTGTTTCTTAGGTAAGCAGCCATTACCCAAGCCACAAGCAGGTTTCTAGGCAACATTTGCTTCCTTGTGAATATTCAAGTTTGGGTCATTCATTGGATGGAAACCAGCGCTTCCTTGACTTGTTGAAAATAGCTTTGCCCATTTCATAAATGGTTTATACATTTCAGCAAAAGTTAAATAAATAAGAACTGATGAATCCAAACAAGAAAACTCCCTTTGCTAAACTTGGGAACTGTGCTAAAGTCATACCTGCTAGTGAGCCAGAAATTGATAAATGTGGTGTTAACCAATGAATCAAACAAGAGGAAACTCATCCTGCCTGAACTGACCCCAAAATGAGTGAGCAGTGGCTTTGTGGTTGCTTGGTCAGCCATGTCATAGGGTTTCCCCTCCCACCTGAAAGCCTGTTTAAGAGATGTCTCTGAACCAGAGAAGGGTTTAGGTGACAGTCATCAAGTTGGGGGTGAAAGCTTTGTTGTGGTTTAACCTGGCAGGCAGCTGAACATCACACAGCTGCTCTCTCACTCCCCTCCTCCCTCAGTGGGATGAGAGAGAGAATTAAAAAAAAAGGTAAAACCCATGGGTTGAGATAAAGACAGTTTAATAAAAGAAAATAATAATAATAATAATAGTAATAGAATATACAGAATATACAAAACAAGTAATGCATAATGTAGTTTCTCACCACCCGCTGACCAATGCCCAGCCCATCCCGAGCAGTGATCGCTGTCCCCTCAGATAACTCCCCCCGAGCAGGACGTCATATGGTCTGGAATAGCCCTTTGGGTCAGCTGTCCTGGCTGTGCCTCCTCCCAGCTTCTTGTTCACCTGGCAGAGCACAGGGTGCTGAAAAGTCCTTGACTGGTGTAAGCACTGCTCAGCAACAACTAAACCACCAGTGTGTTATCAACATTCTTCTCATCCTAAATCCAAAACACAGCACTATGGCAGCTATTAGGAAGAAAATTAACTCCATCCCAGCCAAAACCAGGACAGGCTTCAAGACAGTTTATCAAATGAGAATCTGTTTCTTTTGTTTGCCAAGCCCCAGATCTCCTTCTCTGCTTTTGGTTTCTGTTTCAAAAGGTGTTATCTGACCAGTCTGGTATCTTTTGCAACACTGCAGTGAACCTTATGGCTATGGCAGGTACTAAAACCAAAGCCTTCTTACATGTCCTAGGGATGACACAAGCTCATCTGGGCTCAGAAGAGATGACAGGCTGAGTTCTGGGCTTGTCTCCCTCCAGCAGTGAGTCTTTCTCTGGTAAGAGAAACCTTCCAATATGGAGATTTTCATGTTTTCTGTCTTTGATCTCGATTTTTCTGTTCTTGTCTTTTTGTGGGTTTTTGTCTTGCTTTGTCTTCAAAGAAACAGAACCTGTCACAAATGACATGAATATCAGTGGCTTCCATGCAGCTCAGCTGTTTCCCTTTATCCCCAAAGGAACCTTCCCCCATCTTTGATAACATCTAAAATACTGACAGCTTTGGTCTTTAAGTAAGTCTTCTGTTTTGTTTTTTTTTTGTTAAAAAACCCCCAAACCACTGCCTTACCATATGTCAGACTACATGGATGAGGATGTGATCCCATGTGAAATGCACATGATATTTTGATTACTGCCTAGTAGGTATTCTTCAGCCCGTTCTTCTTCAGTGGCGTCTCCTAATCATATCACTTGGGCTGTGTCTGAAGAGCGCTCCTTTGCTCCAGTAGATAATAAACTCATAGAAGACTTACCCATATGCAATTTCTTTAAATTGAGCAAGAAAATAAGATTTTCTTGTGTTGTGCTTTGTTTAAAAAAAGAGTTAGTGTTGTTGCTGTTGCATAACCTGAGTTGCCCAGGCAGGTGCAGGAGATGGGGAGACCCCCTGCTTGGGGGAGATAGCAGAGTAATTGGAATTGCCGTTATCGAGTCCTCTGTGTGTGTTGCCAGATGGGAATGAATTTGCCAAGAAGCACAGAGTCATCCAGCTTTTTTACCAAGGCCAACTGCAAAAACATCAGCAGTAGTGGCATTGCACACTTCTGTGCTCCTGAATGACCATGGCATTCATTTTCACATTCAAATAATTAATTATCAGTTGTCATTTCAGTCATGCTGGGTAGGAAGCTGCAGCTGTAATTAGTGGAAAATTTTTAATTAACAAGTTAAATACTTCTTATTAACAGCTGCTTGAGAAATAAGCCAAGATTATTTAATGGGTCCCTTGTATCTATAAAATATTAGCCTTACATTCTCTGTCTTATTGTGAATGTTGCCATCATATCTATGCACATGTCTACAACTCCATATCTCCATAAAACATGTAAGGTCTTGCTATATATATTTGCGTAAAGAGTAGAACTTATAAGTGTTTGATTCCTATAAATCATCCCATGGATAATTTAATTATTGAAAGTCTATATATTAGTACTGGCAGCTCAGGAGCTGTTTGACCTACAAGAAATTTATGAAAATGTGGGGGGGGGGGGGGGAAAAAATAAAGGAATAAGGCAATGCTCTAGCATGGAAATACGTCATTTGTCACTGAAAATTGATGTAGTTTAACTTTCTTGCTGATAATTGTATTGCATAAATCTAAAAAAAAATCAGAAATGTATTTTTTTACAGATAATTCTTAGTTTGTACAGTATATAATGTCCCATGGCATGTCTGGGGTGTCAGCATGGTCCAAGGATCATGCCCAACAGGAAGGTTAGATGCACTCACCTGGTTCAGAGGTGACAGCGTAGACATAGGCCATGCCATGCCAGAGGGCATCAAGAATTGGAAAATGGCACACTGCGTTTGGTAGCAAAAATGTAGCTTTACTTTCCAAGTCTATTTCCTAGTGATTATTTTTAATAGGCTTACCTTGAGAATTTCGCAAAGCTATACCAATGTTTTTTATTTACTTGGAAAAACAACTGGCAAACCCATTGCTATACCCAGAATCTACTTTTCCTTTGCTAATGGACTTTTGAGACCTTGAAGTTATTGCACAGCTCATCTTGCTGTCCTCAAGAAAGTCTGATGAGTAACTACAATGTATGCATTCTCCTTTTGAACACTGAGATATTTAAAATGGTTGGCTGAGAAATGTCTGTGCAACTTATGTGTGTGGTATGTGATTCAGGACAGTTCAATCTCCCCTTCCCTCACCCAAGCACCACTTCCTCCTTTAGTTGGACACACGTACATTTCCAATGGGGAGCGAACAGCCACTTCTGGAAAGCCCTGTCTTCTCATGTTTCACAGAAAATGGAAAAAAATCACCCTCATGTCCCACCAAAGTTCTGCTTACACCTTCAGGTAGGTCTCGAGTGAGATTCATGACATTTGCCATAGGTGAAGGTACCTTCCTTGAAGTATCTACAGCTTTTCTAGTCTCTGCTGAGAATGACCAGCAGTTTGCAATGTGGCAGGGAGCAGAGGAGATGATTATTCAGTAGCCTGGTTAGTTTAGTGAGGGCACTATGAGGCTGATACTTAAGGTCATGTCTTTTGCCAGTGGAGGAAAAAAAGATACGACGAGACACCAGCTTGTCTCTGAAGCTAATTTATGACATGCAGGAGGGCAAATTCCATCTGTCGTCTGCTGCAGCAGTTGGTGACACTCTGAGATACAACATTCAGAGGGGCAGTGGTCACAGGGGAAAGCAAAAGGTCCCTCCCACTTGTGGGCTCATTACATATTACGAAAGGTGTTGGCATCCAGGGGCTGAAATAGGACTTGAGAAAAATGGTTTGTGCATTTGTAAGTGTTGATATGTGGGAGATAAAACACGGAATGCCATTCTTCCAGCCCGTACGTTAGTGTCCATGAGTGATAATCATCATCTTTACAGAGTAAAGCATACCCTAGTAAAGCATACACTAGTAACAGCCACTCTTTCTGTATGAAACATGTGGCTAAAATGGATATCAAAGTGAGCAGGACTGAAAAAAAAGGAGAAACTGTTATCCTTTCAAGATGGCTTTGAATTGGTAAGATCCCCCCCCAGAGTCATGTGCTCACCAGGTATCTCATCCAGATGGTCTGACATTTCAGACAGTCTTGTGTTACCTCAGTCTTCCCAGTTGTCTCCCCTCCTGCCCCTGCTAAAAGTCTCCACTCTTCTCGCATCCATGCAGTTATGAATGTGAAACACGCTGTTGCCTCCCTCTGAAAACTGGATACTCCTTCCTAAGTAGCACTGGTAAGGCCCCAACTTAACTCCAAACCCCATGACAGCATGCTAGTAGATAATATCCGTTATTTTTATATCCATGCCTTAGGGGCATTCTTTGTCTTGAACAGGACATTTTTCTGATGATCTGGGTAGAAGTTATTCTAATTGTGAACAAATTTTGACAAGTGTCATCCTCTCAGTTCAGTAAATCAAATCAGCCTGTAGGCAGTCACTTGCTGTGTGGGAATAGTGTTTGCATCTCCTCTTTATGCACCAATATCCCATTGTTTGACATATTATTAATTGCAGGACCTGGCAAATACTATAGGGCCAATTGTGTTCAACAGGTCATGCTTGTCTGTTTTTATCAGTATCACAATTAAAGGTGAGCAGAGGTTTCCAACTAAAACAAAAATAGAGCGAGAACATTGTCCTCTTCTTAGACAAAGCCTGTCTTGAGTTTGGGGAAGATTTAGTCAAGTTTTTCTCATCCATTTTACTGTTTTGTTTTCTGCATGCCCTCATTATGGGCAAGAAATGCAAGCAAAAGCATTAAAACACTTCTCAGGTGGTATAAAGGAAGTATTTGTAGCCTGGACATAAAAATACTAAAAAAAAAAAGGGAAAAAGGAGTTTGTTGCTTGAAGTTGTGAGCTGTGTTAGATGGTTGGCTGATGGAAGCAGACGTCCCCTGCTATTCAATGGACTCCGCCTTAAGTTTTGGCTCCTTTTATGTAGTTTTTATCTAATATCTTAAAATTTTTGCCTCTGTTGCTCTTTCCAGGGCTTCACTGGGCTTGCGGATACCATCCAAATATGGAGTTTCAGAACTATACAGCTGGTGTGCACAGTCCCAGCCCTCCCCAAGCTGTGTGTACCTGCGTGCACAGCCCCAGCTCACACCAGTCCTTTCCTGCTTTACTCCAATGTTCTTTTAGCTCTGTGTATGGTTTATAATTTTTTGTCTTGCTGGCTTTAAGCAACCTAATTTTTTTCCCAGGTGGATTTAATTTGGTTAATATTTATGCTCTTATCTTTCTGATCCTCATTATATTATCACCTCAGCGTTGCACGGTTTTGCTAGCCTCTCATCTTAGCGCTACCTATACATGTAATGCATTTGCTGGATCACCAACACAAATTCTTTACAAGGCATTGGTAATATTTACAGAGGTGTTCGAGTTACTAGGAAATTAAACTGACTTTCTGATTAAACTCTTGTACTTTCTTTCTCAAAGCCAGCTCTGATCCCATTGGATTTGAAATGTGATTATTATGCCTATAGATTCAAAGGTTTGAGATTTTCTTTGGTTTTGCTCCCTAAAGAGGATCAAAATCTAGACTTTTAAAGGACTCATGCTTTCTTGGAAATACTGTCATACTCAACAGTAATTTTTTCTGTATCTCATCACACCGCTCCTGACATTTTATCATGAAAACTATTTGTTATCCTTTGTTACAGTTCTTTAATCTCTTCACAAACCATTTGTTCATCTTCTAGCCAATCCTGATGTAATCTTTTTGTAGAGTTCATACCACTTTTTCACATGCTTTGCAAAATCTAAATAACCCATCTACCTTATTCCTGTTTCCCATTTATTTTCATAATTCCGTCGAGCACAACAGTCAGATTTCTGGCATGATTTATTCCTTATAAATTCACTCAATTTTTTATCACAGATCACATAATTTTCAATATAACTACCTGTGTATCAAACTTGAAATGCAGGTCTTGATCATAGCTTCTGAATTTCCATCATTGCTAACCTAGTGGATAAACAAAAAGTTTTCAAATTGGAAAAATCTACACTTGATATGCATGCATGCACCAGACACTATTCTTCTGGCAATAATATTTTGAGCACATTAAAATGATGATAAATTGCTTGTTTCTCATATTTTACAATTTTGAAGGTTTCACAAAATGTTTTTCAAAAGCTGAAGCAGGAAAAACCAGACAAACAGTGAAGATACACCAAGTAGGAGACCCAAATGAAAGGTTAATTTCTACTTGATGGGAATCTGCTCTCCCTTTACTGTATAGTGCTCTTGTACTGGGTCAGAAGGACTAAGAAGGTAGGCACTCATAAGGAGAGGATAACTGGTACAGGGTATTCCAAGCTGGGAAGAGAGAGGAAAGGGAATTAGAGGCCCTGGGTCTGCATTTGCTTCCTGGCTCCCCTTAGCCTTGAAAAAGAGCAGACACCTTTTACAAGGGAAAGACAGAAGATGAAGCTTGACGCAGCTGATCTTTAATGGCATACCCTACAGGGTTCTTTTATTTCCTCATCCTTTTTTCTTCATGTTCTTATTTCTCTTTAGTAGTTGTTTCCAATATTCCAATTAAATGTCTAACATTTTCCCATGGCAGAATAAGCTCATTATTTTGCATCTTTAAACACCATTTGCAAATAAAGTGTTTTGTGTGTAATCTGAGAAGCACACTCCTCAGATGTTGACTGATCAGCCAGTGTCAACTGGGGAACTCCTTGAGCAGTCTTTGGAGCAGGATGCAGCCGTTCTCTGGAGGAGGGCACATCTTCGATACCCTTCGTCAGAGGCAGGGTGCTAGAACCCGGTTAGGGGGCTTTAATTAGTACTGTTTTGGCAAAAAGGGCAACAGGTATGAAATTTCAACTATAACCCTTTTGTCTCAAGGCTGTTCAGGGGGTTTGCACAAGCAAGCAATAAGTTTGGAGCTTTTAATTGGAATTGTGCAATTATGCAGACCTGCAAAACAGCCCCTATGAACCAGGCATTCACTTGATCTGCAGTAAGGAAGAGAGGACAAGCATTTACGTTGCTTCAGTCCACTTGCAGCACAACAGAAGCCATGAATAATGTTTTTCCAGGTCACTTGCTAAATATATACACTCCCCCCGTTATACTCATGTGCATTCCCTGGAGGTTGTCTGCAAGCTGCCCCCTTGCTCAGTGATAGAGCAACAATAAGGGCCGTGTGCTAGAGTAATACAAATAAAAAGATATATCTCTCTCTCCCTGTAGAATCCTAACCCAGATCCCGTATCCTGCTTCCTCTACTGCAATGGTTCTATGCCTTTAATTCCCCCCTCCAGCCTCCCAGATGCAGCTGGGGACAAGCTTTTATAAAGCCTCTGCAGGTCATCTGAGTTGCTGGTCATGCACGTGCAAATGTGGCATGGTACACAAAATGAAATTGCATAAATTCTTCAATTTGAAGCGAGTTGTATTTATTAGCGCTTGTGGCATGGCATGCATACTGCCTTAAGAGTTTCATATATCGCACCTTCACGGGATCTCTCTTGTACATATTGAGCTAAACATTTCTGACCCCCTTTGAAAAGAATCCAGAATTACTAATAAATCTATGAGATTTTTTATCAGTGGGAGCAGGGATGCATGCTAAATTAAGAACAGTAGTTGTGAGCATGGGCTAAAAGGTGCATCCAATGCCTAATGAATAGCTGATTCCTGTCACACAATCAAACTTGTTTAGGAAAATTAAATTCTACGGTCATTGACAATTAAAGATGAAGCTATTTTTTTGAGAAAGGCACCGAGCTGCTTCTGCAGCTGTGTGACACGAGTGGGAAGGTGCGAGGTCTCGGGGGGATGCCACAGCACAGGCAGAGCTGGTGCAGAGCAAGCTGTACCCCACGGGTCAACCTGCCTCTCATTTGCTCTGTGCTTGAAGCACGTCGGGGATTATTTTTAGTTTCCACACTGCTCGAGTTCAAGTCATTGGGACAAAGAGAGAAATGTTGAGTTCTCTCTCATTTTAAACTGTGTGTTGCAAATTAAAGCTGCAGTAAAGCATCTTCAATAAGAAATCCTGGTTTTCTCTAACTTCTTGAGTTTCGAGTTCACATGTATTCCCTGATTGTGGGATGAAGGGCGAAAGATTGTGACTAGGGCTGGTAAAGCTGGTATGCAAGGTAGCATTAGAGTGCCTGCCTTGGGCGGGGATATCAGCCGAGTGGCCATGGCATGTGGGGCTCACTGTGGGTGTCCTGTCCAACTCCTCACCCAGGGTCCGGCACAGCCATTGCATCCTGTGCCACGGCTGGGCAATCACGGTGCTGCGGGTGCCCAGGACGTCTGTCCGCATTCCTGTCGTGTTGCAGGCATGGACTGGATCTGCTCTGAGAGCGTGGGGAATGGATGGTGGGACATCTGTTGCAGCAAGGGAGGGAGAGAATTTATATGCAGGCTGAGGACAGGCCTTGAAGAAAATGTACTGGTCCAGGGTAAAGCAGGTAGCATTATCAATAGAAATTGCAAGGACTATGAGGAGCTGAAAGGCTCTGCAAAGCCAGAAGTCCAGGCCTTTCAGCTGGAAAGTGCTGGTAGAAAGTGACTCTGGCCTTTAAGAAAAAGGGACAAATAGCTTCCCTGTTTAGCATCACCAGGATAAACTCAAAGGGCAGGAAAAGGTATTCCTGCACAAACCCCGTAACTACATGATTTCCATGTTTGGGACGATAAATGGTAAAACCACTGCCTCTCCAAAAAAACCAGTATCTCCCATTACAACTTGCCCACCTATTTCACTGTGCCTGTAGCAGAAGTAAGATGCAAAATATAACATAAATTACATCTTTGGGTTCTATTTTTCCTTTTTCTTCTGCAAGCTATACATTTCTAGAAGCATTTCCTACAATATTCTTATTTTTCATGGAAATCTTGGAACTTTTTTTTTGTTTATTTATATGCAAGGCTATGCAACTGCATTTTGGGAGAGGCGTTCACAGCTGTAGTTTGGAATTTGGGTTTTCTTTTCTTCAGTTAATTTTGTAGGCTCACGGGACCTAACCCCGCAGAGAGGTCATCTTGGTTCCACGCGCAGCAGTGGACGCCGTGACAGATGTCTGGGATGAATCACTGCAGCAAGACCCGTGAGTGCTGCAAGCAGCAAGGGGGAGAGGCTGCTGGCGGAGGGGACCTGCTCAGGCATTCTGCTCTTCAGCTCCTCTCCCTGCTCTGACAGGCTCACCGCAAAAAGCTGGCGGCCTTGTCAGCGCGCCATCAACAGAAATGAGCACTTGGTTTGGGGAGGCGAGCACTGGAGAGGCTGCAGCTAGTGCATATGTTTCGTTTTGTTTTAAGAGCAGGGAAAAGGGCAGCCTTCCTGAGCCTCGCCATCCCTGGTAGCTGCTTGACACCCCAAACTGCTGGGCTGGGAATCAGAATAAATGATGACAATTGCATAAGCAGAACAAGGGGAACTATTAGTGTACGAAACAAAAGCTTTTCTTCCAAATGTTGAGACATTTTTAGTTTCACTGTCCCAGAAATGTCAGCGAATTAAAGCAGCGACTTCAGCCGTAGCTCGGCTCCGTTGTCATTTACATGTCAGGTTCTCACACTTTGCTAACTGAAGGCGATGGATGTGGGTGTGAAACAGATTCTTGGCAAAAGCTTTCAAAAATGGGTGCCTAAACAGTTAGACCCCCCAGCTCTGCAGAAGCTGCTGGATGTTCAGAGTTTGGAAAAAACTCAGCCACTCATGCACATCCAGATGTAGGCATTAGGTACCTTTTAGAAAGAAATAATCTTGTTCTCTAAGACCAATTCATCCAGTACCACTTGTAAGTACCACTGGTGGTGCCCAGTTCCACCGAGTCTCTACAAAAGCAAAGGCAGAGATGATTCAGTATCACAGTGGCTGAATTTTTATCCAAAGGCCAGAATACTTTCCCTTGACTTGAGATCTGGTGAGAACGAACACTACATTTTTTGCCAGCTGTCTGGTCCACCCGCACTAAGTTAACATCAGCAACCTTGGAAGGAGAGCAAGGTTTAGGAAAGCTGGAAAATCGAGTTACTTCAGTCTGAGGCATTGTTACTTCAAGTCAGGTCGAAGGCCTGTTAAGAGGGTTAATAAATAGATCCTGCAAAGCCGAAACCAGCATTTAATTACTTCTGAGTTTTGTTTCTGGTTCTTCCAGTCCAACACTTTTTATAAGAGTTATATTCATATTAAAATAAAAATACAAACATGAGACTTGAAAAGGGAGGAGAAGCTTCTGTTCATTTCTGAGCTGATTGCCTCTCCTAGGGTTTTTTTCTGCAAGCGTAGAAGCTGCGTTGCTCCTGATTTACTTGGCTGGAGTGGAAAGTTTCTCTGCAATTTTAATGGCTTGCAAAACTTGAGATTAAGATTTAATGGATGGTTAGCAAAACACATTTTTGGGCTTGTAGTGTGATTTCATGCTATGATGCCTACATTGACTGGTTAGTTACAAACCTGCTTCAATTCTCTGCTACCAATATGTTTCTAATTAACGCAAGTATGGCTGAAATATTGAAAATCTCCTCCTTTATTAAAGACATGTAGGGCCTATAATTTTTCTTCCTGTTTTTCTGCCTTTCCCCCCTGCTTCATTCCCAGGAAGGGATTTTAGTGCTTTTTAATACCACAGAAAACCTCATTCGCTCCACAACCTACAAACCTCCCTCCATTTCCTAAACATTGCCCTCACCCTGCACATGGGTGATTTATTAAAGCACTGAGTCCGCAGAATTGCTCATGCAGAGCACTAACACCGCCATTCAT
The DNA here is from genome assembly GCF_000687185.1 of Egretta garzetta. NCBI lineage: Eukaryota > Metazoa > Chordata > Aves > Pelecaniformes > Ardeidae > Egretta > Egretta garzetta. Next base: position 232,305 of record NW_009260763.1, read on the forward strand.
TTTTTATTTAAAATGCTTTACAGGCAGTTTGTGGCAGGATGACAACCAGGCACCACTGCTTACAAGAGCTGAGGGCTTGGCTTGCTCGAACTTCTCACTGCAGTCGAGGAAACGTGATGGTCTTGGTGGAGGGAGCTGCTAAGGGCAGGTTTTCATAGAATCACAGAATCATAGAATCGTTTAGGTTGGAAAAGACCTTTAAGATCATCAAGCCCAACCGTTAACCTAACACTGCCATCCCACCACTAAACCATGGTCCGAAGCACCACGTCTACCCGTCTTTTAAATACCTCCAGGGATGGGGATTCGACCACTTCCCTGGGCAGCCTGTTCCAGTGCCTGACAACCCTTTCATTGAAAAAAAATTTCCTAATGTCCAAGCTAAACCTGCCCTGGTGCAACTTGAGGCCATTTCCCCTCAACCCATTGCCCATTACCAGGGAGAAGAGACGTGGACTTGGGCGCCCAGTGTGTAACTGAGAAGAGTGAGCAGCTCAGACTGCCAGGCCCTGGTGCAGCCAGGGGACAGAGGTAGCTTTGCATTGCCAGAGAGTGATACCTAACTGCTATACGGCCCATATAGCAAACCCACTTCAGGCAGCCCTGAGGAGTAGGCCTGAATTGCTCTCTGAAGCTTCAAACAATGATGCCATGACAAATTTCTGGAAAACAGCTGTAAAAACTTTTTATCACCATGCATTTTGAGCAGGTAATGCAGGAATGGCTTTGTAAAGTGGTGAATTGGATGCTTCATGAACACCATTTGTCCTGTGCACTGTTAAACTGCTGAAGTGTAGAAATATTATTTATAGGACAGTAGCGTGACCTGAGCCTGAAAGTGCTCTGCCCTGAGCAACAGTGCGAGACTGAGTCCATGCCCCAACCATGTTACCGATGGGCTGACAGTGTTTGTGCTGGAGGAAGAAGCACTGCAGCTTCAAGTAGAAATGTTCACTGCTCTGCACACTGTGATTAGGTGATACAACTATGGGGAGAACCAGAGGATGGAAGACTTCAAACTCATTCACCATTGTAAACAAGACATACAGGGCTGGTAAGAATCTGGAACTTTGTTTCTCTATTCTGCTCCATGCAAGAGACCAGCATTTTTTGGCTTGTCGTATATGTTCTGGTTGTGCACTACAGTGCATGCAAACAGAACTGTTAACTTTACAATTTAATGAATATGAATTGAGGAATGTTTGATGCCATATACTCAATAGGACCATTTTTCTGGGTGTTCAAGATTGTAAAAAACTTCAAGTGAATCAACACTCCATCATTCTGTTATCCATCTCCATCACTCTACAACCTGGCAGAGGTAGCATTACTCCTCATTTAAATTACCGTGCACAGCTGCGGGGGGTGTTGGGTAGAGGAAGGGTAGAAATCCTGCTGTTCCACTTATCAGTCAAACAGAACTGATTTAGGGTTATGCATTCCTAATCTCCTGTTTTGAAGGCCTGAGGTTTCATATTTTCATTTGTAAAACCTCAGTAGGAGTTACTTGATTTGTAAATAAAAAAAAATCACAGCTCCTGCAGAAGTTTCTTAAAAGTTCTTCATTTAGACTAGCCTAGCGTCAAAAAGTCCTTGAGTAGTCTGAGCACTACTTGGCAACAGCTGAAAACATCAGTGTGTTATCAACATTATTCTGGTACTAAAACCAAAACACAGCACTATGCTAGCTACTGTGAAGAAAATTAACTCTATCCCAGCCGAAACCAGGACAGAGTTACTTGATTTGTAAATAAAAAAAAATCACAGCTCCTGCAGAAGTTTCTTAAAAGTTCTTCATTTAGACTAGCCTAGCGGTTTTCTGTTCAACAAACTCACTACTGCTCTGGGACCCTCAGATTCAAGCACTGGGTTTTTTTAAGGGATATTGTTCATTTTTAGCTGCCTGTCACTTTAGAGTTGAAAACTATTGGTCTTAGAAAAGAAACTGAAGTTGCAGAAGAGTTGTCAGCATGTGAATAAACACTCCTGAAACTTGAGATTTCTGTAGGAATGAGCTTGTGGGCCTTTGCATTTGGATCTATTGCAGTCACATTTATTTACCTATTGCCACTGAGGAGTGGTGGCGATGATCTCACAGCAACTAGCTGTGCAAAGCACAGTGTATTTGTCCCCGCTCTCCAGTGGCCATTTCAGTTGTTACAGCAATTCTGAGTGACAGATCTCTTGACTGTAGCACTGGTTGCTATGTTTTGAGGGTGACCAAAAAAGGCAGAACAGGACTGCAGCTGTAGTTCCTTAGATGCTTAATTCATGAAAGGCAGTATATATTCCCAAGTCTTATAGATCAGAGGGAACACCAATGTTCCTTGAATGATTTTCTTTGCTCCACCATCAAATGCATGTGCTTCACTTTCAATCCTCCTGCCAATGAGCTCCTGCCCTGCTCTATGTTTCTGAGGCAGAGCTGTTAGCATGCACATCACTCCAGGGTTTTCCAGCCTGCCTACCAAAAGCATGTAGGTACTGTTCCTACATGGTTTTGGTAGGCAAACTCAAGTTTCCCATTTTGGAAAGCCTTTCCAATATTGGCAGATCAGGACAAGAATCCAGGAACACGACCCTCACTTGATGGTGCAGGGCAGAGACCAACAGTCCCATTCCCTGACAGGTATCTGAGATGCAAATACATCAAAATGGGAAAATATGGGAATCAAATGGATAAGGGGAATTAGGGAAAGCTACTATGTAGGAGATGTCGTCTTTTTGGAGGTGTTGCATAGGGAACAAATATTTGGGTTACCTACTATTGGTAGAGAGGTACAGTTCTTACACCAGAAAGAGGCTGAAAACAGTAAAATGCTACCAAAAAGCCTGAGAGATCTCAGAAAGCAATATCAACGCATACCCTGCAAGGAGCTCTTTCGTAATGGGAGAGACACAGAAACTCTGAACCTTTGCAGGGAGGTCCACTCCCCTTTGCAAACCTGCCCTTTTAACAGTACTGATGCGACCACAGTTATGTTCAGCCTGGTGTCAGGAAAGCATCCGCACAGCAGCTTGCTTTCTTGAAATTAGCGCTAAGGAGACAGGGAGAAAGGTTAGCAAGAAAGTATTTTATCTTTATTAGTGTTTTCCTTTCCTTTGCAAAGGAAATTCAGTGTTGTGGAATGGAGCTATCTTATCAGAAAGAAATGTTTCCCTGCACCTCCCTCCTCCATATTCTGCTATCGTACAGCGTTACAGCATGGCAGACACAGTCCTGGGATAACTCCTTGTTTTTCCTTGTCATTTGGTGTGTGCCTGCTCTTTGTTCTACACAAGTTGTCTAATCATACAAATAATCTGGTGGCCTTTTGAAAATGGAAACAAAGTAAAGATTAAAAAGGTTAAAATCTGCATCCATACAAATATCACCTGCACCTCGGGGAATGGGGCGGCTTGAGCGTCACAGCCGTAACGCAAGCCAAATTAGGAAAGTGTGGCTGCTGCTCCCTGTGCCAAATGAGGCTTTGCTCCTCCCATGGGCTTCCCCGACCCCTCTCTAGGATATCTTCATCTTGCAGAATCGGTCCCACAGTGATAATCACGATACAGTATGAAGGAAGTAAATGTTCTTTACCTTCCCTTCTCTCTAGTGTATCCACCCATGGATGCTACCTGGCTTAGGGGGGCTGATCACAGAAGTAGGTCTCCTGATTTTGAGCCACAGATGGAATTATCTATGGCCGAGCAAGGTATACCTAAAACACTGCCCCTGGTGTGAATGGTTGTCTCCAGGTGGTATAACTGTAGCAGTGTCTTAGTTATGTTGTTTAAAGTTCTGGTTCCATTATAAACCCCTGTTTTCAGGTGCTGGTAGCTTTGGAAAATTTCCATCCAGGCTGAAATTCTCCACACGGTATCTGTGGACTTTATGCTAAAGACTCTCAGGAAATTGTGTCATTTTTTATTAATAATAAGCCAGGAGAATAAAGGGAAAACACTACTGTCATTAAGACTTACTGAAGCTGTAGCATGTTTCATTTAAAATAAAGGTAACTAGTTCATTAAGCTTATTCACGAAAGCAAACGGCTGAGTTACTGTAGACTCCAACACACAAGCGTGTGCCTGCAGGAAGGGCCTCTCTGTGGTTGTCACCATCTCCTGTGGTACAGGAGCAGATGCTGCAGCTTCTTCAGCTGCCCCTGGAAATCTGTGCTTGGTCACCTCTGCCCAAAGAAAGGCAAATACAAGATGGTGTTTCAAGACCATCTGGAGAGAAGGCTGTTGCTGAGTGTGGGTTTGCACAGGAGTGTCGGAAGTTCAAGAAGCATGGAGGCTGGGAGCAAAAACCATCAGAGAAGACAGTGCCAAGGTTTATCCAGGATGAGTCCCGGACCTGGAATGGGTCCACAAGGCCACAATCTAAGCAAAAATATGTTTGAAATGGTTAACAAAATCACAGTGCACCAGACATCGTGAGCACTAAAATAGGCAGGGGAAAAGCTGTGGGGAAAAGCTGCAGTCATTAAAGAGTGTATGCTTAATAGAAGAAAAGGGGGAGGGAACCAATGTTATCCAGTGAAGAAGCTGAATACTTGACTGCGGCCTTTCCTTCCTTCTAGACCTTTTATCTGTAATGTTAATGGATATTATCTAAACTCCAGATAGTGTCCACTACCTCCTAGCTTCTTGGAAAGGGTGCCTCCAATATACTTAAGTAGGATAATCTTTATTTTTATGAGCCTATGAGTCCCTGTGGTGTTTCTTCTTTCCCAGAAGAGGAGAAAGAATGTATCATGTAGATATTCCTGGAAAATGTTTCCCTTTTTTTTTTTTTTTAAGAACCCTCCATCCTCTTGATCAGTATTTTCTGCATTTGAGTCAAAAAAGAGCAGAGCTGTCAGGACATTTTTTGCTTATGCTTAAATATTCCCTATAGACCACCCATATAGGGCTGCCCCTTTGGTCCTCCACTGCCATTTTGGCCTCTGCAGAGGATTCTTGCCAAAATCCTGACAGTAAAAGGATACATTGCATAACATAAAGAAAAACGTTGGTTTCTAGTTTGTCAGTTCTATCGTGAGCTGTGAGCCATGCCTGAGGAACACCCCGGTACCTGTCAGGCTGATGTGCCACAGGCAAATGTCAGCTCTTCCCTTCAAGCACAACAGAAAAACCCTTCCAGTGCAGCAGGATTTGTATTGTATGGTCTCTCCCATAAACTAATCCTTCCCTGTCACCGATATATTGCCATAGCATATTATGGCCAAGGATTGCCATTGCTTTCACTTGTATCCCATATCAACTATTTTCTCTCCCATTTTGCTGTTAGATTACATCTATGGGAAAAGAAGACACAACATGCATTTTCACTTCATGTAACCTGCTGTACATAGAGCATTTCAGATTACCACTATTTTTTTCTCTTCAGAAGCAACAGGGTCCCTAATTCTGCATCCCAGGTTTTCTCCCCACTTGTGTCAGAAGCTGTTATTCAACCACAAGAGTGAGAAGTGCCCATCACCATCCCAGTGAGGCCCATAGACTCTAATCAGCATCATGAACCTGGAGAAGCCAAGACTGAGCAGACAGCAGTTTTTACATGTATTTGCTGCCCGCTTTGTATTACATTACTTTCCCCTAACTGGAAAATGGAGAGGCTTAGAGAGAGACTGAGATTCTGGACTGGAGCGAAGGAGCCTGGATGGAAGTGCAATGCCCTGGACATGCATGTGAAAGCTGAAGCCTTGTGTGTGGCTTAGATCACCCAGAAAGCTGGAGAAGGAAGGAGAAAACGAAGAAGATCGTCCAGTACCATCACTAGAGTCAATGGGAAGAGGGAGGAGAGCGATGGGAGAGACTAACACCGTGAAACACTGTGTGGCAGGCAGCCTAGCGGGGGGAGGCAGCACAGGATGGAAAAGCCATATATGACTGTGCAAGAGCAGCAGAAAGATCTGCTCAAGCCCTGAAATACAGCCAAGATGAGGCTAGAAACTTTGAAAGCAGTTTGTGGAGACTGGTGAAAATAAAAAGCAGCTTGGAAGAAATCCAGGCCAAAGTTGGAAATGATAATTGCAGACTGGGGTAACAACTGAGGGTTCAATGAATTTCATGACCCAGGGAAGAAATGCAGTAAAACAGCAGTTGGAAATATGGACTTCAAGAATGTGGGGTTTTTTTCCTGAGTTTGGTTTTCTTTGAGAAGAGAAGCAGATCAGAGCCCAAACTATATGAAGGACAGGGCACAAAGATGAAAAATTAAATCATCAGGGGAATGTGAAGAAAACAGTAAAGAAGCCAGATGAAGAAGAAGAAAGCATGTGATTTCAGCAAAGAGAAGGGGAGGGTGGGCTGTTTGCAGATGTGCATGGTAAAGATGACATTAAGTGTCCTTTGAAGTGTTTTAGCAAAACTGTACATGTGGGTTTAAGCAGTGCAAAGATGTGTCCAGCTCCAATTTAAATGGGGGGCTGTGCAGTAAGGTAAGCGTGTGGTGTGAGGTGGAAGCACACAAACCAGGTAATGGGGGGAAAATTGGTGGGG
>NW_009260763.1:238835-240778 GCF_000687185.1 Egretta garzetta
TCTGAACAAAAGTATTAGCAGAAGAGGAGAAGAGGAAAATCTTGTAGTGCAAAAAGATATGTAGACTATATCTCTGATGACAAGGAAACAGAAAAGGGACAGAAAAAAGGAAAGGACTGGGGAAATCAGTGAGGAAGGGAGGGCAGGAAAGCCTGCAGAGGGTAAGGCTGGGCAAGAAAATTTGATAGACTGTGAGAAGAGAAGGGAAAGTGAGGACATGTATGAAGAAAGAGAGTAACGGTCAAGTTTAAGACAGAGTTATAATGGAAGACATTGTGAAGACAGGTATCTACAAGGTCTAAAATGCTCCATTCGCATTGTGGACTTCCTGATGAGTGTCTGGTCTCTCTTGGAAAAACAGAAGATCAAGCAATGATTCCTAGCTGGATGACAAATAGGAAAAAGCATACACTTCAGGGAAGTAAAAACGTCTTTCTTGTCCTTTTCTCATCAGCCAAGTGTTTCAGTGGCTACTTTTTGGAAAAGGAAAATTCATAGTTGGAGCTACCTGAAAGAGATTAGCCATGGTCCTTCTTTTACTTGGTTCTTCAGCCATGATCGTGGCTGTCAGTCAAATATAAAATCCAAAGCTGGCCTCTTCTGCAGGGAAGGCATCTGTCTCTGATGTATTTCACACATTAAAAACCACTGTGCTGAGCAGGGCACAGGCAGGCAGTGGTGTGCCTGCACTGTGAGAAGAGAAGGGAAAGTGAGGACATGTATGAAGAAAGAGAGTAACGGTCAAGTTTAAGACAGAGTTATAATGGAAGACATTGTGAAGACAGGTATCTACAAGGTCTAAAATGCTCCATTCGCATTGTGGACTTCCTGATGAGTGTCTGGTCTCTCTTGGAAAAACAGAAGATCAAGCAATGATTCCTAGCTGGATGACAAATAGGAAAAAGCATACACTTCAGGGAAGTAAAAACGTCTTTCTTGTCCTTTTCTCATCAGCCAAGTGTTTCAGTGGCTACTTTTTGGAAAAGGAAAATTCATAGTTGGAGCTACCTGAAAGAGATTAGCCATGGTCCTTCTTTTACTTGGTTCTTCAGCCATGATCGTGGCTGTCAGTCAAATATAAAATCCAAAGCTGGCCTCTTCTGCAGGGAAGGCATCTGTCTCTGATGTATTTCACACATTAAAAACCACTGTGCTGAGCAGGGCACAGGCAGGCAGTGGTGTGCCTGCAGGCTGATGGGCTTCTGCGGGGATCCGTGGGGATCTGTGGAAGGCTCCTGACCTTTCTCTGCTGTCCTAGCCCCAGGCATGGCATGGTATCTCCCTCTGGCAGGAATTTCAACTTTGTGACTCCAGGCAGCAATCACACAAAGGATAGTAAATATGCCAGCACGGCTTGAAGCAGTGGTGTGTCCCTGCTGCAGCCCCTGTTGTTGGACTCCCTGTGTCCCAGCTACAGTGTTTCCAGAGCTTTTGTATAAACAATTTCAGATGGGCAAATTCTAACAATTGATTCAATTTGGAGTGCCCTCTCCTGATGTGAATCACTGAAACTGTAGCGATAGTCCAGCCAGAAGCTTAGGCCAGAGCTCTGCTGCAATAACTGCTACTCACCTGCATCAGGATGTGGGTGTCTCAAATGGGGATGGGTCATGGCTCTGACTTCAGTGGAAGTTAGTAGGGACTAATGATGTTTAATGGCTGTCCCTGAGCAAAAAATTGGAGGTCTCACTCTGACTCAGTACAATTCGGTCCAGAGGACTGAACAGACTCCAATGGTATTAAATCCATGCCTACGTCTTCATTCTTTTAATAACCTTGAGATGGAGGGGGAGGTGGTGGGTACCCGTGCTCGTCCTGCTTGTGATGCTCGGGAGATAGAGCCTCAAATCTCAAGAAATGTTTGCTAAGCATTTTGTTCATACATTGGAAATGATATAAGCCTGTTCACAGCTGTGTCAGCTGCTATTTCTTTTGCTAGATAA